>NC_138978.1:56608883-57158883 GCF_964341445.2 Mesoplodon mirus | reverse complement strand
CCTGTGTGTTACCCAAATAGCATTGCCAAGCAATATGATCCTAGCTAAAACTCATTTAAGTATTGTTATATTCCAGACAGTGTACTAAGCTTTTTGTATCATCATTTAATCCAATAGACAACCCTCTGAGCTAGGTGCTATGATTATTCCCATTGCATAGATAAGGAAACGGAAGTTTATAAGAGGTTAAGTAACTTTCCAAAGAACTTTGGGAAGTGCCAGATGTGCCAGAACTACATTAGAATGCAGGCCTCTTTCACTCTTGATATATTCAGACTTGGGCCACATCTTTGTCCCCTACCTCCCAATATTTGCAAGACTTTAAAAGGTAATGTTTAGGGCTTCCCTGGTGGTGCAGTGGTTGAGAGTCCGTCTGCCGATGCAGGGGACCCGGGTTCGTGCCCCGGTCCGGGAGGATCCCACATGCCACAGAGTGGCTGGGCCCGTGAGCCATGGCTGCTGAGCCTGCGCGTCCGGACCCTGTGTTCCGCAACGGGAGAGGCCACAACAGTGAGAGGTCTGCGTACTGCAAAAATAAAAATAAAATAAAATAAAAATAATAAAAGGTAATGTTTATATGCTTTTAGATCATATTTGGTGTGACCTCTCTTGGCCCCTGTGCTTCTCCTTTGTTTGGTTTTAAACAATAATCCATGCTGATGTTACAGAAAGCATTGGCATTAGACATTTTTTTGCTCCAGGTGCTTTCCTTTGCCATGTGACCAGCCACACAAGATTCCAGGGGGTCAGTGGTGTTCCCCTTTACAGATGGGGAACAGGGGCACAGGCCAGTGGAGGGACTTGCTCAAGGTCCCACTGCTTGTTAGTATGGAACCAGGACCATAGACCAGATCTCTTAACTTCCAGGTCAGGCTGTTACCATGTTTCCTTTTGGCGGAGGGGTAAAGGGATGCTGAGAGCCCAAACATGTTTGGCTGAATCCGTCATGTAAAAGATATTTTAAAAGGATAATTTATATTTATTGAGCATGAAACATTTCTAGGCATTTTAGGGAGGGTTCCTATGTTTTAACTTATTTAATAAAGATATTTTGAACAAATAAAATAGTCCATTCATGCTTACCCATACATGCCTGGTACATGCCTGGCACATGACTGGCACATAGTAGGTACTCCATATATTTGTTCAGTGAAGTAAAAGTTTCAGGCTTTCAGAAGAAACTCTTATTCTTTATCTTTTTGGGGAAAAAAAAGCACCCAGGATGTTTTCCAAATCTACACAAAAAAATTTAAAATGTGATGCAGGTGGAAGAACACATCCACTTTGTAGGAACCTAGACTGATACTGGTTTGCTAGCTAAAGTAACTTCAACTGAGAAAAATGAGCAACAGGGAAGAACATACAACATACAAATTCAGAATGGCATGTCTTAGCAAAAAAGCTGCTCCCACCTTCCACCCTTTCACCATAGCAGGCATTGCTAATAGATCATGGCACGATTTCCTGCTGATCCTGGACAGAGCCTCAAGTCCTCTAACACCTTGCTCCAGGCAACTACCACTGATCCATGAGAATTGACACTCACACTGAAAGATATTTGTCATCCCTCGTAGACTTAAAGTCTTTTTCTCTGTGACCTAAGGGGACCAGAGAACCAGTTCAAGCTGTTTGTACGTCTCTTTGACTGCCTAGAGGACAGAAGGGGCCCAATCTATAAAGCTGTACTTTGGGATCATTCTGATTTGGTTTAAACTTTATTGAAGAGTTATTGGCCTGGATTATAGAATCTCTGAATGGGTTACTATGTGTGGCTGTGAAATCTCTAAAATACCTTTATAAATAAGCTAGTTCCCTATTGGTCCAAAATTATTGGACATAGCCCTGCCTATGGAAAGGATTGAAACAAAATAACCTCTAGAAATCATCTCTGGTCCTATTATTGGCTTTTCCCCCCAGCTATTAATAACAGCATCTCTGAAACAATCTGTGTATATTCAAAGTTTCAAAGAAACCTCTAGCTCAAAAATGTTGAGAAAGAAATTGGGAAAATTCTTTCATCTATGATTAAGGGATGTCTTGTGTACATTTAAAAATATTTCCTAAAATATGCATTTGTAGCACGTTAGAAACTTTAAAACAGAACCTTTTTTTAGAACCTCACATGTTAAGTGCTCAGAAAATACCATAATACAATTTACCCCTAGAACTGATGAGCTAACAGATTAAAATTAAATCAAAATCTTATCTTCTCATTAATGCACATTCTCAAGGAAGACAGTTACAAGAACAGCTAAGTCATAGGATGGTTAAACCATGTCTTGATTTCACACTGTGCCATTTTAAATACAATGACTCATAATTCTGAAATTTATCAAAATTTCCTGAGCAGGTGTATACCCAGAAAATGATATTTAAATTAAAACTGTTAACCAGTACAAGCAGAGCTATACTCTAAAAGCTTTGCTTGGAATGGCAGCAAATTAACATAAGATGTCAATCTAATAAGAGGAAAAGCATTGTAGAGGTTCTTGTCCAAGAGAGGGGCCTGAAGAATTTAACTGATTCACATCAATCAGCACAGGACGTCACTGTTATTCCACTCATGGAGAACTCCTCTGTAAGCTGCACTAACATTGAAACCAAATGAGAAAGATGTGCTCCTGGTGTAGAACCTAACCCTATGACAGAGGACCTTCACTGGGGAAAAAAGGAAAAGTTAAAAGGAGTTAACTGTGAGCTGTTTGTTGTTGTCACTGTTAGAAAATATACACTTTAGTGAATTTTCTAGTTTAAGAGAGAATACTTTGAGCTGTTTTTTTAAAATACCATATATATCCAATAAACTCCCTAGAATGTTAATAATCTCTGTGAATCCCAAGAAAGAATAAAATTGAACTGACACAGAAATTATATCAGGCATAAATCAAAACTTTATGAGGCCGGGCTTCCCTGGTGGCGCAGTGGTTGAGAGTCCGCCTGCCGATGCAGGTGACACGGGTTCGTGCCCCGGTCCGGGAAGATCCCACATGGAGCGGCTGGGCCTGTGAGCCATGGCTGCTGAGCCTGTGCGTCCGGAGCCTGTGCTCCGCAACGGGAGAGGCCACAACAGTGAGAGGCCCGCGTACCGCAAAAAAAAAAAAAAAAAAAAAAGTTTATGAGGCCAAATACGTATCAGTAATATTCACCCTTTTTTGAATGCTTACTTTGTGCCAGGTATTCTTATATGTATTCAGCCCCACAATAATCCTGTGAGGTCAATGCCCCATTTTACAGAGGAAGAAACTGAGGTGCAGGGAGGTTGTACAACTTGCCCCAAGTCAGTAAGTGGGAGAGTAGGGATCTGAACTCAAAGTCCACCTAGTTTTTAAAACAATTGATTCCATTTTTTTTGATGTCCTAAGTGAGGCATGCTGGTAATGGGGATGATGAGGAGACTTACATAATTATTTTGAGGTTGGCTCAAAAAATGTACAGTCCTATTGTAGAAAGAGATGCATTTAAACAAATGATGTCAAAGTCTAGATGGTCAAATGCATGGATATGATTGTCCTTCCTTCCCCGTATGATTACAGATTCATTCTCCCTGGATGTCTTTATGTTGCATTGCTGCTCTCTTGTCTAACTTATACTGGCTGGAAGTTTTTCTTTTATCAAAAACCAATGCATTGATATTTGACTGAATATGGCACTGTGAAGTTTCCATAATGAGAATTCACACACACACACACACACACACACACACACACACACACACACACACACCCCGGTGGGTATGGACCTCTACCATGAGAATTACCTGTTTATGTGGCTCGTTTACATATTATTAAATCACCCATCTGATCTCTAATGGCAGCCCTGCTGACACTTGTCTGACCCAGTTTGACAATCTGGATAGAAATTGTAGGGTTGGCTGTTCAATGGCTGTGACTTTTAACAGCACTGCTTTTGGGCCTCAAATCAATTCTCTCTGTTTACAGACCATTTCACAGCCCTTTACCTACAACATCACTTGTGTCAGTCCCATAAATACTTTGGTGTATATAATGCTTGAATTAGCATAATGGTTTAGGCTCTGAGCTCTTAGCCCAAAGAAGGACACATCAACATGCTCTCTTCACTTAAGCAACTAAGAGCCATTTTGCTGCTTCAGTGGAAATATCATCTAGGTTAAAGACAATCTCAAACAGCCCTTTTATTCTAAGTCTAATAAATGAGGCACAGAAATTGAAATGTTAGTAAACAGTCCTACTTGCAAGCTCTTTTTGGATCATGCTTAATCAGACCCTTGTACACCAGACATTTGCAACAGATTCAGAAATGTATATACTGAATTGTTCATTTCATGCAAGAAAACAGTTTGCTGATTTAATTTCAAAGTCATAATGAGCACTGATTTATTTTGTCAGCCTTTTAAAATTTTAGCATCATTTCATAAAAAATATTTCTATACTTTCATTATTCAATATGGCAAAAGTTACATTTTTAAAGGTGACAATTTTGTTGTGACTTTTAAACCAAAAAATATTTCCAAGGTCTTTCTATATTTTTTCTTTTTAGATTTTTTTTTTTTTTTTTTTTTGTGGTACGCGGGCCTCTCACTGTTGTGGCCTCTCCCGTTGCGGAGCACAGGCTCCGGACACGCAGGCTCAGTGGCCACAGCCCATGGGCCCAGCCGCTCCGCGGCATGTGGGATCTTCCCGGACCGGGGCACGAACCCGCATCCCCTGCATCGGCAGGCAGACTCTCAACCGCTGCACCACCAGGGAAGCCCTCTTTTTAGATTTTTTAAATTACTTTATTGAGGTATAATTTGCATATAATAAAACTCAACTTTAAGCATACATTTTGATGAGTTTTGGTAAATGTATATAATTGTGTAACTACGATCAAGATGTAGAATATTTCCATAAACTGAAAAAGTTTCCTCGTGCCCCTTTGCAGTTAATCCTCTTCCCACACCCCTGATAACCAATGATCTGCTTTCGATCACTAGTTTTACCTTTTCTAGAATTTCATATGAATAGAATCAGATGGAATCTAGTCTTCTGTGTTTGGCTTCCCATATTTCTTTTTCTTTTTTTAAAATTTTTATTGGAGTATAGTTGCTTTACAATGTTGTGTTAGTTTCTACTGTACAGCAAAGTGAATAAGCTATACATATACATATATCCCCTCTTTTTTGGCTTTCCTTCCCATTTAGATCACCACAGAGCATTGAGTATTCCCATATTTCTTTATACCTTTTCCTCTATATATTAGCAGTGAGAAGGTAATGTGGGAAACATAAACTGGGTAGAATTCTGGCTCCACCACTTCTAGCTCAATGACCTTGAGCAAGTGATTTAAATTCTCTGAGCCTTAATTTCCTCTTCAGTAGAATGGAGATAAAACCCCCACATGGTTTATAGGGGGTGTAAACAAATCTGTGTATGTACTTAGGTTAAGCATCCAGAAAGTGCTCAATAAATGTTAGTTCCTTAGATTGGTCATCCTCTCTCCAGCCATTTAATTTCTTTAACGGTTACCCGCTACAGCTCTTGCTATGACTGAATACAGTGACTGGATACTGTTTCAGGGTACTGTTTCAGGTTTTGGAAATATTCTATATCTTGATTGTAATGATAATTACACAATTGCATACATTTGTCAAAACTCATCAAGTTATACCCTTAAAATTGAATTTTATTATCTGTAAATTATATTGCAATAAAGTTGACTTTTAAAAATTTTTAAATAATGCAGAAATACAGAAAGAACTTGGAAGTATCTCTCAGTCTAAACTTCACAGGTGATAAGAGATAACCTCGGGCTTCCCTGGTGGCGCAGTGGTTGAGAATCCGCCTGCCGATGCAGGGGACACGGGTTCGTGCCCCAGTCCGGGAAGATCCCACGTGCCGCGGAGCGGCTGGGTGAGCCATGGCCGCTGAGCCTGCGCATCCAGAGCCTGTGCTCCGCAGCAGGAGAGGCCACAACAGTGAGAGGCCCGTGTACCGCCAAAAAAAAAAAAAAAAGAGATACCCTCAACTCAGTGCTTCATCAACCGAGCTTGCTGCTTTGTTCAAATAAGGGAATTATTCAAGAACAGCACATCTGATATCACCAGCAAAAAAGCCCTACGTGTTGTTTTCATAAACCACTGTCTTTGTGTTGACTTTATAAGTTTAATAAAGCAATTGTGAAAAACAGACTCACAGACATAGAAAACAAACTTATGGTTACCAAAGGGGAAAGAGGGTGGGGGAGGGATAAATTAGGAGTTTGAGATTAACAAACTACTATATATAAGATCGACAAACAAAAAGGTCCTACCGTATAGCACAGGGAACTATTCAATATCCTGTAATAAGCCAAAATGGAAAAGCATATGAAAAACTATATATATATAAATATATATATATAAAACTGAATCACTTTGCTGTACACCAAAAACTAACACGTAAATCAATTATACTTCAATATAACAGAAAGAAAGAAAGAAATTGTGCAATGAGCTAGTAAAAGTTGTGTGAGAGAAAGACTCGCACGTGTGCGTGTGTGTGTGTGTGTAAAAGAGAGAAAATGCAGTTAAGTGACATTGTATTGACCATCTTGAACTAACGGCTTCAAAATGCCATAAACAACCTGTTGGATACAGAACAGTTTTTTGAAGCATCACTTGCTCTGGGACACCTTCCCCAACTCCCACCAATACCCCATCCTGAGTCAGATGCCCCTTCTCTGTGTTCTGACGTTACTCTGTCCCTACCTCTATCACACGATTTATCACACTGTATTTCAGTTACTGTCTATGGGCCTAGTGTCTATCCTTGTCACAAGACTGTGCAGTCCCTGAAGAGAAGCAATTTTTCTTTTTTTCTTTTAACATCTTTATTGGAATATAATTGCTTTACAATGGTGTGTTAGTTTCTGCTGTATTACAAAGCAAATCAGCTATACATGTACATATAACCCTATATCCCCTCCCTCTGGAGCCTCCCTCCTACCCTCCCTATCCCACCCCTCTAGGTGGTCACAAAGCACCGAGCTGATCTCCCTGTGCTATGTGGCTGCTTCCCACCAGCTACCTATTTTACATTTAGTAGTGTATATATGTCAATGCTACTCTCTTACTTTGTCCCAGCTTACCGAGAAGGACTTTTTCTTTGTGTCTTTATATTCCCAGCACCCTGAGCAGCCCTCAGTAGGGGCTCAATAAAAGTTTGATGAATAAATGAGGACTTACTCACATTACCTCCATTTATAACATTACAAAAAACATTTAGCCCAGGCTTTCTTTAAATAGTGATTTGGGTCCAATGTATATGAGAATCTGAAGTAATAAGGGAGCCACTAAAAGGCATGAAAAAATAATGACTGAGGAGAAGATAAGAAATACAGTGGGAGGAGAGGGAATAGTTAAGAGAAGTGACTTTAGTCCTTCACTCCCAGAATTCCTGGTTTGGGTAAACTGTACCACAGGAGTTCTGAGTCCAGGTTGCAGAGCCAGAAGACTTGGGTTAGATTTCAGCCCTGCCAAACTGTGACCTTGGACTACTTACTAAACCTTCCTGAGCTTCAGTTCACCCGTGACTTCGCTCCTCATTGTAAAATACAGAAAATAATATTGCATGTCCTTCACAGGGTTTCTGTGGAATTGAATGGGATGATGCACATAAAGTGCTCAGCACAGTGCCTGGCACGCTGTGAACACTCACAAAGTGCTAATTTTCTAGCATGTTTCAAGAGTGGGGCTCTGGAGTCAAACAGATTAGATCTGAATTTCAAATCTTTCCAATTCAGCCACCCATTATCTGTATGAACCTTGATAAACTATTTTTGTTTTTTTGGCCGCACCATGCGGCTTGTGGGATCTTAGTTCCCCATCCAGGGATTGAACTCAGGCCTTTGGCAGTGAGAGCATGGAGTCCTAACCACTGGACCACCAGGGAATTCCCTTGACAAACTACTTATAACCTTAGGTTCCTCAACTGTAAAGTGAGCGTAGCAACAATACCCTCCCAGAAGGTTATTTTGAGTATTAAATGAGATAAAGAGCTTACATCCTGACTGGCACATAGTAAGTGCTCAATAAAGGTTCGTTATGATCGTAACTTGACAGGATTTAGCTCTACTGTCACCATATGAGCTCCGCTTCTCAGCAAGAAGCTTTTGAGATCAAATGGCCTGGGTTCTACTTTTCTGCTTCCAGTTGTATGGAGATATAATGGACATACAGCACTGTGAAAGTTTAAGGTGTACAGCATAATTTGACTTTACATACATCATGAAATGATTCCCAGAGGTTTAGTGAATATCAGTAATCTCATAAAGATGAAAAATTAAAGAAAAAGAAAAACAATTTTGTTCCTTGTGATGAGAACTCTTAGGATTTGTTCTCTTAACAACTTTCCTATACACCATACAGCAGTGCTAATTATCTTTATCATGCTGTACAGTACATCCCTAGTACTTATTTATCTTATAACTGGAACTTTGTACTTTTTGACTGCCTGCATCCAATTCTCCTACCCCCATACCCCGCCTCTGGTAACCATAAATCTGATCTCTTTTTCTGTGAGTTTGTTTGTTTTTGAAATATAATTGACCTACAAACTATGTTAGTTCATGTTACACAACATAGTGCTTCAATATTTCTATACATTTCTAAATGATCACCATGACAAGTCTAGTTACCATCTGTCACCATACAAAGATATAACAAAATTATTGGCTATATTCCCCATACTATACATTTCATATCCGTGACGAAATGATTGGGGTTCTTAATATGGCTTTGCCAATCTCCCAATTGTATACAAGGCACCTAACCTTCCTGGATCTGTTTTCACCTGTAACATGGAGAGGATAATCTTCACTTCACTGTCTTGTTGTGAAGATTAAATGAGATCATATGTAATAAGGTGCCTAATGTATATGCATTCTGCTTAATACATTTTAGTTTCCAATCCACTGTATTCTCCCAGTCAGGCACACTTGCCCTTTCCTTTCTACCTATCCAGACATCTTCTCCCCTTCAAGACACACCTAAAAACCCCACCTCATTCTGGAAGCTGTCTGGGAAGCTGACCCACCTTGATCTCACAAATGTATTGAATATCATATACTGTTCTTATTTGGCTGATTCTGTAAATTAGTCTCGTCTCTCCAACTGGACCGATTAATCAACCTCTCTGAGTTGTGGAACCCTCTGATAATCAGATATTTCTTTGACTCTTCCAATAATATCCTCTGAAACCTCCAAAACAGATTATGATCTCCTTGAGAGCAGTGACTACGTGATACTCTTTGTATCTGGGGCTAAGTTTGAGTAAAGACTGGGTGATGGACTGATTAATGTTCCGGCTCAGAAGATAAGTGTGGCAGCACCTACGGAAAGGGGCAGGCTGCTGACCAGAGCGGAGGATGAGAATCTCTTTAGCGGCATCTCAGTCTTTAACTTTTCCAAAACAAAGCAAGTCAAAATCTAAGGACGGTGCACAAATATTGGAACAATAAAAAGAGATATGGAAAGGGAACCATGAAAATATTCCGTTCTTGCACCACAGATGTGTCTAGTCAACGGAAGCCAAAAAGTCCCCATCTCCTCTTCTCTTCGGACCCAGGTCATAACTTTTCCCTGGGCTTTGCAGCCTCTCATTCCCCCTTTTGGGCTGGATGCTTGGTTTGACTTTTTTTTTTAACATATTGGCCTTTGGGTTTGCGATTTAAAAGTTCACTCTTGTCTCTGCTCACATAAAATTCTTCGATTTTGGTTTTCCAGTCTGTCATCCTTGATCTAATAAGCGAGGTGCCACATATGGGATGGAAGCAGAGAGCATCCAACCTGAATCCTAGCCATGGTTCTGAGTAACTGTCTGTGCAGCCTTGGGTAAATTACCTGTCTTTGTGGTCTCAGTTTCCTTCCTCATGCCGCTGGGAGATCTCTCCCAGCTCCAACCCTCCACGATTCTGAGACACTGCAGTGATTCATAGTTGGAACTAAAAGAGTGTCTAGAAGCATCCCTGTTGCACATAACGAATGTATGGAGAATGGCTAGGAGGTATGGGTTTTAATGGTTCAATTACTAGATTAAATGAAAGGTGTACCATATGTACCATACAAAGTTTTCTAAACCATCCTACAAAATATGCCGAACACTAGACAACAATGAATATAAGCTTTATCTCTTTGATGATTCAAAAAACGTACAGATCTTATATCCACTGTTCAAAGCTACAAAAGAAAAATGCCATTTTTCATGCTTTCAGGTTGTGGTGATTTGGAAAAATGGGAGTAGCAGTTCTCACCAAAGTGAAATATATATCTTTAGACCATTTATTGTACCTCTTCCTACAGCACCTGTATAACACTGCTAATAAAGAAAGTAAATGGCATAGTAAAGACCTTTCTTGCTACGATGAGTATTTTTTGGCAGAGAATGATCATCAAAACATCTTAACATTCTGATATTCTAGTAACAACATCTGCCTACAACAAAAGCTGGAAGCATGTGAATAGCCAGTTTCTAATTTTATCCTGCCTATTCAGACTATACAAGAGGAAAAAAAGATGATAAATAGCCAGAGAGATTTTCTTGACATCATGCTTAACTGAAATTTCAAAATAAATCAGTTGGGCTCATTTTTAAAGACCTGCAACTAAATTATCATTGGGTCCTTTTGTTCTACTCCCAGCTAGGTTTCTGAGGGACAAGTGGTGAGACACAGTGAGATCTGAAAATGGGCCACAGTACGCAAACATTGCAGTTTGGTTTGATTTAGTCTAACTCTTGTGTAATAACTTTCTTTGAAGTGTGGGTTGAGGGGCAGCTTAGAAGCCCGAGGCCACAAGCTCTTCTTGTTCCTGCTGCAACTTGGATGCCCTGCAGTCCCCACACTATGTATCAGAGGCTTGGCACTGGAGTCTCCGGCTGATCCAGAGTGGAGCCCTCATCCACTATGCAGCAGCGCAGCTGAGAGACAGCACGGTTATGCTTACTTGGGAAAGCCAATCTCTAAAAGGACACAGGTGGGTCTTCGAGGAGCCTGTGAGCCAGAGGAAGCTCTCAAGGTAAGGAAAGCAGTTAAAAAACCATCCACCTGCTAGAAAGATCGATAGTTTCCCTGACCTTGGGAGAGGCTGGGCACATTTCCCGATTGCTGGCTGGCCTCTCGCCTTCTCCAGCTTTGAGGATTGTTACTTCTCTGCGGATCCTCTGACCCATGCAAATCTCAAGGCAAGTCCCCTGCTCCTCTCTTGTCTGATTTTTCAGCAAAGTGAGGGCGTTGGATCAAGTGATCTGTTAGGCCCCATCTACTCTAAAATTTGGAGATTCTGACCCTGTGACAGTTTTGTAGCCCCCAAGGGACTAGCTTCCTTCCTCCCATTGGTCACATGTTTTCCAGCAGCCTGAGTTAGACTCTTAGAGCTGATTTGGACCATGGACAATTCTAGTAAATAATAATACCTGCATTGTTCCTTAGAACTTGTAAAATGCATAGAGTATTTCATTCGGTTCTTAAGAAACCCTTTGAGGAAATAAAGGGTATCATCCTCCTCATTTTGTAGAGAGGGGAAGTTATGCTACGGGAGGTTAAGTCACAACTGCCAAGGCGAAGAGGGTGCTACAGTCAGGGCCAACCTCCAAACGCAAGTTTCTTAGGCTGGATAAAACACACACATTCAATAACAGACACATGATGAGTCTCACAGACTGGAGCAGTGAACCTTCTGGGAATCTGCCTCAGAATTCAGCCAATTAGTTGAGAGAGTGGCATGGACATATATACACTACCAAATGTAAAATAGATGGCTAGTGGGAAGCAGCTGCATAGCACAGGGAGATCAGCTCGGTGCTTTGTGACCACCTAGAGGGATGGGATAGGGAAGGTGGGAGGGAGATGCAAGAGGGAGGAGATACGGGGATATATGTATATGTATAGCTGATTCACTTTGTTATAAAGCAGAAACTAACATACCATTGTAAAGCAATTATACTCCAATAAAGATGTTTAAAAAAAAAAAAGAATTCAGCCAATTAGAGCCTCCAGAGCAAACCGTGTTTGTGTGAAGAGGGGAAAGTCCAAAAAGAGAGTATAGAGGTTGGATCTGCTTTTACTTCCAAGACAAAGACTCTTGGCCTGACTCTAGGGGACAAACGTTGCTCTTCAACTCCTCGTGCAGGGCTCCGAAAGGGCGAACAAAGGAGGGGGTTGCGGAATTCATCTTCCATAGCTAGAGGAAGGGCACCAGTCCAAACCAGGGGCACTGGTGGAGGACTCGTGGGAAGTGACGATTTGGGGTGATATACTCTGGGCACTGAGCAACGACTCTATGCCAAGCCCTCAACAGAGCTTATGACTGTTGCTTACCACTTGAATTGTCTTCTGTCTCAGCCCTGAAGGAATCCTGGGATGAGGTAGGGAGCCTGTCAACAACCTAAAGGTAGGGTGAAATAAATAGGGTGTGTAACACTGATGGGGAGTATTAAAACACATACACACATGCATGCACACACAGAAAGTATGCCTTCCTCTGTGGCATATAATTAAAGAAGTGTGATGCTTGGGGGTGGAGGTCTTCCCCGTCTGAGCGCAGGGCCTGCTGGAGAAGAGGAAGGACTAGCATGCCTAGAAGCAAAATGGATGGTAACAATGTCACCAAACATGTGGGAATGAGCAGTGCACAGCGGAGTGACAAACTCCAAAGATACACCCAAGTCAGCGGCCCTCACCAGGAGTGAGAGCAGGGCAGTGGCAGCAACAACAGAGGCTAAGGGGCAACACGTGTGGAGCCACATCAGCTGCTGCAGTAGAACAAACTGTCAGTGAAAGTTCCTGAGCTGCTCTGGGATCAGGAAAATGTCGAGACAAGAAAGGAATATAAGCCTCCGACGAAGGTGAAGGGGAGATGCAATTAGAGGTTAACCTCCAGGAACACTTATCAAACTAAAAGTGTGGTTACTATGATTGTTTGAGTCTTGAATCAGTAAACTTTCATCACAGACAAACTCTGAGTCTACAAACCCAAGAAGGTGAAGTTTCACAGGAACATATGTAAGTCCTGCACATAGATTCTAAAAATCAGTTGAACTGAATAGGACTGATAGGGTAAAAAAGACTTAGTTCAGGGGTTTTGGTGACCAGAAACTCAGCAGGTGCTAATGATTTGGCTGCTAAAAAAACCCTACGAACCTCAGGCTACATTGATGAAAACGCACGTCCGGACCACTAGGCTCTTGTGGGTAGTACAGTCATCCCTTGGTATCTGCAGGGGATTAACTGCAGGACCCCACGCAGCTACTAGAATCTGTGGATGCTCAAATATCTCATATAAAATAGTGTAGTCCAGCTGGTTCTCCACATTTGCGGGCTCTAAAAATCAGTTGAACTGAATAGGACTGATAGGGTAAAAAAGACTTAGTTCAGGGGTTTTGGTGACCAGAAACTCAGCAGGTGCTAATGATTTGGCTGCTAAACTTGGCTAAACTTGGCTTCTGTTTTGAATAGCTCCCCACTGACCACATGGGAGCTCTTAATGTTGCATGGAAAGTCCTGCAGCCTCATATTCTATGACTTTCCACGCATGCCACCACACCCTACACACCACACACACACATACACACACACTCACTCACACCTTCTGCTTCAGTAATACCAAACTATTTGTGACTTTTCTGAGCATACTATACTGTTATGCAGCTTTGCACCTGCGCACACTGTTCCCTCTTTCTGAGATGCCTTCTTCCTCTCCAGCCCCCACCTTACTCACCATAACTCATGTTTACACTTTTTCGTACATAAAAGCTTTGCTTGGGTATAACCTTTAAGAAGCCTTCTTTTAATCTCCTCCCCAACTCACCCCATCTCCCAAAGTTAATCATTCCTTCCTACTTGCTACCTCTACACCTCTGCACATGGTCCTCTCACAGCATTTATTATGCTGTATTGAAATACAATTAGTTATGTCTGTCTTCTCCACTGTTTTTAGGCTCCTCAAAGGCAGAACCAAGTAATATTCATCTACAAATTCCTTGCACTTAGTTTAGTGTAAGTAGATCTCTATATTTGTTGAACTGACCTGACAGAGGGATCTTCATGAACATGTTTATCATTTGCTATGATATTGGACTTTGTATTGTAATACACATGGACACCAAGCTCTACAATGAAAAACAAAGTGAAACTATTGAAACTGCCCAGTAATTTTAAGTTAAATAAAAAGGATCCAGGGCTAAGAACTTAGTCTTAGAATGGAAGAAGGGGAAATTCTAACCTTTAAATTTCTGCTACCCTTATTGCTTTTGTTTTGAAAAGATTTAATCAGGAAGCTGGTCCCAAAGAACACTGGGTTTCTGGTCTTGGCCTTCTAAAGACGATATTCTCAACTCAGAAACTGAACCACTCATTTTATCAAACATTTACTGAGAGTGTACAAAGCATGGTGCTAAGCACTGGTATATTCCAGAAGAGATATTTTGAGGCTAAAGTGAAATAATAGTGGAGCTTTACCATACAAAGTTATAGGGCCATTAATATGTATAAGTAGACTCTTGGCTTATAGTTATCCTATACTATGCACAATGACAACTTTTAAAATAATAGTTAACATCTATTGAGTGCTCATTATGTGTTATGAACTACCCCAAGCCCTTCTTTTATGCATTCAACAAATATTTATTGAGGTCTAATATATTATAGGCACTATACCAGGTGCTAGGAATCCAAAAGTAAACAAAACATACAAAACCCCCTGGTCCCTAGGAATTTACATTCTACAGGGGAAGACACAATAAACAAGCAAATAAAACACACAGAATGCCAGATGGTGACAAGTGCTATGGAGAAAGGTAAAACAGAACAGAAATAGGAAGAGCCTGATGTGGATGTGGCAGTGAGGGGGGTGCAGTCATCAATGAGGTGGTCAAAGAAGATACTGGTGTCAAGGTGATATGCATGCAAATACCTAAAAGTGGTAAGGAAACAAGCCATGAGAATATCTTGGGGAAGGGAGTTCTAGGCAGAGGGCAAAGCAAGTACAGAGACCTAAGGCAGGAGCCTACTTGGCATGTTTGAGGGACAAGGAGGCCATGTGGCTGAGGAAGAGTGAGCGATGGACAGAGCTGGAGGAGACAAGGTCAGCAGGGTAACTGGGGACCAGAACATGAAGGACCTTGTTAGTCATCATGAGGACTCTGGTTTCCATATTGAGTGACTGGGACCCCATTTGAGGGTTCTGACATGTTTTTTGTTTGTTTTTTTAGTTGTGGCATGCAGAATCTTTAGTCGTGGCATGCAAACTCTTAGTTGTGGCATGTGGGATCTAGTTCCCTGACCAGGGATCCAATCTGTGCCCCCTGCATTGGGAGCATGGAGCCTTAGCCACTGGACCACCAGGGAAGTCCCTGACATGGTTTTTAAAAGATCGCTCTGTTTGCTATGTTGAGAATAGACTATAGGGGGACAAGAACTTAAGTACAGAAGCTATTGCAATAATCCAGGTGAGAAATGACAGAGGCTTGGAACAGGACGGTAGCAGTGGAGTGCTGAGGAGAGGCTGGTTTCTAGATGTATATATATATATATATATATATTTTTTCTAGCTGTATATTTAAGTAGAGATGGCAGGATTTGTTGATGGAATTGATACAAGGCATGAGAAAGAGAGAAAGAGGAATCAGGGGTGACTTCATGGGTTTTGGCCTGAGCATCTGAGTAGCTAGAACTGCCCTTTACTGAGACAGAAGACTGTGAAGAAGGCAGATTTTTCTTGGGGGGGGGGGGCAGGCCGGATGGGGAGGAGAAATCAGGGGTTTAACTTTGATTGTATTGCATTTGAGATGCCTCCTAGATATCCAACTGGAGATGTAAAGCAGCTAGTTAAGGGAAAGAGTCAAGCTGGAGTTATACATTTGGAAGTAGGCACCATATAGATGGTATTTAAGGTCATGAAACTTGAGGAAATCATCAAGGGGTATAAACATAGAAGAGAAGAAAAAAGGCTGAGGACTAAGCTCTAGGGCACCCCAACATTTACAGATTAAAGAGATGAGGGGGAACTTTAAAAGGAGCAGTGAAGGAGGAGAAAAACCAGGACAGCAAAGATCAGCCTCTGAAATCCTCATGCAGATATGTGACTAGAAACTATCCCTAAGCTCCCTTTTCTCGTCTCCCTTAAATCCCAAATTTCCCATAGTTAAAATAACTTTATTTTTGTTGTAATTAAAGTATAAGATGTCTTCCAATTTGTGGGCTACACCACCTGTGGTACTATTCAGTTCTCCCTTCATTCCAGGTCATATCCAAGTCTTGCCTCAATGTTACCATCTGTGATAAATGATGACTAGTAGCAGATGGAGATGTGAATTCAGGCATTAGAGATGCTATGTAGACACAGAAAAAGAAGTGTTAGGATCTGGTTATCTTACCTTACTGTAAACCCACAGCCAAGTCAGGTTCAATCAAGGCCATACCCACATTCTCCTGCTCTACGTAGATGCACCAAGGTGCCATTTTGCCCTGCCAACATAACTCTTGCTGGATAATTCTCCTCACTGTCTCACCAGGCCAAGCACCTGATTGTCAGAAGAAAACAAAAACTATCATTGCAAAATTGAAGTATACTCAGCTTTTCCTTATTTCTTTTTAACCAGCATGGATGGGGGTGGGAGGGGACAAAAAGCAAAAAAAAAAAAAAACATGGTCCTAATGATGTAGCTACAACTTAATTTTTCCAGACAGATCCAAGCCTGGTTCTTATAAACTGGAAAGAAAATCTGAGCAACAAAAGAAGGGTTCTAATCAGAAGACTGTAAACATAAGACTAAGTTTCCCACTGACTGGGCTCTTTCCTAGGTAAAAAGGCTTAGAACAGCTCAAAATAATATAAGCATTTTGACCCTTTTAAAATCACACATAATCCTTGAATACAATGAGCAAACAGGCTGGGTGGCTTTAGGTCTGTCCGCAGCTGCAGGCAAGATGATGCATTTAGCCATATCCGCCCCCACAAAGGTTGGTTCCCCCACATGCCACCCCAGCAGTGCACGGATGAAAATGTGGATTTTTTTTTTTTTTTGGCAGCCGAGAATCTGATACATGATCCTATTACAGTCCTAGGCACCTATTAAATATGATTGAAACAATGCCCATTGGAAGTCTTAAAACCTTAACAACCAGTTTTACTTCCAAAATAAAGTAAACTGCCAAAAGTTCTGATAAAAGTGACACTTTATATTTTTAAGTAGTACAACTGGAATTTTCCTATAGCTATAGACAAAGGAATTCTTACTCAGATAAGTAGAAGAGCACCAATAAATTTAAGGTAGCTTATGCAAGTTAGGCACTAATGAATGTCATCTTCTGTTTTGTCATGAAAAAAGATCTTTCTGCTGCTAAAGGAGACTGATTTAGATTATGAATAGCTGTAGTGATTTGCAAAAATGGCTCCAGAGAGATAGAATGAGACTCCATATACTCATGGCACTTGAGGTTTCTGCCCTTTTTGTTGAAAATTAATTTGTCCTGTGGGTTATTGGATTCTAGCTCAGCCAATGTATATTGCTCAGTCATCACAAATTTACTTAAAATTTAGTGTAGCTGAAGTTCATTCAACAAGACAAAAGTCTACAGTTGAAAGCTTCTAAAAATCTTTTTTAAAAACTGGCTAACAGTGTAATTGAAAGTGCTGGCGTCTAACTAGATTCACATAATGTTTTGCAGGTATCAATATATACTATATTACTATGTTAGAAATAGATTTTTCACTTATTTCCCAAGAAAAAGCAGATAGGGAAGATTTATCATCCTTTGGTAAAAGGACATTTTGCTTGAAGTTTCCATATTCTGAAAAAATATAAATCCCTAAATTCAGATTTGATTCTGGAGTATGTACCATATAGTTCATTCATTTACGTATTTTATGTAATTTCAAAACAAATATTTTTAAAAGCGAATCGACTATACAACTCCTAATGTTTCCAAATCCCAAACACATTACACTAGAAAAAAATTTTAAGTATCTAAATTCTGTCTCCCTGTTTCAGCAACTCTTACTGCAGGTCACTCACTTCCTACTTAGGATGCTACAACGTAGAGGCTTATAGACTGGGAGGGTCACAGCAAAGAGAGTCATACTTCAGACAGAGCATCAGGATACAAATCACTTGCTTTTGACAAAGAGGACACTAGTTTAGTGGCCATGCTCCTTTACCCAACAATAATGAGAGGAAAAGAAAAGGGAGTATTCTTCAAAAGGGGCCCTTGTGAGAAGATACAAAGGAGACATAAAAAAAGAACAAGCAGCTAATGGTGAGAAACAGAGCAGTTTTTAGTTAATCACTCCTTTAAAGTGATTTTCCTTAATATAATCTATATTTTTCATTTTTATACATTTAAATATGTGTATTTAACACATTAAACACGTTTAAATGTGTGTTTGACTGTCTTTTTTCCCTTTGAAAATCTAGCTGAATCTCAAAACTTAATAGCTAAAATCACACTAGAGAACCTCAACCATGATTAGGGCCATTGGGGTAGCTCCTAATTAAACTGATACACCGGAGGCCACAAACATTATTTGTTCAGTTCATTTATAGCTGAAAGATTACTAGATAATAAGACTGCTTTCTATTGAAATAATATATTACAAAGCAATTAACAGCTAAACTGAAGTGGTAAAAACATTAGGATATATCATCTCATTAAGAAAAGAAACAAATAGTATCGGGGGTGACCTAAACCATAGTTTTGGACTATTTTTGGAGAGTGGCTTTTGTTTTATTCCTTGCATTTAGATTACAACTGAACTACACAACTGATAAAGTTCAAACTCTGAAGCGATCAGCTCTTTGCTTGAGGTACCATTGCGCAAATGAGATACAGAGTGCTAACCAAATCATGACACGGTGGACTAGAAATTTTACATTAATAAACCTCTTCCAGTGGAGAACTAAATAACTTGTACAGTTTTATCTATGGTTATTTGTTTCTCTGAAGATTTATGGTCCTCAGAACAGATATGCATTTTATCTTTCTCTTTGCAGATTAAAGAAAGATGATTTTAAACAGGCTTCTGACTGGCATAATCTGGAATTGCAGATGATCTCAATTTTTAAAAAAATGCTAAAAGTGAACCTGCAAGTCAAATGAAAATGACTGCGCGTGTCAGGTGCACAGGGGGAAGAAATCTGCATACAGCTAAAGAAGGCTGATCTTCTATTACCAATACTGATCCCCTCGCCCTACCTTGAATCAGCCAGGTGCAGTCTGTACATGCTTAACCAGGAATTAAAACTCTTCATGCTACTGCTGCTTTAATTGATTGATGCTAAAAGTTTAGAAAATAAAACCTAACCAGCTATTACAAAGCGCCTTTAACCAAGCCTTTTCCTTTGAAAGCAGGATCCTCAATTGAAACTGGCAGACCACATTTTTAGGTTTCAAGGAGCTCTGTCATTCTACAAGGAATGTGTCTGCCACTTCACAGGATAGCTTGAGCTGAAAGACATGTACTTTGAATCAGAGAATCAATAGAACACTTAATGGACAATTAGGAGAACAGCTGTAGGACTGTCAGAGACCCATCTGTACACAGCTCAAACAGCAAGCCTGGACAGGGCCTGGAAAACAAAGTACACTGCTCCAGGGCACTGGTCCCAGTACAAAATCTCCCTTTCATTTCTCATTTAATGTTAATATAGTGTTCTTTTTCATTACAAATTTTAACACGTGTAGAAAATTATGGAAATTGCTTAAGCCATTTGTCAACTTATATCATGTGAATTGATCAATAAATTTCAGTACTTTGTTGTTAATGTAGATAAATTTTGGCATTTAATTAAGCTCCAGTGAAAATGTGGCCACTTTTAATTTCAGCAGATGCTGCCGTTTCATTTGTAATACATAACTACAGGGGTAAATACAATCCAATCATGAATTATCACTAAATATTTATAGACAACATCGCAATTCAGAAAACAGACACAAAAGATTTTTACAATGAAACAATTACTATGAGCAAAATCTGAAATAGGTGGTGATGAACTCTAATAAGAGCTGTGAACAGAATCTTAATATAGTAGCTCTGCAAAAGAATTCCATATGTATATTTTTGTCTCATGATCCTGCCTCCATAGATTATTCTCTATTAGGCAGAAATAATTTTAGGTTCTTTTCACAGAATTGTTCCAAGTGTTAAAAGATAGTTTTCTAAGTTTGTGGAAGCTTATGAAAATTCATAAATTAAGATTAAAAACCCATTACTTCTTTTTACTAAATTTATTCAGATACAATTGGGAACCCTCTCTTAAGAAGAGGAAAATCTTACACTGCTTATTTCACAGACATGATTTGGATTTGGACTATAAGGTTGGTCAAGAGGACACTGGGATGGGAAAAGGAGGCAAGATGCTAGACAATGGGAAAAGAAGAATGAACTTTTTAGGCTTCCTCCATATGGCCTGAGGGGTCCCAATATGAAATCCTGTTCCTGACAGCCAGAAGCCTGAGAGCCTTAACCCTCCATGGCGTAATCTGACATGATAAACTGCTGTATCTCATTTGAGGGGGAAGAGGCTACCTCTTGGTGATTCTGCTGGTGCCTTCAGGGAAAAGGGGATTTAAAATCACATTGCTGTCTTTACAGTGTAATCCACTCCATAACACCCATTCCCACCATTGTCTACATGCTTCAGTAAGAGGGCCCTTCTGGCAGTGCAATCACTGCCTTTTCAGCAGAAAAGCAGACCTGAGTGCTTGTGCGTAGCGCCTTTGTAAGTATTTTTAAAAATAAAGTTTAGGGAAATCAAAGCGGATCCCTCATTCTTATTCTTCCAGTGTCTCCATGTCAAGTTGGCCATCACTGCCACGTCAGTTTGGCACTTTCTGTTGTTCTGGCAGAGGAGTACCTAGTCAGAGAAGATGATTCTCTAAATTCAGACTCTATTAGAGAAATTAGAATGAAGCAGCCAAAGGGAAAATGGATTTGGTCTTCTTGCTGAACCAAATTACACATCTAAATTCCCAGCCAAAATTTTCCCTCTGGCTCACTCTCACATGTTCATATTTCTTTTTATTACAAAACTTAAATTTCCTGGGACTTGAAATCTTCTTTTTATACCCCTAGAGAATAAAAAGGGGCTGGAAAATTCACCTCAGATCTCATGCAGATAATCAGGGATATTTTTGTAATCTCTGAAATCTAGAATTTCACAACGTCATAATCCTAGCATTTTCCTGAGTTGTGTATGTCTGTGAATTTCTTTGTCTTTAGGGGAAATTGAGGAAAGATATAGGCTATTGCCTGGGCTAAGGAAATACTGGCATTTGTTGGATGTTTGATATGGACATTAAAAAGGTAAGAAAGTTAAGATATAAGATTGGTTGAGAAACAAAAATTGAGATTCTAAAAAATTGAGATGATAATGGATTAAAGATGACCACAAAATTCTTTGCCATTTCTCTCATCAGTAAATGGAGTGTATTTCCTCTACTTGTGAATCTGGGCTGGGCTTTTGAGTTGCTTTTGCTCAACAGAATTTAGCAGAAGTGACACTGTGCAAGATCCCGGCATGAGCATTTTGAAGGCCTGGAAGCTACTGCATTTGTGCTCTCTTAGGAGTTGCCATGCACTAAAATGTTCAGGTTAGACTAGCAAATGATGAGAGGTTACTTGGAGAGTGGTCTTGGAAGATAACACCATCTTGGCTGTTCCAGTCCAAGACATGACTGACTACAGCTTCATCACGAGGAGCAGAAGAACCTTATATCTGAACTCAATCCACCCACAGAACCACGAGGAAAAACAAATCCTTCTTGGGTTAAGCTGTGACATTTTCAGGTGATATGTTACATGGCAATAGATAAGTGAAACAGATTTTATACTAGAAATCTCCATTCGTTTTCTTCTCACACCTGACCTTCCTTTTGAAGTTTTGCCAACTGGCAGTCATCACCTGTTTTCCTATTCCTCTTGCAGAAGTGACTCAATAACAATAACACAAAAAGCCAAGATATGAATTGGGAGGGAGGGGTAGAATTTTTTTTTAAAAAGGAACTCAGACTGGGACTTCCCTGGTGGCACAGTGGTTAAGGATCTGCCTGCCAGTACAGGGGACACGGGTTCAATCTCTGGTCCGGGAAGATCCCACATGCTGCAGAGCAACTAAGCCTGTGCACCACAACTACTGAGCCTGTGTGCCACAACTACTGAAGCCCACGCACCTAGAGCCCTTGCTCCATAAAAAGAGAAGCCACTGCAATGAGAAGCCCATGCACTGCAACAAAGAGTAGCCCCCACTCGCCGCAACTAGAGAAAGCCCACGCACAGCAAAGAAGACCCAACACAGCCAAAGATAAATAAATATAATTAATAATTAAAAAAAAGAACACAGACTGATTCCCTCTGCTCTTAGTTTTCTATTTTCTCTCTTGATGGTTTCACTCACTATCCCAAGTCTACATCAATGCTCAAATTGGACACCAAAGGAAAGGCAACTTCTGTAACAAGAACTCCATCCCTTTTCAGGACTCTAGTCTTGAAAGTCAACTGAACGACCCAATTTACTTAAATAAGAGTAGATTTTTAAAAAGACATCAGTAGATGTTCTGCTATCTATATTAAAGCTACCAAATATTAACTCTTTAAAATGAATTTTCTCTCAGCTAAAAGAACAAACTGGGGCTTCCCGGGTGGCGCAGTGGTTGAGAGTCTGCCTGCCGATGCAGGAGACACGGGTTCGTGCCCCAGTCCGGGAAGATCCCACATGCCGCGGAGCGGCTGGGCCCGTAAGCCATGGCCGCTGAGCCTGTGCGTCCGGAGCCTGTGCTCCGCAACGGGAGAGGCCACAACAGTGAGAGGCCCGCGTACCACAAAAAAAAAAAAAAAAAAAAAAAGAACAAACTGAATCCTAATTAGAGCTCTGTCCTACATAGCTGTGTAACTTGGGCAAGTAATTCTATCTTTGGCGGCCTTGGTTTCCTCATCTGTAAAAAGAAGACAATGGACTAGATAATCTTTAAGGTCCCCCAAACTTGGCCACCTTTCTAAGATATATGTCATTTTCCAGGTGATGCCAGCTCACTTGTAATCCCTTATTGCAATCATGTTAGTGTCAACTAAAAAGTCCTTCTCTATCGCCCAAGGCAGGAGTGAATATATCCCTAATCTAATATTCTACCCCTGAATAATTGAGGTGATTGTATAATTAACTTTCTCTCAGAAAGCATAACCCTATTTTTTTTTACTCCATCATTCTATAAGAACAAAGAAGTATGACAATTTGTCTTACAATGCAGTTCTCTAAATGGATACCTGTTCTTCATAAAGTTCATAAGAAGTCAGTACATGTTTTGTTTGTGGAAAAGATCTGAGAGGAACTGAGAGAGGGTAATAGCTTTTGCATGGAAGGTAACAGCTTCAAAACTTACTGATTCTTATGTCATATCTGACACTGAAAATGCTGACACTGAAAATTCTGTTGTATTTCAGGAGGTCTTCATGAAACCTTGCTAACTTCTGGGTTTTGTCAGAAACAGGATATTAATGTGTCATATACATCTAATTAAAAAACAAGCAAAAAAAAAACTTAGGGCTCTCTACCTCATTGCATTACTGTAGTAAATATTTGGCATGGTAGATATGGTAAAGTTAGTTTTAACTTATAATATCTAGGAAAAGAACAACATGGTTCATTAATTCTATATACAATGCCAAAATTTAGCAGTTTCAACCATTTATGGAGTCAAATAGATCTGGGGTGGAATCCTGGATGAATCATTTACCAGCTGGGTAGCCTTGGGCAATTTGATTAATCTCTCTGAGTCTCAAGTTTCTTCCGTATAAAGCACAGATTTCTGTCTATGGCATAAAAATGAGATAATACGTATAAAGTGCCTAGAATAGTAAGCACTTAGTAAATAGAAGTTACAACTAAATGTGAACTCCATGAGAGCAGAAACCTTGCCTGTTTTGTTCACCTTTCTATCTCAAGTACATAGATAAGTTGTATAAGTAAAGGATTTTTTCTCTGGCCAACAGTTCCAACTTCTTTCCATGGCCTTGTTACATTGTTTATCAAGTAGAAATCATTTCGTTTGAGTTTCATGCCCTGTAACCTCCTCTGCTCATTAAAACAAGGAATGAACCATCTAAAAGATAAAAATCAGAGGGATAAACCCTGCATAGATCACTGATCCCTGGTAAATTAAAAGTTCTGAGCATGAACTGAAGACAACCATGGCTCATGTGGAATAGGAGGATCCCTGATCACAAAACAGATACCTCTGGAAGCTGTACTAACTACCTTTACAAAGGCCACGCCTTAGGTGAGCTTCTGCTTTGGTAAAAGTTTTCTAACAAACAAGCAGACTGGGTTTTAGGGGATTCCTGTGGAGTAGCTGAAATTCAGTCTAGTAGAGGAATAAAATGAAAAGAGGTTCTAGACAATTTTCCCCAAGTCAATCAGTGACCAAATTGAAATTATAACTCACATTGCTTAATTTTCCAATCATTATTCATTATTGACCATACTTATTTGCTTCTTATATTGAGAAACAATCTGCTTAGTGGTATGAAGCAACATTAGAAAACAAGGTATATAACACATGTTCTCAATCTTCCTTCAAGGAATCCTTCCTTCAGGCTGAATTTGCAACATACCAGAAGAAATCTTACAAAGATCGATGATCAAAGCCTGCCCAGGGGTCCTGCTGCCCCAGATGGAGAATCAATTCTGGTTCATTTTCATATGAACCTACTTCTAGTGTGGCAAACAGTAATTGAGGATAAGATTATTCCATCCCAAACTGTACCAGATCTATGCCTAATCGATCATCTCTTATGAAATGAGTCAGTTTACTGGGTCTCTACATATGGCAGACACAAAATACAAAAAGATTCACACTCCAAAACAAAACTACTGAATTCCAATCTTCCTATAATTACAGAGAATTAATATGGCTATAGGTAAAGCTAAAGCCAATGAAGATATAAGACTTAAAAGCAGAAAAGAGAGGGGTATCTGCCAGAGTTGGGGGGTGGGGCGTGTCAAATCATAAATATGGAACCTGGTATTAATTGTTCTAAGTTCTTGATAGCACGTGGTATATGACATGAACTCATCCAAATCACAGTGACTACTTTCCTCTTTCTCCATTCCCACTCCTGTGAGAAGGAAGACAGCGGGCTACAGGAAATAGGAGCATAGAGTTTATAAGAAGCATTACCACAGACAGAACTCGGGCTGAAACTTGGGTGTCTTGTTCTTTGTACTCAGGGTTGAATATACCAAGTTATAGAAGAGCTTTCATTTGATTCTAAATCGTCACTTTCATATCAGCTTGCTTGTAGCTCTTGAGATTTTAAGATTCTAAGAGCTAGTCTATCTAAATGCAAACAACAATAATAATAATGGTGTTTCTTTTCTTTACATATTAATATTAAGAAAGCATCCTTCTTTATGTTGCAGAAGTCAGGCAAACCATAATCAAGGCCTTTCTGGACTTGAGGAGGAGTGGACTCCATTCAGAGATTGTGGGTTTGCTTCAATTTCCAGAGTATACCAAATAACTTCAGAGGATCACAGACAGCCTAATGCTAGTTCTTCTTGAGAAGTGGATGTGTACATGTGCATAAAATGTATATTAGAAGTATATTAATGCAATTCTATCTCAACAGATTTAATTCTTAAATGCTACATATACTTGTTTAATCTCCCATTTTAAAAGTAGAAAAGGTTAGATTATAACATCAGGTTAGCTCTCTTTGAAGCAGGTAATAATTAAGTTGATTCACTGTTGCAATTACTGTCAAATCCCCCTTAATTACCAGAGATTTTATAGCAGCTTCATTATATGTCTGCTGTAATGCATTGTGGCCCTAAGGAGAAGTGTTGCAGGAAATTCTGCATAGCATGGATAATTCTAACATGCAGTTACAGCTTCCAGCAAAAGCTCCTGCACTAAATTTATCTTTTTTTGACATTTCTCCCTGTTACCCAAGCAGTTAAATGAGGTAACAATACTAAAATACCGACCTAACTTTGAAAGTTACAATTGATTTCTCCATAGATATTAAAAACAAACAAAAAAATAGATGAAGGGATAAATTAGCCTTCCATAATTCCTGAAGAAGGATTAAATTATGTTTAATAATGAATTTAGATTATGGCATTCAAATAGATGTGAGATCTATATCTAAATCACAGGTATACCTCACGTTTCTACTTCTTATGGATATTTCTTAATATGATAAGCAAGACAACATTATTGCTGAATCCCTAACAGATAATCTTGCAGAGAATTATCAACCACTTTTTATTTATCAATGATTTTTCAACTAATTTCTGGGAAAAGTAATCATTTAAAATAGGTCATTTTTAAGTTTCCATATCACTGCTTGTTTTCACTGGAAAAATCTTTACAAATCAGAGCCTCTAAATTGAGTAAAGTTCAAAACAGATAACTGAATAATGTCTCTCACAGATCTTTTTTTGACCAAGGAATTTACTCCACAGAATATATTAGATATATTAGATTCAGAAAGAGTTGCAGTGTCAATGACACTATTGGCAGCTGTGTTAACAGTTAAGGGCCTGGCTTTGTACAGCAATACAGTTATTAAATTTCTCCAGAGACCATGACTCATTAATCAAATATTCATACATCTCTGTAAATACACACTGAACAGAGAATACCCTCAGAGCTGAGTATCCCAATACAAGTGCTCTTTCATGTAACACTGACAAAATCCTGAGAACATGTGGTCATGTTTTGCATTTCTAATGCACTATGTACTCTTTAATACTCCATTTCCTAAAAACAGAACACAAATGATCTTACTGATGGCAAGTGTTAGAGGGTTACAATTAAAATTATTCCACTATTGCTTCATACCATCTTTTTTTAAAATGAGGACAGTGAATCAATTCTTCTGTTCTTTGTTTACCATCAAACAAGTAATTTTTTCCCAGGCGGATGAAGAAACCCAGGCCATGCTCCTATTAATACAAGAATTTGTATTAGCATGAAAACAACAAATCACTACTTAAACTAGGGAGGCCAAATAACTTAACATATTAGCAGACATGAACTTGCTATATTTTGCAAAGTCCTCAGTCTGTTTTCTACCACTGGGAGTTTTCCCCCTATTGTACAGTAACAAAAGGTCTTTCTCAATTGTGGTCTCTGGAAAATTAGGGTCTGAAGGCCAGGCAAAGAAGAGAGGGCTCAAACTGTCGCCTCATAAGGCTACTAAGATCAGACTCTTCACCTCAGGGTAAGTAGGATGCACTACTTGAAGAGAAGAGAGAAAAGGAGCATCTTACGAAAACTTCCCATCTATTTAGCAGTTTCTCAAACAACGGGAATCTGATTCTCAACGCCAGTAAAACAAAGGCAAATCTGTCAAGTGTCTCTCATCTCTTCTTCAACCTCTTCAAACTGCCTGTGTCTTTATTCCCAGTTTTCCAAAATTCTGGCTACATTAGGTCAAAGGCTACCCTTCGACAGCTGGCCCCATTTTCATCCCCATCCAGCCCAGCCTTCCTCCACTCTATGTGCCATTTTCACTAGCGCCTGCTTCTCGGTCCTTTGGAGCCTCTAACTCTCTACCCTCCAGGGAAAACTAGAACAGGCTTTGGAATCAGGAGAGGTTTAAATCCCAGATCTGCAAATTATCAACTGTGCTAACCTGGCAAGTTACTGTATCTGAAATGTCAGTTTCCTCATCTGTAAAAGATGATAAAAATAACTAATATCCCAGGATTTTTGTGTAGATTAAATGAAATAATGTTTTTTATAAAATACTTGGTAAGTACCCAATAAATGGCAGCTGTTGCAATTGTTATCATCATTGCAATCATTAACCCTCTTTCTCTTCACACTGACTCCAACTTTTCTTTCCCTGACGATACTGATTCCCATCTAAACTCAACCAGCAGAGACTCCTCCCTCTATCTGAATCCCTCCCATTCGGGGGGGGGGGCGGTGAGGGTGGCTCTGCATTCCCGCTTCCAGGTGCTGCTCTGTCATCATCTCACACCCTCTCCTCCTGATGTGCATCCATCTACTTCAACACTAAAAATGCTCCAATTCCGGATTTCAGCCTGAACTTCTGCCTTGCCTATCATCCTCACGACCTTCTGTCATTCCGTTTCTCCCACTTCCCCACTTTAAAGCCTTTGGGAGCCTGGTAAAGTCTATGGGCCCATTCTCAATAAAATATTTTAAAATGTACATGAAAGGCACATGGTTACAAAGGGAATAGTTATGAAAATATTTTAAAATTTGATATATAGTAATATATTGGCTTCTTTATCAACACATTAGTAAGTCCTAGCAGCAAGTCCTACCATAATTTCAAGGCAGTGTAAATATTTCAAGATAACCGCATTAACCATGGTACGGAAGAATTTATGATTTCTATGAGTTGCAAAGTCCTAGGTACTGCTAATATTACTATACTTTTTTGCCTACATTCTTAGTGGAAGGAAATGCTATGTTTTAGTTAGATGTTAGTGAAAATAAAGATGTAATTTTTTTCACATCCAAGTTCACAGACCCTTGAATTCTACTCATGGATTCATCAGGTTAAGAACCTCTACATTAAATGACTTACTGTTCCTCAGCCCCACCTAAATTCACTAAGTTCATCCATAGACTCTACAGAATTATATCAAAGTAAAACAGACTCTAAGGATAGGCCTTGAGAAATCTTCTTCAATTTTAAATCTTCATGTTTTGTTTTGTTTTGTTTTTTGTGGTACGCGGGCCTCTCACTGTCGTGGCCTCTCCCGTTGCGGACTACAGGCTCCAGACGCACAGGCTCAGCGGCCATGGCTCATGGGCCCAGCCACCCCGCGGCATGTGGGATCTTCCCAGACCGGGGCATGAACCCATGTCCCCTGCATCGGCAGGCGGACTCTCAACCACTGCGCCACCAGGGAAGCCCAAATCTTCATGTTTTAGTGTTAGAACTAAACCCCAGTTCTTCTGACTTCTATACCCTTTGTTTCTTCCTTCATACATCCTTGCTCCTGTGGCTCTCCTCCCAGGCATCTACCTACCTAAGTGTAAATTTCAGCCTGACCCTCAAGATCCTCAGTAATATAGCTTTGACATATGTTTCATTCTTATCATTTATTCTTCTATCCACATCATTGCAGGATGTTTATTATCATCATTCCCTCACTAAATGCCACCAGTGCTCCCTGGTCAGTAGAACAACCAAAAGCAGCCACATGTACCTCAAACGTGCCCTATGGGGATAACCCCCCACCCCAACTCCATTTTCATTTAGAAAACATGTCCACGGACCCTGTCTCTGAGTCTTTGTGCTGTTTCCTTATTAGCCCCACTACTTACTTCACCACTGCCTATATACCAGACTTTTAGGGTTCATCTCAAATGACACCTCCTCCATGAAGACATTCCTAATCTCCATAACCAGATGTGAGCTCTCTTTTGAAACCAAATACAATTTTATTTTATAGAATTTCTATTATAATTCTTCTCTTCCCCTACAAAGTGTGACCATCTTTTGGTGTATTTTCCCCACCCTTAAGTAAATTTCTAAGCTTCCTGACAGAAGTGTCACTTTTTTACCTCAAGGTATTCTACAGAGCCTGACAGACACTCAATATTGGAGTGGAATTAAGAAGTTTTAGGGGTTTTGATTTTTTTTCTTTTCTTTTCTAACTCTTGTTCTTCAATGCCAGTTCCAAAAACAAAAACCAAAAAAACCTACTCTTAAAGCCTTTTCAAATTTTAAGACAGAGATGAATGAAATCTTGACAACAGTTTTAAAGGCTAACACTTATTGAGTACTCACTATGTGCCAGGCGTTATTTCTAAGTGTTTTTGCATGTTTCCTCACTTAATCCTCACAATAGCCCGATGTGATAGTTACTATTACCCATATTTTATAGATAGATTAAGTAACTTGCTCAAGGCCATGTACATAGCTAGTAAGTGCTAAAGTCACAATTTGAGCAGAGCCAGTCTGACTCTATAGTTTAACCAGTTCATTTATGCCATCTTCACGGTGGAACACTGGAGCTTGACAGGGAAATTAAGTATCTGTTTTTCCCTAAGTATAAGGATTCATAATTTTTTCCAAACTAGCAGTATTAAGTGAATATGTAAAGTCTTAGTTTTGAAACACTTGTTCTGGCTGTAATCTAGTGTAATTTGATATGTTCTTTTACAATATGACCATACCTATACGACCTATGTTTTGCATGTTTTATTCCTTTGCAAACAAATCTTTGGTGTTTGGAGCCAACTTCATACTATGTGGAAATTCAGTAACACTTTATGTTTTAAAAATAAAGACTGAAAAAAAAAGAAGAAAAATTTTGCAGAAATTGACAAGCTGAAATGAATATGAAAATACAAGGTATTCAGAATTGCCAAAATTATCTTGAAAAAGAACAAAGTTAGAGGACTCACTTCTCAATTTCAAAATTTACTACAAAGCTATAGTAATCAAGATAGCATGGTACTGGATAAAAAACAGGACCTACTGTACAGCACAGAGAACTATATTCAATATCCTGTGATAAACCATAATGGAAAAGAATATGAAAAAGAATGTATAGAGATGTATAACTGAATCACTTTGCTGTACAGCAGAAACTAACACAACACTGTAAATCAACTATACATCATATACATATGGCATGAGGGTAGACATATAGATAAATGGAATAGAATTGAGAGTCCAGAAATAAACTCTTACATTTATGGTCAATTAATTTTCAATAAGAATGCCAAGACCATTCAATGGGGAAAGAATAGTCTTTTCAAGAAATGGTGCTGGGACAACGGGACGTCCACATGCAAAAGAAGGAATTTGGACACCTATCTCACACCATATACAAAAATCAATTCAAAATGGATTTAAAAACCTAAATGTAAGAGCTAAAACTATAAAACTCTTAGAAAGAAGTACATAAATCTTTGTGATAGTGGATTAAGCAATGGTTTCTTAAATATGACACCAAAAGCACAAGCAACCAAATAAAAAATAGATAAATTGGACTTTATTGGTGTTTCAAAGGATACCATCAAGAAAGTAAAAAAATCCACAGAATGGGAGAAAATGTTCTTAAATCATGTATATCTGATAAAGGACTTGTATTCAGAATATGCAAAGAACTCTTATAACTCAATACATATAAAGACAAATAAGGAATTTTAAAACGATCAAAGGACTTGAATACACACTTCTCCAAAGAAGATATACAAATGGCCACAAGCATATGAAAAGATGCTAAACATCCTTAGTCACTAAGAAAATGCAAATCAAAACCAGAATAATGTACCATTTTACACACATTGGATGGTTAAAATTAAAGACAATAACAAGGGTTGGTGAGGAAGTAGAAAAATTGGAACCTTCATACATTGTTAATGGAATTGCAAAATGGTGCAGCCACTTTGGAAAACAATTTGGCAGTTCCTTAATTAGCTAAACACAGAGCTACCATATGACCAGCAATTCCATTCCTAGGCATATTCCCAGAAGAAAGGAAAACAAATGTCCACATAAAATCATATACACAAGTGTTCACAGAAGTGTTATTTGTAATAGCCAAAAAGTAGGAACAACCAAAATATCCATCAACTGATAAATAAACAAAATGTAGTATATCCATCTAATAAAATATTATTCGGCCACAAAAAAGAATGAAGTGCTGATACATGCTACAATGTGGATAAATCTGAAAACATTATGTTAAGTGAAAGGAGTCAGCCACCAAAGGCCACATATTATATGATTCCATGTACATGAAATGTCTGGAATAGGCAAATCCACACAAACAGAAAGTAAATTAGTTAATAGGTACAGGGTTTCTTTTTGGAGTAATGAGAATATTCTGAAATTTGAGAGTGGTGATCACTGTATAACTCTGCAAATATATCTAAAACCAATGAACTGTACACTTGAAAAGGGTGAATTACATCTCAATAAAGTTATTTTTTTAAAAAAAACATGATACCACTTCATGCCCACTAGGATGGCTATAAATCAAAAAGACATTAGACTTTCATATAATCTGATACTCCTAAATGACCTTTAATATTATAAAACTTGGACTTTGGAACATCAGCTGACAGAGAAGCACTATGAGCTCTGAGCCGATGCTGTGTGCCAGCTAATACCACAATCTTTGTGTAGCAGCTTATACAATATTGGATTTTATATTTCATTTCCCCTTATTTTGTAAACATGACAGGAAAATAGAAAAAAGAAAGTGCTAAAACTCACGGTAAGAAATGTAGGTCTCAAATTTCGTATAATTAATATAAAGATAGAAATAATCATCAGCCTCAATGAAATGCTCACTGGACTTTAAGTCAATCAACTGTATGTTTGACTATAAAAGAACAAAAATAAAGAACATCTATGAGATGCTAGTACTATAAGATTATGTCAAGACTATATGAATAAAATAATTTTATAATGTTTTTAATATTTCCATAATATTTTATACTCTCTGGGACAGAATCTTCCTTAAAATATTGTTTGAAAGCATCTATGGCTCAGTTCCTTCACATTCAGCTGTTTTAAGTGTTTACAGGAACATATTATGTACAAAAATAAGAGTCTCTCTCTAGGTCTCTCTCTCTAGACATGGGCTGGTAGCCACAAAACTGGCCAAGCACAGTGAATCAGGTTTAGGAACCAGATAAAAGGCACAGGAAAGACTACATGCTCAGAGAGACAATGTCATTACACAAATCAAAAGTTGAAAGACTGGTAAGTGGTGGCTCTCTCCATCAAATAGAATGCAGTTAAATTTAAAAAATAAGAATCAAAATTCAACCTATTAAACACAAAATAGAAGACAATATAGACAAGTGAAAATACTATGTTGAGGTAGCAGAGGTGTAGGGTGGACTTTTTTCTATGATATCTAGTTAAAGTAACTTGGAAATAACTTAAATATGTATGTGTGTATCTCTCCATTAAAACTCCCTGGTAACTTACTAGATAGAGTCCTAACTATGGACTCTCCTGACCTGCACCATTATAGGATCATCCAAGTCTCAGGACTCCTTAATTGTCTCCTTAATCCCAGATCTAATTCCCCATTTTAGATTCATTAGCTATAATTTGATACAACTGAATTGATCAGAACAGTGCTGTATAAATAGCAAGTAGCTACAAGGATGCCACATTGTACAACTCCAGGAGTGCCATTCATATTACACTGAAAACAGTGCCCCCCTGGAGGTGTGCAACATGGCAGCCACATACCTTTTGGTATCAGTCAGTATTTACTTTCTTCCAATGCCTACATCAAATTTTAAATCATCCCAGGGACTTCCGTGGTGGTCCAGTGGTAAAGAATCCACCTTCCAATGCAGGGGACGCAAGTTCAATCCCTGGTCGGGGAACTAAGATCCCACATGCCACAGGGCAAATAAGCCTGTGTGCCACAAACTACAGAGACCACGCGTTCCGGAGCTCACAAACCCTGGGGCCCACACACCACAACTAAAGAGAAGCCTGTGCAGCACTAGAGAGGGGCCCACGCACCGCAACAAAAGATCCCACATGCCACAACTAAGATCCAATGCAGCCCCAAAAAAGGAATAAATTAAATATATATATTTTTAATTTAAATCATCCCAGCCTTCAATCCTTTTAAATTCATACTTTTTACCTGTGTCAGTTTGATATGGTGTATTTGCCTAGACACACTCAAAACTTGCTGTCAATAATTCTCTCATCCATTTGTTATCAGACTTCTATTGGACTTCTAACTTTCCTTTCTTTACCTTTCCTGCTTATAAAATAACTTCTTTTAAAACCCATGAATTCCCAATTCTTATTATATTGTCTTAGTATAAAATATAAGTATTATATTTATACTTATTAACTTAATTTTCAATAACATTATAAATGAAAGATAATTCTCTGTAGAATTTTTTTGTGATTCATTCTTGAATGACAGCAGTATCTGGACTATTGACTTAAAATAGGGGAAAACTTGAGTTTCTAAATTTCTGGAGGAATTGGTTAGAAGGTAGCACAATTAATTTTTCTACCTAATACAAACATGTATTCTCCACTTTTAGCATATTTTTCTTTTTCTTTTTTTTTTTAAAGTCTTTATTGAATTTGTTCCAATATTGCTTCTGTTTTTATGTTTTGGTTTTTTGGCCCCGAGGCATGTGGGATCCTAGTTCCCCAACCAGGGATCAAACTCACACCCCCTGCATTGGAAGGCGAAGTCTCAACCACTGGTCCACCAGGGAAGTCCCTAGCATATTTTTCTTATTGTGAGAAAATAAGTGAAACTTTATAGTAGTTGTGAATGTTTTGGGCCATTGCTTGCCACCAATAATGCTGAGGACTTCTGCAATAATGACTCTAAATATAATATTTTCCAAAGTTTATAGGCAAAGAGAAAGTCTTTATATAACCATGAAAACCACATAAAAATGCTTCAGATTTCTAAACTGACTTAAGATTCAAACTATAAAATGATAGGAAAAAATAAAAAATAAAAAAATAAAATGATAGGCAATTTATATTTTAGAATCAATAGGATGTTTCCAATTTTTCCTTGTCGGATGTTTCACCTTTTCAATTCAGTACCTCAAGATATTCAGTCTAAGTGCTCAACTGAATATAGTACTATTAAATTGTGGTTGATTGACAATAGTGAGGCTATAATAAATATTACTGATTAAGTATTTATTCTCCTAAAATTTTTTGAAAGACACTTGCTCTTCTTTTTATAGAAAATAATAATCCATTATCCTTTCTAAGAAATTGTCTCTATCAATATATTCTGGATATCTTCATTTCACTATTATTTTAAATTCTCAATCTCCTCCTCATCTTATGTCTGTTTCAATAGAATTCATATAGTGATTTAATATTTTCAAGTGTTTTTTCATTATCTGTTCTTCCTATTGTGTCCTGTTTTTGGAAAATCCTTTATACTGTTTTTATGATTGTGTATGAAAATATAGTCAAGACTTAGATGTACAATGCAAGCTACTGAAAGTGTCCTGTGATAAACCATGAAAATAAATCTTTCTTCTAGTAGCAAAGAAATTAGCAGAGAAAAGGAAAAAAAAAGACTCAATTAGTACGATTTGACCAGAAATACAGTGCTTTCTGGCATGGAATAAGAGAAAGTAACAAGAGATCTCTAAAAAATAGAGATTTCTGACCTAAAATTGGACAGACGATACAGATGTCATTTTTGCTATTTTGTTTCCATTCTCCTAAAAATAAGATGACATTAACATATATATTTTTAGATACATTTGCCCTTGGACAATGCTAAATCCTAAGGTTAACAGAATTTTTAATCCTCTAAAGTTGTCTTCTCACTAATACAAATTCAATGGGGTTGGTTTAACGTAAAAACAGAAAAATGGATACCTCTGAGAAATTATTTTGCATAGACTTACACTATAAAGGATCTTTTCATTCAGTCATTCACCAAATGATGACTCTCTAGATTGCCTTCTGGTGGTTAATACATTGACAAAAGGGGATTCAAAGTGTCAAATTTTATGAAAAAGAGAGAAAAGAAACCTTTGCCACCAAAAACTCACATCAAAAATTTTTTTAATTCATTTCTGAAATGTTAATGGTAAAATCTAGTATCTTAATATTGATGTCCAAATGGAGGATCCTCCTATCATAATTCTAATAGAACACCCATCTTAGAATCTTGTCCTTTTTTACTTTCCTTTATTCCAGGCTGAAAGAGATCATCCAATAGCTTTATTGACTGAGTTTACTGGCTGTCAGAACTTTAAATGAAATCTGTGTTCAAAACAAAGTCTGAAACCTCTATTCTAAATCTAATGATGTAGTTTTGTTTGCTGTCTTTCCAATAAAAGATTAGCACAACTTCTGGCTGGTCCTTGGCTGAAGCTGATTTTTTTATTATTAATAGGCAAGATAAATCCATCAGCCTATCTCTCAATTTTCATGAATGCATGCATTCATTCATACATATTGTTGAATACTTTTTATATGCATATTATTGTAATAATTTCTGATCCTAACCATTTATTCTCAGTCATGGGGATGATTGTATTGTAAGACCTGTCTTGTCTGTGCAATATTCTGAGTATTTTCAATATAATGCAATGTAAAGGAAGTTTCTCCCTCCTCTCACCTCAACTTTGTCCAGGTGTAATTTTGTCTCATCCCCAAATATGCTGTGAAAATAACAGAATGCTATCCTGTAATTCTAAGCTTGTATATAGTCCTTGTAAGAGAACACTTACAGTCAGTTCTGATTTGTTTGAAGATATGGTGCTCTCATTTGATGTGTTTGTTGTAGAATCCTGTGACTACTGCAGGTGTATAGGAACAACAAATTGCAGTACTTTAGACGAGGGAGCTTCAGTGTATAAAATCAGGCATACCACTGGCTTCTCGTTGTACCTGTACTGCTTTCGCATTCTACGAAAATCAGTACCATACTTAACTTGTCCAGATTTCATTTAGGGTAAAGGAAAATTTTAGATTACTGACTATTTTTTGAATTCAATAAACTACCTTCACCAGGAAATGCCAAACCTGATTTCTCTCATCAGGCATACCAAAGCAATCTATCTGCCCACCCTCTTTCAGTTTTGCATGTAACTCTAAATCTAACAAATAGGCTTCCTGAAGGAAAAAAATCAATGACTTTAAATGATACACAATTTTATGTCTTTATAAGTCACCTTTTCACACTGAAACATGGAAGCCTCATAAAATAAGTTAATACTTGCTTTCAAAGCAACAATATTATTTGCCTTCATTATAAATAAACAGAATTCATTTGAGACAATGATTTTTCAAATGAAAGGATTAAAATAATCTCATTAAAACCAAAACAAAGGCATTTTATGTTCTTACATCTTTATTAAAGTACTTATTTTATAAACCTGGCTCAATAATAACTCATACTTTTATATCACAAATTTGCCTTTAAGTAATACATAATACACTTAAGGCAGATTTACCTTATAGATGGCCTCAGCTTCTAAACACCAGTGCACTGATTTATACAAATAGCAAAAATCACATGGATGAGCATCTACTGATATCTTTCCTGGTACTTATCTTTAGATTTTAAAACTGCATAATAAGTAGAGTTTCCATAAAATTTCATTTTTGAGATAGGAAACAAACAATTTTGCCTTAATCTGTTAGGTTGGATGTAGTTATTATTAATAACATAAGCTTTAAATCAGTGGGGAAAACTAATACTTTACCTTCACCCCTCAGACAAGGCTCAACAGCAAGCAAAATGAGGAGCCATTATAAAATCATATTGCTAAGTATTACCTTAACTCAAAATTCTGCTTATGTAATTGTATCATATCACAGCTAAAAATTACTATTTAATATATCAAGATACATCCAAAAGCATCCTTTGGTTGCATTAGTATCAGGAGGCTTAGGCAGCACTGAAGATTCATTCTCTGCTCTTCTGGTCATTAGTATAAACTGAAGCTTTTGAAACTATTTGGTGATCCTACTTTGGGGCCCAATATCACAAAACCTTCAGGAGAATACTGAACCCAGGTGGAAGAACTTGAAGACTGGAAGACTTGCAGTTAAGGTAGAGTTATCATTAGCAGATCTTAGGGAAACAGGAATGCAGCCAGAATCACTTTTTATTAGAAATCAAAATTCAATGAATCATTTCTTTTTCAAAAAAATATCTTTAAAACTTGTATATTTTCAAATGTTCTTTTTTTAAAGAACATATAAAATTAAGGTATTTGTGAAAATAAACCAGTTTCAAGTATACTTCTCTTCATTTTGCTTCCTTCAAAGGATTTCTTCTCATCAAGCACAAATGTGCTAATCTTTATAGCAAGACAAACTCTTCTGTGCTAAATCTTTTTAATCTTTTCTTTTCATCCTCTGAGAAAAGGTCTCTTTCATTGGTTATAGTAGATGTAAAATCATAGTCTCTGGAATGACCATTTACAAAAGTAAATAAGGGATATTTCTCCTTAGAAGAAATTTTCAGCATCTGTAACAGAAAGAACAGAAGAATCCCTTATTGGATGCAATAGTGCACAGTAGGACCACATGATGAAATCTAATGTTTTAGCCCTGAATTTCTCTTATTAGCTTCTCTCATTTACATTTATCCAGTGCTACTGCTTTACTGTTCTGGCTAAAAGACAAAAGTTGATCAGCATTGTATAGTTTATTTATCGCTAAATACCTACTTCCCCATTAGGATTAGACCATCAGAAATTAACTATATTATCATTCCTACCCAAAACCCCCAAAAGTAAAGTCTTCTGATCACATTCGTTTGAAGGCTTACTAGTGAGTTAAGATTTATCTTCTATTGGTGGTAAAAGACAATAAAACAAAATGGTATCACTGATTATGGTAAAATACTGTAAATGACTGTTTAGTACCATAACACAGAAAAAAAAAATTAAACTAAGTCAAAAGGTGCATTCTAATCTCACTTCTACAACTTAACTTTGATGTGATCGTTGACAAATCACTCTAACTGAGTATCACCTATAAAACTGGGCAAAAGTTATCCAATCTCCTTATCTCAGAGAAATGTTAGGATGACCAAAAGCAATAAAAAGTTATTTTTTAAAATCAAGTTTGGTCTTTTCAAAGATTTCTATATTAAAAAAATATATTTCTGCAATAATCTAGTTAAGATGAAAAACAGTATTTTTATACACAGTAACAATCCACACTTTACATATTACCTTCTAAAGTTACATTACACAATTTAGAAGTAAAACAAGTAATACCTGGAATTTTGTGAGAACACCGACAACCTTTATATAACCTCTGTCAATTTGGCATTCGTTGACAAGCCCACAACCCATTCTAAACCATTTAAATATTTCTGTTAAACAAAGTCTATTAAAAAATTAAAACAATTTTCATTTTAAGGTGAATAAAAATTTTTGAGTGAAGGATGTTTTTATAGAAATAAACATTTCTATAGGTAACCAGGACTTATAAGAAGGATTTTGAAAAGTTTATGTGAGTTACAAAGAATGCTGAAAAAATATCAATAGTACTTATACATCATTAATCATGATCAATTAAATATAATTTAAGGATAATTTTAGCAGTAAAAACTAAATTCTCCCAAATGTTGATATTCAACTGAAGGCTCATCAAATTCTTATATATTACATTTATAGATTCTCTTGGCTAAAATAAATATGTAGCCCTAAGATACAGATACAATGTTAAATTTAAAATATTTCAATGAGACAGTTAATACAAAATCCATTTTCTAACTGAGTGGAAATGAACCATTTAAAAACAATCAAGTACTTAAAAAACCAGATGTGATGAAATATGATTGATCCTATAATTCATATTGTGCTCCTACTTTTTACACTTCTCAAATTTATTTAACTTACATTCTAAAAAAAAAAAAAAAGGTAGAGAGAAGGGCAAAAATGTGGAAATGAAAAGTAAGAGACAGAGGGGGCCAGCATCTGATCAATCATCTTTCACCTCTAGCCAATGGCTGGAATACAGTCCAAAATTGTTACCATTTTATATTCATTTAACATCACTTATAAAAGTCCAGTATCTAACAAGCAGGTATCATTGTATCATTTTCAACTCAACACGCAGAGCTAACATTATCATCTCTTCATCCTTTCTTTCAAAATCAAGATGCCTTTCAAATGCTTTTCAAAGCTCTAAGCAACATATCAAGAATTCTTTAGACTTTTTTTAAAGAATAACCATTGATTTGAACTTTTATTAGAAGGGAAAAGTTTAGTTTTCTTTTTTATACTACAAAATAGGATGCATTGTCAAAACATTAAGGTCCCTCCATAATGGATAATATAAAATCTACACACAAAAAATTCCAAATTAGGTTATCTATATGACTTGGGGTATTATATCAATTGAGATATTATACAAAATAAAGATAATGAAAGACATTTAATAACTTGGGGAAATATTTAATATTTTGCTGTATTTCCTTCTAGACTTTTTAAAGTACATGTTTAAAATTACTTTAACAAAACTGAAATTAAATTTTATATATAGTGTTTATCCTGTTTTTCCTTTAACATTACATAATAAATACTGAACTACAATCCTGCAGCCTGTGGAATGAAAACCACTTTCACAGAAAGATAGACAAAATGAAAAGGCAGAGGACTATGTACCAGATGAGGGAATAAGATAAAACCCCAGAAAAACAACTAAATGAAGTGGATAGGGGTAACCTTCCAGAAAAATAATTCAGAATAATGATAGTGAACATGGTCCTAGACCTTGGAAAAAAAATGGAGGCAAATATTGAGAAGATGCAAGAAATGTTTAACAAAGACCTACAAGAATTAAAGAACAAACAAACAGAGTTGAACAATACAACATCTGAAATAAAAAATACACTAGAAGGAATCAATAGCAGAATAACTGAGGTAGAAGAACGGATAAGTGACCTGGAAGACGGAATGGTGGAATTCACTGCCACAGAACAGAATAAAGAAAAAAGAATGAAAAGAAATGAAGACAGCCTAAGAAACCTCTGGGACAACATTAAATGCACTAACATTCACATTATAGGAGTCCCAGAAGAAGAGAGAGAGAAAGGACGAGAGAAAATATTTGAAGAGATTATAGTCAAAAACTTCCCTAACATGGGAAAGGAAACAGCCACCAAGCCCAGGAAGTGCAGAGAGTTCCAGGCAGGATAAACCCAAGGAGAAACACGCCAAGACACATAGTTATCAAATTGGCAAAAATTAAACACAAAGAGAAATTATCGAAAGCAGCAAGGGAAAAACAACAAATAACATACAAGGGAACTCCCATAAGGTTAACAGCTGATCTTTCAGCAGAAACTCTACAAGCCAGAAGGGAGTGGCATGATATATTTAAAGAGATGAGAGGGAAGAACCTACAACCAAGATTACTCTACCTGGCAAGGATCTCATTCAGATTCTATGGAGAAATCAAAAGCTTTACAGACAAGAAAAAGCTAAGAGGATTCAGCACCACCAAACCAGCTCTACAACAAATGCTAAAGGAACTTCTCTAAGTGGGAAACACAAGAGAGGAAAAGGAACTACAAAAAGAAACCCAAAACAATTAAGAAAATGGTAATAGGAACATACATGTCGATAATTACCTTAAATGTGAATGGATTAAATGCTCCAACCAAAAGACACAGGCTTGCTGAATAGATACAAATACAAGACGCATATATATGCTGTTTATTAGAGACCCACTGCAGACCTACGGACACATACAGACTGAAAGTGAGAGGATGAAAAAATTTTCCATGCAAATGGAAATCAAAAGAAAGCTGGAGTAGCAATACTCATATCAGACAAAATAGATTTTAAAATAAAGAATGTTACAAGAGACAAGAAAGGATACTACGTAATGACCAAGGGATCAATCCAAGAATATATAACAATTATAAATATACATGCACCCAACAAAGGAGCACCTCAATACATAAGGCAAATGCTAACAGCTATAAAAGAGGAAATTGACAGTAACACAGTAATAGTGGGATAATCTAACACCTCACTTACATCAGTGCACAGATCATCCAGACAGAAAATAAATAAGAAAACACAAGCTTTAAATGACACAACAGACCACACAGATTTAATTGATATTTATAGGACATTCCATCTGAAAACAGCAGATTATACTTTCGTCTCAAGTGCGCACAGAACATTCTCCAGGATAGATCACATCTTGGGTCACAAATCAAGTCTTGGTAAATTTAAGAAAATTGAAATCTATCAAGCATCTTTTCTGACCACAATGCTATGAGAATAGAAATAAATTACAGGGAAGAAAACATAAAAAACACAAACGCATGGAGGCTAAACAATATATTACTAAATAACCAAGAGATCACTGAAGAAATCAAAGAGGAAGTCAGAAAGTACCTAGAGACAAATGACAATGAAAACACAATGATCCAAAACCTACGGGATGCAGCAAAGGAAGTTCTAAGAGGGAAGTTTACAGCAATAAAATCCTACCTCAGGAAACAAGAAAAATCTCAAATAAACAATCTAAACTTACACCTAAAGGAATCAGAGAGAGAAGAACAAACAAAACCCAAAGTCAGCAGAAGGAAAGAAATCATAAAGTTCAGAGCAGAAATAAATGAAATAGAAACAAACAAAACAATAGCAAAGATCAATAAAACTAAAAGCTGGTTCTTTGAGAAGATAAACAAAATTGATAAATCTTTAGCCAGACTCATCAAGAAGAAGAGGGAGAGGACTCAAATCAATAAAATGAGAAATGAAAAAGGAGAAGTTACAATGGACCCCAAAGAAATAAAAGCATCATAAGAGACTACTACAAGCAACTCTATGCCAATAAAATGGACAACCTGGAAGAAATGGACAAATTTTTAGAAAAGCACAACCTTACCAGACTGAACCAGGAAGAAATAGAAAATATAAACAGACCAATCACAAGCACTGAAATTGAAACTGTGATTAAAAATCTTCCAACAAACAAAAGCCCAGGACCAGATGGCTTCACAGGCAAATTCTATCAAACATTTAGAGGAGAGCTAACACCTATCTTTCTCAAACTCTTCCAAAATATAGCACAGGAAGGAACACTCCCAAACTCATTCTACGAGGCCACCATCACCCTGATACCAAAACCAGACAAAGATGTCACAAAAAAAGAAAACTACAGGCCAATATCACTGATGAATATAGATGCAAAAATCCTCAACAAAATTATAGCAAACAGAATCCAACAGCACATTAAAAGGATCATACACCATGATAGTGGGATTTATCCCAGGAATGCAAGGATTCTTCAGTATATGCAAATTAATCAATGTGATATAGCTGATTCACTTTGTTATACAGCAGAAACTAACACAAAATTGTAAAGCAGTTATACTCCAATAAAGATGTTAAAAAAAATCAATGTGATACACCAATATTAACAAACTAAAGAATAAAAACCATATGATCATCTCAATAAATGCAGAAAAAGCTCTTCACAAAATTCAACACCTATTTATGATTAAAAACTCGCCAGGGAGTGGGCACAGAGGGACCCTACCTCAACATAATAAAGGCCATATATTACAAACCCACAGCAAACACCATTCTCAATGGTGAAAAACTGAAAGCATTTCCTCTAAGATCAGAAACAAGACAAGGATGTCCACTCTCGCCACTATTATTCAGCATAGTTTTGGAAGTCATAGCCATGGCAATCAGAGAAGCAAAAGAAACAAATGGAATACAAATTGGAAAAGAAGAAATAAAATTGTCATTGTTTGCAGATGACATGATACTATAGAGAATCCTAAAGATGCCACCAGAAAACTACTAGAGCTAATCAATGAATTTGGTAAAGTAGCAGGATACAAAATTAATGCACAGAAATCTCTTGCATTCCTATATACTAATGATGAAAAATCTGAAAGTGAAATTAAGAAAACACTCCCATTTACCATTGCAACAAAAAGAATAAAATATCCAGGAATAAACCTACCTAAGGAGACAAAAGACCTGTATGCAGAAAATTATAAGACACTGATGAAAGAAATTAAAGATGATACAAAGAGATGGAGAGATATACCATGTTCTTGGATTGAAAGAATCAACATTGTGAAAATGACTATATGACCCAAAGCAATCTACAGATTCAATGCAATCCCCATCAAACTACCACTGGCATTTTTCACAGAACAAGAACAAAAAATCGCACAATTTGTATGGAAACACAGAAAACCCCATATAACAAAAGCAATATTGAGAAAGAAAAACGGAGCTGGTGGAATCAGGCTCCCTGACTTCAGACTATACTACAAAGCTACAGTAATCAAGAGCGTATGGTACTGGCACAAAAACAGAAATATAGATCAATGGAACAGGATAGAAAGCTCAGAGATAAACCCATGCACCTATGGTCACCTTATCTTTCATAAAGGAGGCACGAATATACAATGGAGAAAAGAGAGCCTCTTCAATAAGCGGTGCTGGGAAAACTGGACAGCTACATGTAAAAGAATGAAATTAGAACACTTCCTAATACCATACACAAAAATAAACTCAAAATGGATTAAAGACCTAAATATAAGGCCAGACACTATCAACCTCTTAGAGGAAAACATAGGCAGAACACTCTATGACATAAATCACAGCAAGGTCCTTTTTGATCCACCTCCGAGAGAAATGGAAATAAAAACAAAAATAAACAAATGGGACCTAATGAAACTTAGAAGCTTTTGCACAGCAAAGGAAACCATAAATAAGACCAAAAGACAACCCTCAGAATGGGAGAAAATATTTGCAAATGAAGCAACTGACAAAGGATTAATCTCCAAAATTTACAAGCAGCTCATGCAGCTCAATATCAAAAAAACAAACAACCCAATCCAAAAATGGGCAGAAGACCTAAACAGACATTTCTCCAAAGAAGATATACAGATTGCCAACAAACACATGAAAGAATGCTCAACATCATTAATCGTTAGAGAAATGCAAATCAAAACTACAATGAGATACCATCTCACACCGGTCAGAATGGCCATCATCAAAAAATCTACAAACAATAAATGTTGGAGAGGGTGTGGAGAAAAGGGAACCCTCTGGCACTGTTGGTGGGAATGTAAATTGATAGAGCCACTATGGAGAGCAGTATGGAGGTTCCTTAAAAAACTACAAATAGAACTACCATACGACCCAGCAATCCCACTACTGGGCATATACCCTGAGAAAACCATAATTCAAAAAGAGTCATGCACCACAATGTTCCTTGCAGCTCTATTTACAACAGCCAGGACATGGAAGCAAACTAAGTGTCCATCAACAGATGAATGGATAAAGAAGATGTGGCACATATATACAATGGAATATTACTCAGCCATATAAAGAAATGAAATTGAGGTATTTGTAGTGAGGTGGATGGACCTAGAGTCTGTCTTATAGAGTGAAGTCAGAAAGAGAAAAACAAATACTGTATGCTAACACATATATATGGAATCTAAAAAAAAAAAAAAAAAGGTCATGAAGAACTAGGGGCAAGACAGGAATAAAGACACAGACCTACTAGAGAATGGACTTGAGGATACGGGGAGGGGGAAGGGTAAGCTGGGACAAAGCGAGAGAGTGGTATGGACATATATACACTACCAAATGTACAATAGCTAGTGGGAAGCAGCCACATAGCACAGGGAGATCAGCTCGGTGCTTTGTGACCACCTAGAGGTGTGGGATAGGGAGGGTGGGAGGGAGGGAGATGCAAGAGGGAAGAGATGGGGGGATATATGTATATGTATAACTGATGCACTTTGTTATAAAGCAGAAACTAACACACCATTGTAAAGCAATTATACTCCAATAAAGATGTTTAAATAAATAAATAAAATAAAATAAAATAAAAAAGTCACAGGGACGTATTGTACAGCATGGGGAATATAGTCTATAATATTTTAATTACTCTGTATGGTGACAGATGGTAACTGGACTTATCATGGTGATCACTTCATAATGTGTAAAAATACTGAATCACTATGTTGTATAATTGAAACTAGTCTAGTATTGTATGTCAATTATAATTCAATTTAAAAAAGAAAAAATACAATTATTAAAAAAATAAAGAAAAAAGATTAGAAGGAAATGAATTGTAGTGCTAATCTAAAATGGCAGCATCCTAGGTGAAAGACCTATACACTGAAAACTATAAAACATTGATAAAGGAAATTGAAGATGATTTAAAGAAATGGAAAGATATCTCATGCTGTTGGATTGGAAGAATTAATATTGTTAAAAGGCTGTACTACTCAAAGCAATCTACAGATTTAATGCAATCCCTATCAAATTATCCAAGACACTTTTCACAAAACTAAAACAAATAATACTAAAATTTATATGGAACCACAAAAGACCCAGAGTTGCCAAAGCAATCCTGAGGGAAAAGAACAAAGCTGGAGGCAAAACCCTCCCAGACTTCAGACAATACTGCAAAGCTACAGTAATCAAAACAGCATGGCATTGGCACAAAAACAGACACATAGATCGATGGAACAGAATAGAGAGCCCAGAAGTAAACCCACACACCTACTGTCAATTAATCTATAACAAAGGAAGCAAGAATATACAATGGAGAAAAGACAATCTCTTCAGCAAGTGGTGCTGGGAAAGATGGACACCCTCACATAAATCAGTGAAATTAGAACACTTCCTCAAACCATATACAAAACAAAATCAAAATGTCTTAAAGATCTAAATACCAGACATGACACCATAAAACTCCTAGAAGAGAACATAGACAAAACATTCTTCAACATAAATCATAGCAATATTTTCTTAGATCAGTCTCCCAAGGCAAAAGAAATAAAAGCAAAAGTAAACAAATGGGACCTAAACAAACTTATAAGCTTTTGCACAGCAAAGGAAACCATCAACAAAATTAAAAGACAACCTACAGAATGGGAGAAAATATTTGCAAACAATGCACCTGACAAGGAGTTAATATCTAAAATATACAAACAGCTCATACAACTCAGTATCAAATAAAACAAACGACCCAATCAAAAAATGGGGAGAAAACCTAAATAGCTGTTTCTTTAAAGAAGACATATCGATTGGCCAACAGGTACATGAAAAGATGTTCAACATCTGTACCTCAATAAATAAATAAACAGACAAACAACAGGGTCCTACTGTATAGCACAGGGAACTATATTCAATATCCTGTGATAAACCATAATGGAAAATAATACAAAAAAGAATATATATATGTACAACTGAGAATATACATGTATAAAAGAATATATATACATATATATGTACAACTGTACAGCAGAAATTAATGTAACATTGTAAATCAACTATACTTCAAAAAATTCAAGAAATAAATACATTTTTTAAAATGTAGTATACTGTAAAATGTACTACTATTTAGCAGTTTAAATGAATAAGCTAGACCAACATGAATAGATGTAATCTCCAAGTCACTATCAAATGAAAAAGCAAGTTGCAAAATGATACATACATTTTTATATGAATATATAATTAATGACAAGTTTAAGAACATACAAAAAAACAGAGTGTATGTTGTTTACAGATACATCAAGTATACTAATTTACACTAATTTAGATAGTGGCTACCACTGGGAAGGAAATAAGGGAATAAGATTGGGGAAGGGTAATACACTTAGATTATATAATTATATACGTGGGGTATTTTTTTTCTCCCTTAAGCTTAGAGGTAGCACATGGCTATTTATTATTCTATACTTTATATTTCTGTATGCTTGAAATTTTTAAAAACTAATTTAATAAAATGAACATATTGCAAAGTACAAACTTCTTCAGCCTGGCATTCAATACTCTCCACAATATTATTCCAACCTCCTTTTCTAGCCTCATACTTCACTATCTCCTATAGCAGTGTTTCCCAAGCCTTGGACATTTATATACCTCCTTCCTTATTTTCACTATATATGCCATCTCTATTACAATTAATGAATATTTTTCTTTTCATAATTTTAACCCCAGTAGCCTTGTACAGGTCAATGATAAGTAGGAAACCACATGTTTAATAAGCCAGCTATTCTTTTCTAATATGAATATACATATATAAGTATCAGAATATTTGTCCCAGGGTCACCTAAAAACATCAAGTATCACACTTTAGGTTGCACTGTCTTATAATAGTGGTTCTCAAATTTGGTGTACAAGATTACTTGTGAAGTTTGTTAGAAATGGAGGCTCCCAGGCCATACCTCTAGGGATTCTGATTCGTGCAATCAGAGGACAAAATATCGTGCCCTATATGTATCCATGGCACCTAACAAATTGGACTATTTGCCATTCTCTAGAGAAGCTCTACATTTTACTTTTCCAATACTTTTCCTCTTGTTATCTCCTCTACTTCACATACCCTCCCCCTTCTCCCTTAGCCAACAGAAATTAAGCCTACACTTTAGGGCTCATATTAAATATCACCATCACAATAAAGAACTTTGACTTGGATATGACATCTCTCTCATTTTAACACTCCTCTTTACCCTATCAATTTATTTCTATTTCTGTATGAATGCTTATCATATTCAATGTAATACATGTCTACTTGTCTTACTCCACCTCCTGAACTATAAATGCTACTTGAGGGCAAAGCCTTGGTCATTTTGTGTTTTCAACATGACAGTTATTCAGATACTTGCTGGACTGAGCTCTGCTAAACACTGAATTAATTTAACAATTTTTATTAACATTTTAAAACTCATGTGGCATAAGCATTAGAATATTCATTCACATAGCATTACAAATTAAACATGAGAATCTAGACTACCTGGCCTCAATTTCAAAATGAGAAAACTGAAAATATATCCTATATAGAAACAAATAATTTAAGATGTTTCAATTTTCAAAGAAAAAAATAACAGTTTAACTAAAAATGCTGAATTCCATTTTTAAGAAGGAAAATTGCTTAACTTATAATCTTCCAAGTAAAAGTAAATGATCAAGTTATTAACTGACAAAGTGAGGTTTTGATACTGTTACCAAAAAGCTATTAACTTAAGAACAACAGTATAATTAAAGCAAAGTTAATTGACTCTGGCAAAATTCTCAGTACTTCCATATTATATTTCAACATGGTTTCTCATTGCTTTAATACTGCATATTACTTGGATGCATCAAGAGCAATAACTTCTAAGTAGTTTTCCAGTGTAAAAACTATTAGTATAAAACCACAAAATTATCTGTTTTTAATCAGAAAATATCAACATGCAACTCATTTATGAATATTGTTTTTCTCAATTTGGTAACAGTAATTTGGGCTTTTTTCTATTCCAGAGGTAGACTACATCACTGTTCTAAATATACTTATTTCAACCTAGATAAAAAATAAACTAATGGAAACATAAATGGGCCTTTTTAATGGAAAATGTTCATCAACATCAATCTATATTACCATATATCTATCTGTATTTGTATATTTTAGCACATACATGATACTTTATAAAGCCAGAGAATTGTCAAACTAAAATATACAAATGTATATACTAATTTCAAGTAATAAAAGAGGGGAAAATAGAGAAAACATATTTTCTTGTGTTCACTTGGCCTTTCAGGTTGAAAAGAAGGATGAAAAGACAACAACTGTGAGAAATGAGGAATAAGAAAAGGTTCTCACATATCTCATTTTCTCCTCTCCTCATTCATTTTTCTGTCATGTTCCTGTTATATTTCCTCTTTTACATGGCAGGTCAAGTAAACTAAACCTAACTTAAATGAAACTTTTTTTTTTTTCATTCTATTTTTACATTATAAAAATAAAATTTCAACCCACTATGTCCATTTTCCTGAATAAAATTAATTGGAAGTAAAGCAGTAATAAGGTATACATATTATAACTGAGCTCAAGTTAAGAATTCCCAAAAATGATTCTAGTTTTAGTTTTACTAATCATAAAAAATGATAACCTATAATATTGATATTAATAAAGAGAGCCATCCAATTAGGCTTACTTCCTAAATAAGTAATTTTTTTACTTTCTAAAGTACTAAATATAGACAGAGTTTATGGCCCTATAAATGTTTTAGCAGTATTCAAGGGCCAGAAAAATGCAGAAGTTTAAAGGTAATAAGAGGAGTTAAATAAACTTATTTTCAAGATCCTATAAGTAGAATAGATCAGATTAAACAAGTTTATTGGAAGGTAACAATACAGCTCATTTGATAAAACAGTTCTGAGAAATCCAAAAACACCATTTCTCTTTACAAAAATCAAAACACTTGGACTAACAAGAAATAATGCACAATTTGGCTTGATCAAATACTTCATTAATTTTTTTCTACCCCCTAAGGTATTGCCCTTTTAAAATCCTCTTCAAATAAAATATAAGCTAATTGCTTGCACATGGCTAGTTTGCAGAGATTTTTATTTCAACAGTGCCACCTAGTGGAGCAAGCAATACTTTCAATTGGTCACTAAGTGATTTCATCATCCTCAAAAGCTAGGAATCCCCAAATAGTTGTATTTTCTGGTTCAAAATATTCTTAATAATATTAACATTCAAGGGGAAATTTTATAAACGAATCATAATCTACAGATTTTTATCTTCTGATAGGCTACCTCTAATAAAAATTAGGTCATTTACAAATATTATTATAATATTTAAAATAAAAGTACCTTAGTGATTTCTTCAGAAGCGCGTTTGAAGTCCTGAACATTTCGACAGTAAAATCCTATTGTACAGCTAGGATCCATTTTTCGAAATGACATCTTTTTGGGAGAAGGGCAGTGGAATGTCTGTAATTTTAAAAGTTCTTTAGGATTAATTTAGTTTTATTTGATGGACTTAAGTATACAAAAATATTACTTAATTTAAAATTTGCTATTTAGCTTTTCTCCAAACTACAAACATGCTTTCAAATGGTGTTTTAGTCTCTCCTCTGCAGATGATCCCTCCCAATCTCCAAAGCTGTAAAACGTAAGCGCCAACATTGTGTATATTCAATTCACCAAATCTCCACCTTACGCAACATTAGTGCCATTCTGCAAAAGAAAGGAAGTGTGTCAAAAGTGGTGTGCATTTCTGACACTTGCAGAAGGGAAGAAAAATGTGTCTCTGAAAAAGACATGAATAAGCTAGTACAAGGTTTAGAATCAAGTTAGCTATTTCTAAGAAAGTGTAATTAAGTCTGTTTGGTTAGAGATTTTTTAAATGCTTATAAACCTTTCAATAAGAACACGAAGACTTTGTAAACAAATACGCGGGTTCATGAAAATGTTCCATAATGATATGAAGAGAGATCAACATGAAAGTTTTAGTAATTGACACAATTAGCACATAATTACACATTCTCCCAACCCACTCTTCTACTGAGCTTTACCTCAAGTTCTTGCTCAGTCCCACACAGGATACAGGTGAAAACTGTTCTGTTACGGTCCTTGCCCTTCTCCTTACCAGTCCTCCTGTCCCTTAGTTCACTTTTCTCAAGTGGTCACAGTGCTAAAGATATAAATGAGCTAAGGAGACTGCTCTAAATGCTCTACTCTTGTCAATAGGCTGTGGCTACTAGTAGAGTCTGGTATCTTTAGAGAATGCAAAAGGAGGAAAAGGGCAGAATATAAAGCTAATCATTCCAATGTTTTTTTTCTTTACCACTACACTCTGGTACTTTGTTCAAAAGATTTTTTTTTTAACTGCGTGAATGCTTAGACACTTGTCCTTAAAAATTATTGATGCTACCAAATCTTTTTTTGTATGTATAAAAAAAAGTTTATGTTAAAAAGGAGGGCCATAAAAAGTATATATATATATTCATATTTGCTTATATTTGCATAAAGTTATCAAAAATTAACAAGTTTAAGGAGAGGAAGAAAACTGGGCAGATGGGAGACAGGTATGGGAAATTTTTCATTGCATATTTTATATTTTTGAATTAAAGAAGAAGCTCAAGAAATAATCTAGGCTGGATATGAACCCATAAACTTAAAATTTCCCTACATTTAATGCCTGAAACTAAGGGATTTCAACTTGAAACTATCTATTAAAACACAGAAAAATATAAGCTTTCATATTTATGTTCATGGTGAATCAGTCAAAATCACTCTTTTCTCTCCCTTTAAATACATCCTAGTGATCCAATTAATATCCCATATTATCGTCAGAGGATATGCAAAATGAATACATTCCAAGCTGCTTTTTTTCCCCTTACAGACAGTTCAGTCACATACTAGATTCAAATCCAACATCATTCTAGTAAGCATAGACCAAACAAATGTGTTTTCAAAACTACGACTTCTATGAAATGCTTAGCTAACACTTACTTTACAGTGAGATCCAACCTAGCTAAACTGGAACGTCCAGTGTTCTAGTCAACACAAGTATTGTCTTAGTTGGACTTTTTCTAACATTGTTTTACCTGTTTTATTTATAAAGAGATACTAAAAACAGATCTGGAAAGGCATAGAAAAGCTAGGTAAACTTGTTAGTTAACAATATACAGGAGTATTACTGTTTAAGGCTCAGACAGTTCCAGGTCATAGTTACAATAAAATTATTCTACATACAAGGTATCTAACAATAGTCATTTGCCCAACTCCTTCCAAAGCCAATAATAAGGAATGTTTATTTAGCTTTTGCTACTTGGGGATAAGAAAGAAGAACCAAAAGTTTGTACGGTCCAACAAAGTATTTTTTTAACCTGTCTACATGGGTGCCCTAAATTATATTAAAACATTGATTCAAGTTTTCATGTAAGAACCATTGAGACTAAACCGGAATAGGCTTAGTGCTATTTCACTGTATTGCCTCAATCATCAGAGATAATAATGACAAACACTAGTTAATCATAGTTGTTTTGATACCTACAAAGAACTTTGAAATTATTCACCAAAACACAGATATAAATCTCTGATGACTGAAAAGTGAAATTGTTATTGGGTGTTCCTACATGAGTACTAGGACTCATATTACAGAAAGGCATTTTATACCATTTAAATTATAATCTTTTGTTCACCCAAGAAGATTCTGAAACAAACCAACATTAATTTATAATTCAGAATCATTTCTGTTTACTGTAAAACAAGTTAGACTTTAAAATATTTTCCCAAGGGGCATTACATAGCTATGTTCACTTTGCGATAATTCTCTGAGCTATGCACTTAGATTTCTTTTTTAATTTTTAAAATTCTGATGACTGCTAAGAGTAGCAGCTTCTGCTTCACAAACACATTTTAGCAAGTATCAAGAGATACACTTCTGTGACAATAAAATATGTTTCTGAAAGAACTGGCCAGAGTGAGTCAATTCCCATTTATTTCATTTTTCAACACACTGTTTATTCACTGCCTAAACAAACAGTTAGATATTAGGCACCTACTAAATGCTAGGCCTGTTCTAGGCTTATTATATGGAATAGTGGATTCTATTACCTAAACATACAAATAATACTGAAATAAATACTTTTAGGTTTAGCTGTGTTATTCTGGTGATTTAGATAAAGCTTCCTAAGATAACTAATTAGAGAATATATCCTTACTAAAAAGCACCTCCTACGAACTGCAGTTCACATGTGTAATTCATAAAGCATACATCTTTCACCGATGAATTCACTCATCTATCTACATAATCACATCACATCATTCTAATAGCTTTAATGCCACTATTCTCTGAACTTACTAGGATATATTAAAATAGTCACCACTGTATAACCTCCTAAAATCTGAAACTTGGAATTGGGGGCCCAGGAATCAGAAGAGACTAACATATCTATAATAAGGTTTTTCTTACCTTATTAAATAGAATATTAATATTAAGGTAATACAATATTACCTTAATAATAGAATAGATTCAGTATTTGTAAAGAGATAGAATCAGTCATTCTGAAAGTATATCATAAATAGCATGAAGCAATAGTCTTTGGTTTAAGAAATCTTAACTTATTAAATATATACACACACATAATGCATGTATACACACACACACACACTTCATAAATATGTATAAGAAAATGTATATCCACTAGTCCTCTCATCCCAACAATTGAAACTCTGCCCTGTCCTAACCACTAGCAATGTGAACCCACAGTTCAACAGACCCTCACTGCTAAAGCTCATCTTAAACCCACTTTCTTGGTGTCTCAATGTATAAGAAATAAATGCTTCTGTGCATTCAAGAAGTTATCTAATTTCACCAAATTTTACTTTACAAAGTCTCTTAAAATAAATTCTTCTTTTCCATTCTCACTTTCACCCCACTTCAAACTTTTACTGAAGTGATGAAGTGTTGCAACAGTCTCCCAATAATGAGCTGCGACCTTCCTAATATTGACTGTGTAGACATAACCAGGATATTCACTGACCTGGCATCTTTGTAGAGTCTCTCAAAATATCAGAAGAATAGTATCTTTCTACTGGCCAAAATAACCAACACTAATAATCTTTTAATTTGCCTATTTTAGATAATACTAAAATACTGTGAACAAGTTTCCATCTGAATCTCAAGTGTTTACTTTTTTAAGGAGTCAGTTTGACACATACACACTGGAAATGTAACTTAGACATAGGAATCAGTGCCACAAGACCACAACGCAGCAGCAAAAGAATTACAGTGTAGTTCACGTAGCACAATTCTATGTGCCTCCTCCTACAGTATCAATCAGCCAACTAGAAATATTTATTAAAGCTTACATGCAAAATATTATGAAGGAAGGAAGTAGAAAGCAAAGCTGATTCTGGCCTCAAGACGCTTGTACTTTAGTTGAGGTAACAGTCTACAAAAAATGCTAAGCTGTTTTATAATGTATCTTTTAAAACCAGTTTTTAATCTTGTGGTTTATCCATTTTCATAATCTATCTCCTAAGTACTTATTAGGTATTAATATTAGCTAGCAGGCTTTTACTAAAACAAAGTACTAAACCACATTTCCATCTTGTCAAGCCCTTGAGAATCAGTGATCCATGCCACTCAAGTGATTATTTTCAAAGTCTGTAAAAGCATCACCTGGGAAAACAAGAACCAAAACCATGTAATAATAACATGTCTCACTTATGCACTCTCAAAATTTTCTGAATTAAAATGCTGCACATGAGGCTTCCCTGGTGGTGCAGCGCTTGAGAGTCTGCCTGCCGATGCAGGGGACACAGGTTCGTGCCCCGGTCTGGGAAGATCCCACATGCTGCAGAGCAGCTAGGCCTGTGAGCCATGGCCGCTGAGCCTGCACGTCCAGAGCCTGTGCTCCGCAACGGGAGAGGCCACAACAGTGACAGGCCCACGTACCGCAAAAAAAAAAGAAAAAAAAATGCTGCACATGTATAATTGATTCACTTTGCTGTATACCTGAAACTAACTCAACATTGTAAACCAACTATAATGCAATAAAATTTTTTTTAAATGCTGGACCAGAAAAAGATTAACATAAAGGAAAGGAAGACTTTAAGAAATCAAAGCTAAAACAAATGCTAGAAACCGAATTAAAACTCGTGAAAACTTAACTAGAGGCTAAGACTTAATTACTATACTTAAAGCAAAATAATTTTGCAGGCTCCTTCAATCACTTTGTCACTCTAACCCAACTCCATCATCTTCTTTATTTTTCTTTTTTTCCCCCTTTCTTTTTTTTTAAACATACCTAACATTTTAAATTCTTCAGTACTATTCAGCTGTATATGTACAAAATTACTTGGAGGCCTGATCATTAATTTTGGTAGGGCTAGGGTATCTAACAAGTTAGAGACAAAGATAAATGAAGAAGAAAGTGTATTGTAAATTAAAATTCAGCAACGAACTATTTAACCTTTGACCATTGTATTATGGTTTTATAAATCAGTAAAATATTTATTATTAACTTGTAACTGTGATACCATAAAAGTGTAGCTGCCTAGCACATCTCTAAATAATTAGAATTTGCTTCATATGGTAAGAAAACAGTACCAGCTCTTTATCCACAGTACCTCAAGAGGAAAATCCTTTATGCTGACATCTACAAAAGATTGGCAGTAATGAGGATCCATGTAAATCAAACTGTCATCTACAAGGACAAAACAGAAGACAAGTAATTCAAAAAACACCTTATTATTACACTGCTTACAATCCAATTTCTATGTAGAATAGCTGAAAAAAATCTGGGAGTAACAGCTTGCCAGACTGATATTCATTGACTGAAACATAGGTTTGCACAGGACAGATTAACTTTTGCATAATCAAATATGCTTGTATAAGCAGAATTTTTATAAAGTGATGAGACTGTCATTTAATTTTTGGTGATAAAATTACTTTCACAAACACACAATTATATTCTACAGTTTGCATATGAAAAATGTATTGCACTACTTTATCCTGACAGGAAGAACATATTGCTTGTCATTTTATCATCAACTAGCATCACTAAAACTGGTAAAAGGTAAATATATAAATAGCAACTGCCAGAATATGGCAGCAATGTCTTCTAAAGTTTAGTAAAACCAATAAATTATGCCTTGTTTATGCAATAACAGAAATTAAATATACATTTTACAGAATCCAATTATGTTTTGGACCAAATGACAAATGAATGGCTATGGTAGGACTGATGAATTTATAAGGTACTCATTTTGCTCCGTTAATCATCCTGTTTCTAGATGATCCTATATTAACTTTCCAACTTTTAAAAGAAAACAGAGAAGAAATATATTTTACTAAATCACTAACCTTGAAATCCAGCAAAGTAATATGACTGTTTAGGTTTGCCACCAACGATACCCACACAATATTCAAGGCTTAAAATACCCTGCCAAAATAAATTAATTCAGATTTAGAGTCAAGAGACAAATGATAATTATTCAAAACAACCAAATTTGTATTACTACTAGTAGTAGTTCCCAAATTTTTCACCACCAGTTTTATTTTTATTACATTTTCCCCATGTTCTGAAATCCTTTTGTCCACCAAACTATCTTCCATTTTCTTTAAACCATTCAACAACATTAAACAATTACTATGTGCCAGTTATAAACAACATAACCATGGAAAGGCAATAAAAATGACTGCCAAAGTAAAAACATTTGGCCTTTCAGTTAGCTGGTGCAGCCTTGCTGTGATCAATGTAGTATTTTCATCAGGTTTTTTGAAATGCTAGAAATAATTATTAGACATTGTTACTGTTTTCACTGAAACTTGAGTCTTAGAATCACAAACTAAAAACCATTTTTAATCAGTGGCATTCATGACAAAATTTTTACGCTACTTCATTTGGAATAAATATAAAGACTAATGAAAACAATTTAATCCAAGGAAAATAATAATTATTACTGTATTTAAACTCAGTTTATTTTACTAATCATAAAATATCAGTGATACCTCAATAAATTGTTTAATATTTCCCTCAGCATCTATTCTAAGCAGAACTCTATTTAAGCTGGGCCAAATAATTCTATACTTTTTAAAAAAACATGTCCATGGAGTGGAGTCAATTAAAAACATGTCCAGTGGAATCAATTAATATCCTATCAATAGTTTCTACATTAATTTTAGCATATATTATGTTAGAAAACACTAATAATGATAAAGTATATGTTATAAACCCCCAAAATATTAAACAATAAACTTTCCTTCTCTTAAATGAGAGGATGTTTCAAAATCTAGAAGATACAAAAATAAAGACTGTATGAACAAATGCTTTTTTCCTTTAACAAGTAAACAAACCACAGTTTTGTTTAAACTTAATTATTTTCTTAAAAATAATATGTGGTGGTTATTGAAAAAACACACACAGAAATTTCCTAAAACCCCAACACTCATCATTATTAACATTTAGGAGAATACCTTCTTGACATCTGTCTATATTACATATATTCACATATAGATTTATAAATACAATTTTATATATATGGCATCATACAACATATGCTATTGTAACTTTTGTCATTCATTATCTCATAAACATCTTTTCCTATCAGTAAATATAGATCTATATTATAATATTTAATGGCTGTAAATTTTGTATATTTTCAGTCTTGTGAAAATATCATAGAGGTTTTTTTGGAAAGGAGAACTGCACTGAAGAAATTACAGAAACAGAGAAGGCATATAAAGTTAAAATTTTAGAGCTAACTAAAAAATAAATTAAGATGAAATTATACCAAAAAACTTGATAATAATCGTTATTATTATTCTATTGTTATTATCATTCTATTAACAGTTCTATCATTCTATTGCTTTCCCCCTAAATAAAAATCCTTAACTCAATTAGAGAGTGCCTTACTTTAATCTGAGGCAATCTGATCAGCTGAAATACAATGTTTCTGATACAGGGACCCATGAGGAAGTGAAAGTTCTAAGTCCCTCATAGCCAAGAAAAAAAAGAAAAAATACATGTATGTATAACAAGAATCATCACAGACTCGCTTCAGAAAAAGAATGATTTCAGGTAATGGAAGAAAGACTTTGGTTCTTGACACCTATATTTCCTTTTCAACAGATTAGAGCAGATTTAGCAATAAACACTTATAAGTAGATTAGGAGCTAAAATGCCATTACATATAAGAAGCTGTATCTTTGGAAACTTGAAACACTTTTCAGTTCCTAAAAAAGCTTTTTCACAGTTATCTAGTGGTGAGAATTGATTGAGCTGTATCCATGAAGCAATAAATAAGACTGAAGTAATCAGTCAAAAAGGAAAGTCCTAATTTGTCTTGCTGAAGAAAGAGAACATATTGGATTTTCCTCATTCCAGGTCCTTTTAAAAATAAATAAATAAGTAAACTTCCTGTGGTAAGAGCTGATAAAGCACCACACCAAATTTCTTTCTCCTCACAGAAAGCAGCAGGAGATGGTAACCATCTCTGAAATACTGTGGAATTACCTCAATCAATAAATTTTAAAACTAGAATTGAACGGTGACTTTTAGAGAGTGTAATGCACAATGGTTTGGTAGGAAAAAATACAGCTGCTGACAAAGGAGGAGGAGGAAGAAGTGTAGTGAGGGGCAGTGAGTGGGGCAGTGATGGAGGTACAGGAGGAGGTGGAGAAGGAGGAGAAGAAAAGGGAGCAGAAATGGAAGAGAAAGATTACTTTTCTTTTAGGGCTATTAGACACACTATTTTTTCACTGCTAACTGAATGACTCTTTACATGCTCTCCTTTTGGCTTCTGACCCAACCACGCCCTGACCAAGCACAACGTAACACTACTTCACTCAGCCATTTCGGCCATTTTTACCTGAGAGTTGAAAATTTTAAATGTATTAATAGTCACTACTCTAAAAGGGGACTGTAGCATAAATTAAGTTAGTAGAAGCTCAAAGAAATGTTACATTTTAGAGAGTCCATACTTTAGGGGAAAATATGAAAAACAACAAAAGTTCTGGTCTCTGTCACCAGTTTGTTATCCGAATTTGAACATATCACTTAACTTCTGTCATTTCTGTTTTATAAAGACAATCCAGTTCCTAGCTAGTATGAGGGTAAAATGAGATAAATCTGTATTAAAAGTGTTATACAAAATGGGAGTTAACAAATATTTGCTGAGCAGCTCCTATATGCTAGGTACTAAGGATCACTTTAACAGCTAACCATGGTTTGTTTCACTACAATGCAGACTTCAGTGAATCACTCAACAGCGTTAAGCAGTCCTGCCATCTGATAACTTTTATCAACACCACCAAACAGCAAAGCTCTCAGCCAGATGAAGCATGCCTCAAAGCTATCTGCAGTCCATTTCACCAGGAGTGGGGGTCTGGCAAAAGAGTCAGTTCTGAGACTGCCTCAATTTCTGATCTTCTCATGGTAGTAGAGGAGGCAGGGGAATTCATTTCAGATTTGGTTACAACCAACAGAGACATGACAACATGCGAGAAGTCTCAAAACCCTCTGTGGATCCACTAGATGAAATGGTTCATATCTTCTCACATTCCACCAATAATTCTACTAAGTCCACATGTTAGAAATCAAAACCCCCCTTTTATCTAGGGTATGTATACATTATTGGTTATAGTACTGGTATTAATAGTAACAAGTATGACTGCAACAGTTTAGTAACGATTAGGAAAAGCCAATATACCAGCTAGACTTCCATATACCACATACTGAAAATAACTGCTCTAGGTTTTTAGAATTGGTACAGTCTAGCATGAGGATATATATTCTACCTATATACATAGGGACCACAATATGGGGTTAATGCTTCATGTGGGGAACAAATCTAAACTTTATTTCAAGATTACTATATGCCATAACACTCCATTCAAAGAGGAATTCTATCTCTGGTCTTGATTTTATTAAAACTATGAAAATAATATAAATACTATACTCTCAACTAGAAACTAAGTATTTCAAAAGTTAAAGTTTTGTGACAAGATAACCTAATTAGACAGGTTCTTTTGGAAATAAGAATTATGTGTTCTGAAATAGAACAGATTTTTAACTGGTTAATATGAAGAAAACAAAGTTGGAAGCTCCCCATACTATCTTCATCATTTAGTTCTATATAAATAAGTATTCTACCTACTGATGGACCTTATGGTAGCACCGGAAACAAACTAAGAGATAATGCAGCAGCAATAAAAAAAAACTCATTTTGTTTCAATAATTACCTAGATATAGTTTAATGTGGGTTTTATGAATAAACAAAGGTACATATTTTTAAAAATCACAAATAAGGATGATGGGAACTGTAGACATATTTCAGACTATGATTATTGCTGCACTGTATCCCCTTGATTAGCTGCAAAGATTAAAAGCCTTTTTATTTTGTCATAGAACACCTTACTCTTCAAATCACATCTGATCTTGTAATACTGAAATTTAAGATCTCTAATGTCAAACTTTACAATCTACAACTATAAAATCATCACTACCCATTTCATAGAAAAAAGATTGCAAACCCTCTCTATTTTTCATAACAGCCAGCATTGCCTTCAAAAAATTTTAGCTCTTATTTCATACCTTTACAAAATCTAAATAGTCGGCATTGGTTCTTTCTCCACCAAGTCTAACAGGAACTAGAATAATAACAGCTTTGTCATCTGTATTATCAGAGGCCATGGAAGTGCACTGTTTATCAATTACATCAGAACTGTAAACTGAGAAAAACACAATTAATATGTATTAAATTTTATAAAAATGATTTTCAGAAACATTTGTACCCTAATTTCCCCCCCACAATGGCCAGTCATATGATCTCTGACATCACTAACAATGTCTCAATGAGTTAAAAAATACCTACCTCATTTATGCATTCAACAGATATTTATCAAATAACTACTATATGGCACTGGGTCCTCAGCAGTGAGCAAAATGGAGAAAAACCCCTGCCCTCATAAGGCATACCATCTAACAGGGAAGTAGACAATAAATAAGTAAAATATAAGATATGTCAGATGATGATAGGTGCTTTCAAGAAAAACAAGGGAGAAAAAGATGGATAAGAAATGTAGAGAAGGGGTGCAATTTAAAATGAGGTGGTAGGGAAGTCACGACTTAAAGAAAGAAAGAAACCAAGAAATGCAGATACCTGGGGGGAAGAGATTCCACATAGAAAGATCAGCAAGTGCAAATGTCTTAAAGCAGAAGCACTGCCAGCTTGTTCCAGGAACAAGAGAGCAGTGCCTCTGCAGGGAAGTGAGCAAGGGGTACAATAGTAGAAAATGAGGTTAGGAGATAAAGTTACAGATGGGGAGAGAACGAAGACAGATTGTGGGAAATCTTAAAAGCCATTAACAAAATCTTCAGTCTTTACTTTGAGGGAGATGGGAAGCCGCTGAAGAGTTTTTTTAGGAAAGGAACGTCATGCTCTGATTTATACTTTACCAGTCTGGTTCCTGTGCTAACAGACTGCAGAGGGCAAGGGCTGAAGCATAGAGAAGTTAGAAAGCCACTGCAGGAACCCAGCAAGAGATGATGGTGGCTTGAACAAAGGCAGTAATTGTCAAGATATGGAACGGTCATGGGATGATCATGTGCAAGTGGTGAAAACTGATCAGTTGAAAATGAAGAACTCCCTAATACATTAAACATAAGATGTGAGAGGAAAAAAGGAGTCAAAGATGAGTGGTTGAGTGGTTTTCATATAAGCAAACAGAGTAGGCGGGCTGCCATTTACAAAGACATAGAAGACTGTAGGAAGGGAAAATATAGAAAGGAGGAGTGGGAATTCAGTTTCAGACATGCTAAGTTTGAGATATCTATTAGACATGCAAGCAAGGAGGATGAGTAGGCAGGTAAGGACATAAAAGCCTGCACTTGGGAACAGGTCTGGGATGGAGCTATAAATTGGGGAATTGACAGGACCCAGACGGTCCTGTAAAGCTATGAGACTGGGTAAATCCAAATCTGTATACACAGAAAAAAAAGTTGAGATCTAAAGACGTAGCACAACACACCAAGTACTTTAGACATAGGGGGATAAGGAAGAATCCGCACAGGAGACCGTGAAGGAGCAGACACAATGGTAAAAGGAAAACCTGAAGAGTAGTGCTCTGGAAACTAAGTAAACAAAACATTACAAGGAGTCGGGGAGAAGTCAACAGTGTCAAATGCTGCTGACAGATTGTGAGGTAAAGACTGAGAAGTGACAACTGGATTTAGTGAGATTAAATTATTGACAAGAGTAGTTTTGGTAGAGTGATGGGTATGAGAGCCTAAGTGGATAGTTCAAGAGAAAATGGGTGGATTTGGTGGAAGCAAATACAGACAAAACTTTATTTTGTTTTGTTCAACAAAAAAAATAGTTTTATTCAAAACTTACTTTACACCCATACTCCCTGTCAGCAAACTCTTTTACTCTTCCACAGTTAGCTGATTAACAAATTCTGCCACTGCGGTCCCAGTTCCTCCCTAAATTCCAAATTTAGATTATGAGCTATCATAGTCTCCTGTTTACCCACTTCCCTATCCCCCATAGTCAGTCTAAACCGAAGCCACAAAAATGGAAAAACAGTTCTTTCCATGTTTCAATTCTGTCATCTTATTTTTGCTAAACTACTCAGTAAAGCCTTCTAATTATAAACCTTCAAATTCTCTCACTTTTCTGAGGCAGTGCACACGTGACCATCCCTATCTTCCACTTTCCACTAGCAATAGTATTTCCACTAGCATATACAACAAGTTCTTCCTTATCAAATGCTTCTTACCCTTCACTCTAATTCAACACACATTGATTGACAGCCAACTATTTACTGAAGTTTTCTATGCCACAGAAATATAAAAGCAAATAAGATCCTTACTTCACAGTGTCTGGCTCAATTGTTTTGGTATTTTCCCTTCACTTTCAACATATGTAAGGGCTATGAAATAATCCAATTCCATAACACAGGCTCACCACAGCAGTGATTGCCAACCAAATGGTTCTGGTACCTTTCCCCTACCCCTGCTACCTTAATAATCATTGACCTACCAAGGAGATACAGATAAGCACACGGTGATATTAAAAGTGAATTACAAGCACAATATTTAATAGAGGTATTTCCAAAATGTTACAGAACACAGAATAATAAACTAATTCTACCTGGTGGGAGTTGGTAAAGGCTTCACCAAAGGTGTACCTTCGAGCGTGTTCATAAAGAATGAGTAAGAGTTAACAAAAGGCATTTTAATAATAAGGGGCATTCTAAGCAGAGGCAATAATATCAGCAAAGACATGGAAAAAAGATAATGATAGTATGCCCAAGGAATGGCTTGCAGGTTGATGGTACTTTGGTGTATCAGCATGGAAGACAGTGTTGAGAGGTGATGCTGGAAATGTAGGTCAAGACAAATGGTAAAGAACTTCATGTGCTTTACATGCTACAATAACTTGAGACTAGAGTTAATAGACAGTCATTGGTTTTAAATTAAGGGACATGATCAATTTCTTTTGATCAGATGAATGAGAGAAAGAAAAGAAAGGGAAATCAAGTTAAAGTCCAAGTTAGAGATAAGGGTCTGACCTAAATCAATGAGAGTGAAGAAGAGAGAGCAGATTTCAGATGCATTTTTTAAAGTATAATTTGTTAAGCTTTGGTTGACTAACTAGATATAAGCAATGAAAAAAGAGTCAAGAATAAGTACGCACACACGTGGACATGATACTATTAGTGAAGAGAAAATAGAAAGCAAGGAAGGAGTGGTGTAGAGGGGAATGACAGGTTTAACCTTAAACACGCTGAATTTGAAGTGTTTGTAGAACATCCAGATGGAAATATTTGAAGGACAGCAGAAAATACAAGTTACCTCATATTAATACAAGTAGCACTAGAAATGCAGGTTTAGAAGTCCTAGTATATAGAGCACAGTCCTAACTACTGAAAGGCATGGAAAAATATGCAATTACAAAGGAAGAGAAGACAGAATGAGAGGAAGAGAAAATGACTAGAAAGTGGAGCTTTTAAAAACACTGATGAAGATGGGGGTGTGGAGGGGAATTATTAATAGACTCTGGCTTCACCTAGTTCCTAACCTCACAATCTATCAAAATGCACTACAGTAATATAAACTCTCCCTTTAGAATTTTAAACATCAGTGTTCAAAATTTTAAGATCTACTTCCAGTTACACAAACCACTTAGATATTGAGTAGCTTTGTGTTCTTTAATTAACTAACAATATGTAACGCATAAGACCAAGGCTGATTGATATCAATAAAAGCACAAAAGGCAAATTCATAAATTATTTAATGACTAATTGTTTAAGCACATCCTCTGACTTAATTAGAACTCTTAACACAGTACAGTTTACTTGCAAGATTTCCTACCTGAAAAACAAATACAGTACCTGCAAAATTCACACACTCATCTGAAAACTTAAAACTTTCATGTTCATATGGCTATAATCATGGCTTATCACTCTTTCTTAAAAATCCAATTAACCTTAACAAAAGGCCGAACAAAATGCACGTGTATTTGGTAACGATTATATCCACACTATAAACATTAGTCAGTTACCAGGGTAATCTCAAGCATTTTGTAAATACCCTTATATTAAACATAATTGAAGCATATTTAACTTTCCCCAAACATTAACATATTTTATCCTCTTAACAGCATTTCGGTAAAAAATAAACAACATGAGGTGGTTTATTTTGAAGGCACTTTTATTTTATTAGGAAATTAAGGTCTCTATTTTATCCCCAATAGAGTTTCAAAATTACTATAGATACTGGTCATTAAACAGAATACCCATAACAATAAAACAAAGCAACATTCTGGACAATAGCTGCATCATGATCAGATGATTTACTGAAGGACTGACTAGTGAGAAACAAATCAAACAGAGAATTTTCCTTCCTTGGAACACATCCCCAATGAGATGAGACATGGCAGACATGCACCCCAAGTATATACCTATGTTAAATTTTCCCACCTATCTTTTTTAAGTAGTCATTTTAAATACTGAAATTTTTCTTAAGAACTTATTTTAATATTGTAACTAATAATTCATAGTATATATTCAATCAGGAAATATTTAATCAGTGCCTATACAGGGTGCAATGTAGGAACAAAAATGTGTAAAACATGGTGGTCTCTACTTTCATCATTTACAGTATAATTGGGATAAGCTAAATACTTATGAAAAATCTAATTATAAATGGTATTGGGAAAACTGGACAGCCACATGCAAAAGAATAAAATTGGACCACTATCTTATACCATACACAATAATTAAATCAAAATTGATCAACAAAGATTTGAACACAAGACCTGAAACCACAAACTCCTAGAAGAAAACAGGCGGAAAGCTCCTTGACATTGGTCTTGGTGATAATTTTTTTAATTTGACACCACAAGGCAACAAAAGCAAAAATAAACAAATGAGAATACATCAAACTAAAAAGCTTCTGTACAGCAAAGAAAACCATCAACAAAATGGAAAGGTAACTTACCAAATAGAAGAAATATTTGCAATCATATATCTGATAAGGGGTTAATATGCAAAATATACAAATAACTCACATAATTCAACATCAAAAAAACAAATAATCCAATTAAAAAAATGGGCAGATCTGAAGAGATATTTTTCCAAAGAAGCCATACAAATGGCCAACAGGTACATGAAAAGGTGCTCAACATCACTAATCATCAGAGAAATGCAAATCAAACCACAAGATATCATCTCACATGTGTTAGAATGGTTATTATCAAAAAGATAAGAAACAACAAATGTTGTTGAAGATATGGAGCAAAGGGAACCCTTGTGCACTGTTGTTGAGAATGTAAGTTGGTGCAGCCACTAAGGAAAACAGTACAGTGGCTCCTCAAAAAATTAAAAATAGAACTACAATGTGATCCAGCAATTCAACTTCTGGGTATTTATCTGAAGAAAACAAAACCACTATCTCAAAAAGATAAATGCACCTCTTTAATCACTGCAGCATTACTTACAATAGCCAAAATATTGAAACAACCTAAGTGCCCATCAATGGATAATGGATAAAGAAAATGTGGTACATATATACAGTGGAATATTATTTAGCCATAAAAAAGAATGAAATCTTGCCATTTGTGACAACATGGATAGACCCTGAGGGCATTATGCTAAGTGGAATAAGTCAGACAGAGAAAGACACATACTGTATGATCTCACTTATATGTGGACTCTAAAAAGCAGAACAAAATGAATAAACAAAACACCAAGCTCACAGATACACAGAACAGACTGATGGCTGGCAGAAGTGGGATGGGGGGACACAATGGGTGAAGGGCACTAAAAGGTACAACTGCCAGCTATAAGATAAATAAGTCATAAGGAGATAATGTACAGCATGGGGATGGGCACTATAGTTTTGTGTCCTGTATAATACTGGATATATAGTTCTGGAATATAGAACTGGAATACTGGAATATAGTTCTGTATCTATATAATACTGTATTGTATATTTGAAAGTTCTCATCACAAGAAAAAAAATTTTCTAACTATGTATGGTGACGGATGCTAACTAGACTAATTATGGCGATCATTCACAATATATACAAATACTGAATCATTATGTTATACATCTGAAACTAACATAATGTTATATATCAATTATACCTAAATTTTTAAAAAGGTCTGACCAAATAAATGGATAAAAAGTAGAATTATATAATACATTCCTCACCTGTACAATCTTGCGCAACGTAAATAGTTATTCCTTGTAAATCTGGGTGTCTTGCTTCTTCAACTGCTTTTCTAAGAAAGTAACAAGCATTATCCTTTAAAACCCTAACTAACATTTCCAGTTAATAACAAAAGATTTAATTTAAGGGAAAAGAAAGCCATCATTTTCTTGACTTTCCTATTTACCCTATAGTGTCTGCTTTCAAAACTATCATCTGAATGGTATCAAAAATCAATTTTTTCAAAGTAGAATATTATACTAAATTACTCCAAAAACATTAAAACATAAGTTTAAAAAACATATTTTAAAATTCTTGGGTACAAAGGTGTGAACCCCACGCTGCCCCCCAAAAAAGAATTTCTCTCAAACTCACCTGGCTATATTAAATGTTTTCTAACCAGTGGTATTACAATATGCTTCAAGGTTTGCTTCATATTAACTTACATTACTGACTATCAAAGTATGATTGTCCTCTGGTACATTTATGAAAGATTTTTTCTTTTCTTTAAACAATAGCATGACTTTTTTCCTTCATTCAAAAACCTATATGACCTGAACAAATGAATTTCCTACTTTCAAGTCTTAGAATTCTATAAGCAAAACTGCAAATTGAAAAATATTTCCAAGTGAGTATAATATACTCAATGGTGCACATGAAGTGAAAAAAAAATCACAACAATATATGTAAAAGGAAATTACACAAATTGTGGAAAAATACTTTTATTTAACTGTATCTTTATAATTTTTTAACTTAACATGCCTTATTATGCATGTTTGTATGTGTTAATATAAAAGAGGGATGGGAAAACTATGGCCCATAGTTCAAGCATGACCTGTGGCCTGTTTTTGTACAGCCTGCAAGCTAAGAATGGTTTTTACAGTTTTCAACGACTGTAAAACAAAAAAAGAAAAAAAAGAGCTAAATGAGCAATAGAGCCCTTATATAGCCTGCAAAGCCTAAACTATTTACCATTAGGCCTTTTATAGAAAAAGTGTTCTGATCCCTGGGATACAGAACATAATATCTTGAAGAGTAGAAACCATGCTTTTATGACTATGTTTTTATACATATCATACCAAGCTGGACTTGACATTATTAACAATCCATTTAATAATATTAGGCAACTACTTTTTCAACTATAAGCAACTGACCTATAAAATATAAAAGCCTCTTAATAAGCAAAAACACCCTTTGTACTAATTTGGATTTTGTATATTATTCTAAATAGACTAAATTTACTATAACATGCTGTACTTGGATGACAATATTAATGATTCAGTTAATAATAATAGTGGGACACAATAAATATGACAATTTTTTAAAAAACTTAAGTAGTATCCAAATAATTTGCACATAAAAAGCTGAGGTATAGTGAAATCTGACTTCCGACTTTTTTCTTACTCTGAATGTCACAGACACTTTATTTTACTATGATATAATTATAACATTAATACTCCCATACATTTACAATTCACCAGAATTTGATGTGTGCAAAGAAATGCTGAAAACATCAATTTTAGCTCTTGACATTTCATTACACTATCAGTACATTACAGCCTCCAGGTTACACTACTAAAAAAAAAAAAACTATAATGTTATGCATGTTCCAAGGTTGAAAGAGTTGTTAGTTTTTAGAACATTTCAATAAGGTAGTCTAATGAAAACCTGGTTAGAAAGAGACCTTGGATATCTATACCTATGAGCAAAAGAAGAAAAATTTGTCAGTAGATAAATTAAATGTAACTAGAGTCACAATATGTCTTGTTTTTTCCCTAACAGTAAATGAAAGCTACTTTATGAATATTCTCATACAGTTAGACTTTAAAAGTTCCAATAATATATATGTACTGCAAAAATCACTATCTCTGAGCCTGAGGACCTCTGTCACAAGATGAAAGATTTTAAAACAATTTTACCTTAAAATGTGAGCAACCACAGCTGGTCCATACCAATCTCCAGCTTTTTTCCCAGACTTCTTTCCATATTCTATTAGTTGATGTAAACCAAAGAGAGCCAAGGGGGAATCACCAAACCAAGAGATGATTTTCCTGTGATAAATTTCATTTTGCATTTCACGATCATCAGAATATCTCCCGATTGTTTCCTTCAGAGAAATTGTTGGGGTTTTGAGTTCTCTTTCCGCTGAAAGCGATGCTTCGAATGATGCAGTAAATTTTTTTACAGTGTTGGAAGTCCATGATTCAGAGTCTGAATTTTCAATGTTCAAAGCATCAGGCCAGGTCCAAGCTATAGCAGTTCCAAAGCAAGGTGTTCAGATTTTTTAAATAGTTAGACTTTAACAATTCTACTAAAATAAGCATGTAGCATTTAAAGTCATATGGGTTACTAAACTAAAATAGCAAAGTCAGAAATAGGCAAATTTATAGTGACAGAAAGTAGATTAATGGTTGCTATTGGGAATGACTGCTAATGGGTATAAGGTTTCTCTGGGGGAAGATGAAAATGTCCTAAAATTAGATTATGGGGATAATTGTAGAACTCTGTAAATATACTAAAAACCACTGAATTGTTGTTCACTTTAAATGAGTGAAATCATGGTATGTTGATTATATCTAAATAAAGCTGTGTAAAAAAACAAACATACAAGCAGAGGAAACATGCCAATATACCAATGATCTTTACTTTTGAGTTGAAATATTATTCTCCAGACTTTTCTGTAGTTTCTAAAATTTTTTAAATGGGGATATATTACATATAATCAGGAAAAAATTACCGAAATGAAAGAGAAAAAATAGTAAACTTAGGTACAAATGGACAATTCTGGAATATGTTTTTCTTTCTTTTGTTTTTTTTGACAGTGCTAAGGTGGAATAAAGACTTTTGTATTCCATTACCAGTACTGCTCACCAGACATCCAGTCTTGACTACCCAAAGACACAATAAACATATTCAACTAACAATCATAGTATTTATGAGAGTTTAACTTCAGAAAGTGGATTTTGTTTTGCTTAGACGTTAAAATAGAAGTTTGACCTGTAAGTTTAATATTTCTTTACAAGGTGTTTTTTTCTCTCAGTCCTTTCAAAATAACTTTATTATTTAGGGAGTAACATCAATTCGCTAGTAAATGAAGTTAATAAAAGAAGTCATTAGAGATCAAAGATCCCCCCCGAAATCAATTATATCACTACCTCGCTGTTTTCAATAACACAACAGTCCCCAAACATTCATACAATTTCAAGCTAACAAAATGAGTCACAGATTCAGGGACCTAGTCAGGAGTGTGAAAAGTATTCCAATTCTTGTCCATGATTTCATGAGACTATAAATAAATCATCCCACAAAAAGCTGAAAAATTCCTTTTCCTTGCAATATCCACACTGCTCTTGAATAAACATTCTCTCCAAATGATCTCATCAATAATCCCTACAGAAAGGTTATTAAATATTTGCCATGCATTGCAGAAAATTGACTGACACTTAAAAAAATATAATGACACTTAGTAATAACCAGATATGATAGCCTAAAATGGTCAACTAAAATCCTCCTACATATGTACACATTATATAAAAATGAACTAATAGAAATGGTAAGAAAGGTGGCACATTGGAAAAAATAGATATAAGTAAGTTAGTATCAATGACATTTCTGAGAGTCTAAAAGTCTAAGCATGATGACCTTATTAAGAAAATGCCCTAATCAATTTAACTGATTATAATCACATTTATAAAGATAAAAATAATTTTAAAGCATAAAACTGTAAAATTTCTTAAGATTTAAATAATGTAAAAACATTAACTGCTCAATAATTTTCCGCTCAAAGTCACTGCTGTTGACCTGCCCAGAATTTACTGAACTGGAGATAATCCAGAGTTCAATCAAAAAGAATTAAATGATAACAGCAACAAAAAATCCACAGACTACTAAAATTTGAACTTAATTAATTCATAGTGGGAGTCATGAATAATACTTATGTTTAATCTGTATTTTGAAAGGTGAATGGCCCAGTCCAACAAAGATGTTACATGCTAGATTAGTTACAACTTTAAAAGACATAGGGGGCTCAGGAAATTAACATCAGGGAATTTTATTCAGTTTGCAAGCTAGAGCTCAAATTTAAAAAAGAGTAACAATAACAAAACCCCCAAAACCAGAGATTTGATTTACCTCTACCAAGGAAGTGTAGTACGAGTCCTTGAGCCAACAGCATCTGGCCAGTTCTTAGTGTACAGCCCCAACCACAGTCCGTTGTCAAAGCTGAGCCTTCTATTGGAGGAAACTCTTCCCTGTAGGTAAGCCATATTCTTGAAATGAAGTCTTTACGAAATTCTTCTACACTTCCCGCAATCACATGATCTTCTATTGTACATCCTGAGCTTACAGGTAACAGTTCATTTTCATCTACAAAATAAAAATATAAACTATACTCTAAATAAATGCAAAGAAATGTCAATAATGGTACTATATTCCCATTACTCTCCATATGGAGCACAGCACAATCTTTTTAATTCTTTTTTTTCAATTTAAATGAAGATAAGTCTCATATTCTGCCTATTCAGGCTATTATGAAAATCAAATGAGAATGAATGCTGAAATGTTCTGTACACTCTGGTGCTAACTAATATAAGGCATTATCAGTACTACTGTTGTTAATAATAATATCCTATATTCCGAATATAATCAACTCTCTTATGAGGACATAATATAAAAATATATTTTCTTATTGCCTCATTTGGCTCAGGATATATATATTAGTGCTCTCTAAAATGAGATTTGCAAATAAAATATCACATTTGTCAATATGTAAAAATGTATGTAATCACATAACTAGTTCTTAAAATCAAATAAAATTGCACGTTGTATTTACTGTCATGAATACTTATACTCAAATTATAAAATCAAAACTAACAAGCTAAACAGTAAGAATATAAAATTCTTAAATATATTGTTTTTATTGACCAATATATTGACCATTGTTTCGGGGTGCATGAGGAGAGAGGACTCCTTCACTGTGTGCCCACAGAAGGCAGAGTACCACCTAAATGAGCTCCATAGACGGGAGCAAGCTGCGGCTATCAGCTTGGACCCCAGAGATGGGCTCGGAATGCTAATGCTGCCGCCGCTGCCGCCAAAAATCCTGTGTGCAAGCACAAGTCACTACCCACACACACACCACCCCCGGGAACCTGTGCAGCTGGCCACTGCCAGGGTCCCAAGATCCAAGGACAACTTCCCCGGGAGAACACACGGTGTGCCTCAATGTCATGTCAGTCTGTGCCGCCGCAGGCTCGCCCCGCATCCCAATTATGACTATTGTACCCTCTTTCTCCCTGGCCTGAGTGAGCAAGAAACTCCTAATCAGTTGCTGCTTTAAACCCCTCCTGTCTGGGCAGGGAACAGATGCCTGAGGGTGACCTACACGCAGAGGCGGGGCCAAAACCACAGCTGAACCCCAGGAGCTGTGCGAACAAAGAAGAGAAAGGGAAATTTCTCTGTGCAGCCTCAGGAGCAGCAGATTAAATCCCCACAATCAAGCTGATGAACCCTGCATCTGTGAAATACCTGAATAGATAACGAATGTTCCCAAAATTGAGGCAGTGGACTTTGGGAGCAACTGTAGACTTGGGGTTTGCTTTCTGCGTCTGATTTGTTTCTGGTTTTTACGTTTCTCTCAGTTTAGTTTTTAGTGCTTGTTATCATTGGTGAATTTGTTTAATGGTTTAGTTGCTCTCTTTTTTTTTAATTAATTTATTTATTTTTCCCCCCTTGTTTCTCTTTTTGTGAGTGTGTATGCATATGTTTCTTTGTGTGGTTTTGTCTGTTTAGGTTTGCTTTTACCATTTGTCCTAGGGTTCTGACTATTCTTTTATTATTATTATTTCTTTTTATGAGTGTGTGTGTGTATGTTACTTTGTGTGATTTTGCCTAGTTTTGCTTTTACCATTTGGTTTGGGATTCTATCTGGTTTCTTTCCCTCCCCCCCTCCTTTTTTTCTTCCTTTTCTTCCAAGCCGTGGGGCTGGCAGGGTCTTGGTGCTCTGGCTGGATATCAGGCCTGAGCCTCCAAGGTGGGAGAGCCAAGTCCAGGACATTGGACCTCCAGAGACCTCCCAGCCCCACATAATATCAATTGGTGAGAGCTCTCCCAGAGATCTCCATCCCAACGCTAAGACCCAGATCCACCGAATGGCCAGCAAGCTCCAGTGCTGAACTCCCCATGCCAAACAACTAGTAAGACAAAAAACAACCACACGCATTGGCATAAGGGCTGCCTAAACTCATACTAAGTTCACAGACATGCCAAAACACAACACCAGACACAGCCCTGCCCGCCAGAAGATCCAGGCCCACCTACCAGAACACAGGCACCAGTCCCCTCCACCAAGAAGCCTACATAACACACTGAACCAACCTCACCCATTGCGGGCAGACACCAAAAACAACAGGAACAAAGAACCCAGAGCCTGTGAAGAGGAGACCCCAAACACAGTAAGTTAACAAAATGAGAAGACAGAAATATGCAGCAGATGAAGCAGCAAGGTAAAAACCCACCACAGCAAACAAATGAAGAGGAAACAGGCAGCCTACCTGAAAAAGAATTCAGAATAATGACAGTAAAGATGAGCCAAAATCTTGGAAATAGAATAGAGAAAATATAAGAAACGTTTAACAAGGACCTAGAAGAACTAAAGAGCAAACAAACTGTGATGAACAACACAGTAAATGAAATTAAAAATTCTCTAGAAGGAATCAATAGCAGAATAACTGAGGCAGAAGAACAGATAAGTGACCTGGAAGATAAAATAATGGAAATAACTGCCACAGAACAGAATAAAGAAAAACAAATGAAAAGAATTGAGGACAGTCTCAGAGACCCCTGGGACAACATTAAATGCACCAACATTTGAAGTATAGGGCTCCCAGAAGAAGAAGAGAAAAAGAAAGAGTCTGAGAAAATATTTAAAGAGATTATAGTTGAAAACTTCCCTAACATGGGAACGGAAATAGCCACCCAAGTCCAGGAAGCACAGAGAGTCCCATACAGGATAAATACAAGGAAAAACACAGCAAGATATATATTAATCAAACTATCAAAAACTAATACAAAGAAAAACTATTAAAAGCAGCAAGGGAAAAGCAACAAATAACATACAAGGGAATCCACATAAGGTTAACAGCTGATCTTTCACCAGAAACTCTGCAAGCAGAAGGGAGTGGCAGGACATATTTAAAGTGATGAAAGGGAAAAACCTACAACCAAGATTACTCTACCCCGCAAGGATTTCATTCAGATCCGATGGAGAAATTACAACCTTTACAGACAAGCAAAAGCTAAGAGAATTCAGCACCACCAAACCAGCTTGACAACAAACGGTAAATGAACCTCTCTAGGCAGGAAACACAAGAGAAGGAAAAGACTTACAAAAACAAACTGAAAACAATTAAGAAAATGGTAACAGAAACATACATATTGATAAATGTAAATGTAAATGTACGTTAAATGTAAATGGACTAAATGCTCCAACCAAAAGACACAGACTGACTGAATAGATACAAAAACAAGACCAATACATATGCTGTCTACAAGAGACCCACTTCAGACCTAGGGACACATGCAGACTGAAAGTAAGGAGATATAAAAAGATATTCCATGCAAATGGAAATCAAAAGAAAGCTGGAGTAGCAATTCTCATATCAGACAAAATAGACTTTAAATAAAGACTATTACAAGAGACAAAGAAGGGCACTACATAATGATCAAGGGATCAGTCCAAGAAGATATAACAATTGTAAATATTTATGCACCCAACATAGGAGCACCTCAGTACATAAGGCAACTGCTAAGAGCCATAAAAGAGGAAATTGACAGTAACACAATCATAGTAGGGGACTTTAACACCCCAATTTCACCAATGGACAGATCATCCAAAATGAAAATAAATAAGGAAACACAAGCTTTAAGTGATACATTAATAAACAAGATGGACTTAATTGATATTTATAGGACATTCCATCCAAAAACAACAGAATACACTTTCTTCTCAAGTGTTCATGGAACATTATCCAGGATAGATCATATCTTGGGTCACAAATCAAGCCTTGGTAAATTTAAGAAAATTGAAATCATATCAAGTATCTTTTCCGACCACAATGCTAAGAGACTAGATATCAATTACAGGAAAAAAATCTGTAAAATATACAAACAAATGGAGGCTAAACAATACACTACTTAATAACCAAGAGATCACTGAAGAGATCAAAGAGAAAATCAAAAAATACCTAAAAAAAAATGACAATGAAAACAGGATGACCCAAAACCTATGGGATACAGCAAAAGCAGTTCTAAGAGCGAAGTTTATAGTAATACAATCCTACCTTAAGAAACAAGAAACATCTCAAATAAACAACATAACCTTACACCTAAAGCAATTAGAGAAAGAAAAAAAAACCCCGAAAGTTAGCAGAAGGAAAGGAATCATAAAGATCAGATCACAAATAAGTGAAAAGAAATGAAGGAAAAAATAGCAAAGATCAATAAAACTAAAAGCTGCTTCTTTGAGAACATAAACAAAATTGATAAACCATTAGCCAGACTCATCAAGAAAAAAAGGGAGAAGACTCAAATCAATCCAATTAGAAATGAAAAAGGAGAAGTAACAATTGACACTGCAGAAACACAAAGGATCAGCAGAGATTACTACAAGGAACTACATGCCAATAAAATGGATAACCTGGAAGAAATGGACAAATTCTTAGAAAAGCACAACCTTCCCAGACAGAACCAGGAAGAAATAGAAAATATAAACAGACCAATCACGAGCACTGAAATTGAAACTGTGATTAAAAATGTTCCAACAAACAGAAGCCCAAGACCAGATGGCTTCACAGGTGAAATCTATCAAGCACTTAGAGAAGAGCTAACACCGATCCCTCTCAAACTCTTCTAAAATATAGCAGAGGGAGGAACACTCCCAAACTCATTCTACAATGCCACCATCACCCTGATACCAAAACCAGACAAAGATGTCACAAAAAAAGAAAACTACAGGCCAATATCACTGATGAATACAGATGCAAAAATCTTCAACAAAGTTCTAGCAAACAGAATCCAACAGCACATTAAAAGGATCATACACCATGATCAAGTGGGGTTTATCCCAGGAATGCAAAGATTCTTCAATATACGCAAATCAATCAATGTGATACACCATATTAACAAATTGAAGGAGAAAAACCATATGATCATCTCAATAGATACAGAAAAAGCTTTTGACAAAATTCAACACCCATTTATGATAAAAACTCTCCAGGAAGTGGGCATAGAGGGAACCTACTTCAACATAATAAAGGCCATATGTGAAAAACCCACAGCCAACATCGTTCTCAATGGTGAAAAACTGAAAGCATTTCCTCTTAGATCAGGAAGAAGACAAGGTTGCCCATTCTCACTGCTATTATTCAACATAGTTTTGGAAGTCTTAGCCACTGCAATCAGAGAAGAAAGAAATAAATGGAATCCAAATCAGAAAAGAAGTAAAACTGTCACTGTTGGCAGATGACATGATACTATACAGAGAACCCTAAAGAAGCTAGCAGAAAACTACTAGAGCTAATCAATGAATTTGGTAAAATTGCAGGATACAAAATTAATGCACAGAAATCTCTTGCATTCCTATACAGTAATGATGAAAAATCTGAAACAGAAATTAAGGAAACACTCCCAGTTACCACTGCAGCAAAAAGAATAAAATACCTAGAAATAAACCTAAGAAGACAAAAGACCTGTATGCAGAAAACTATAAGACACTGATGAAAGAAATTAAAGATGATACAAAGAGATGGAGAGATATACCTTGTTCTTGGATTGGAAGAGTCAACATTGTGAAAAAGGCTATACTACCCAAAGCAATCTACAGATTCAGTGCAATCCCTATCAAACTGCCAATGGTATTTTTCACAGAACTAGAACAAAAAATTTTACAATTTGTATGGAAACACAAAGACTCCGAATAGTCAAAGCAATCTTGAGAAAGAAAAACGGAGCTGGAGGAATCAGGCTCCCGGACTTCAGACTATACTACAAAGCTACGGTAATCAAGTTAATACGGTACTGGCACAAAAACAGATATACAGATCAATGGAACAGGATAGAAAGCCCATAGATAGACACACGCACATATGGTCACCTTATCTTTGATAAAGGAGGCAAAAGTATACAATGGAGAAAAGACAGCCTCTTCAATAAGTGGTGCTGGGAAAACTGGACAGCTACATGTAAAAGAATGAAATTAGAACACTCCTTAACACCATACACAAAAATAAACTCAAAACGGATTAAAGACCTAAATGTAAGGCCAGACACTATCAAACTCTTAAAGGAAAACATAGGCAGAACACTCTATGACATAAATCACAGCAAGATCCTTTTTGATCCACCTCCTAGAGAAATATAAATAAAAACAATAATAAACAAATGGAACCTAATGAAACTTAAAAGCTTTTGAACAGCAAAGGACACCATAAACAAGACGAAAAGACTACCCTCAGAATGGGAGAAAATATTTGCAAACGAAGCTGCTGACAAAGGATTAATCTCCAAAATTTACAAGCAGTTCATGCAGCTCAATATCAAAAAAACAAACAGGGCCTCCCTGGTGGCGCAGTGGTTGAGAGTCCGCCTGCCGATGCAGGGGATACGGGTTCGTGCCCCGGTCTGGGAGGATCCCATATGCCGCGGAGCGGCTGGGCCCATGAGCCATGGCCGCTGGGCCTGCGCATCCGGAGCCTGTGCTCCGCAACGGGGGAGGCCACAGCAGTGAGAGGCCCGCATACCGCAAAAAGAAGAAAAAAAAAAAAAAAAAAAAAAAAAAAACAAACAACCCAATCCAAAAATGGGCAGTAGACCTAAACAGACATTTCTCCAAAGAAGATATGCAGATTGCCAACAAACACATGAAAGGATGCTCAACATCACTAATCATTAGAGAAATGCAAATCAAAACCACTATGTGGTATCACCTCACACCGGTCAGAATGGCCATCATCAAAAAAATCTACAAACAATAAATGCTGGAGAGGGTGTGGAGAAAAGGGAACCCTCCTAAACTGCTGGTGGGATTGTAAATTGATACAGCCTCTATGGAGAACAGTATGGAGGTTCCTTAAAAAATTAAAAATAGAACTTCCCTATGACCCAGCAATCCCACTACTGGGAATATACCCTGAGAAAACCATAACTCAGAAAGAGTCATGTACCACAATGTTCATTGCAGCTCTATTTACAATAGCCAGGACATGGAAGCAACCTAAGTGTCCATCACCAGATGAATGGATAAAGGAGATGTGGCACATATATACAATGGAATATTACTCAGCCATAAAAGGAAACAAAACTGAGTTTTTCGTAGTGAGCTGGATGGACCTAGAGCCTGTCATACAGAGTGAAGTAAGTCAGAAAGAGAAAAACAAATACCATATGCTAACACATATACATGGAATCTAAAAAAAAAAAAAAAAAAAAAAAAAAGGTTATGAAGAACCTGGGGCAGACAGGAATAAAGACACAGACCTAGTAGAGAATGGACTTGAGGATACGGGGAGGGGGAAGGGTAAGCTGGGATGACGTGAGAGAGTGACATGGACTTATATATACTACCAAATGTAAAACAGATATCTAGTGGGAAGCAACCACATAGCACAAGGAGATCAGCTTGGTGCTTTGTGACCACCTAGAGGGGTGGGATAGGGAGGGTGGGAGGCGGACGCAAGAGGGAGGAGATATGGGGATATATGTATATGTATAGCTGATTCACTTTGTTAGACAGCAGAAACTAACACAACAGTGTAAAGCAATTATACTCCGATAAAGATGTGAAAAAATTTTTTTTTTATTAAATTTAAAAAAGGGGCTTCCCTGGTGGTGCAGTGGTTGACAGTCTGCCTGCCGATGCAGGGGACACGGGTTCATGCCCTGGTCCGGGAGGATCCTGGATTCCGCAGAGCAGCTGGGTCCGTGGGCCATGGCCGCTGGGCCTGTGTGTCTGGAGCCTGTGCTCCGCAGCGGGAGAGGCCACAACAGTGAGAGGCCCAAGTACCACACACACACAAAAAAAAGATGTGGCACATATACTCAGCCATAAGAAGAAACAAAATTGAGTTATTTGTAGTGAAGTGGATGGACCTAAAGTGTGTCATACAGAGTGAACTAAGTCAGAAAGAAAAAAACAAATACCATATGCTAACACATATGTATGGAATCTAAAGAAATGGTTCAGATGAACCTAGGAGCAGGACAGGAATAAAGATGCAGACTAAGAGAATGAACTTGAGGACATGGCAGGTGAGGAGGGTAAGCTGGGATGAAGTGAGAGAGTGGCATTGACATATATACACTACCAAATATAAAACAGATAGTGGGAAGCAGCTGCATAGCACAGGGAGATCAGCTTGGTACTTTGTGACCACCTAGAGGGGTGGGATAGAGAAGGTGGGAGCGAGGCGCAAAAGGGAGGGGATGTGGGGATATATGTATACATATAGCTGATTCACTTTGTTATACAGCAGAAACTAACACAACATTGTAAAGCAATTATACTCCAATAAAGATGTTAAGAAAAAAAAAACGAATACATGGCAAGCCTCTATTATCAATGAATTTCTCTGAAGATTAGCGTTTGAATTTAATTCCAAATAAAAATAAAAATACCTGAAAACTGAATATGGCACTACAAATAAGTCCAAAATTTCTACTTTGGAGACATTTAAATTTGTTTGAAATTGGATATAATAACACATAACTCTCACAGCTCATCCTGAGGCTTGCCAAACACATAGTTCTAATCTCCTATCTTGACAAAGTGATCAATTCCTTATCCTTTTAAGATCTAGTCTCCTCTTAATATTTACTCTAAATATTATTGTGAAACTGTTCATACTAAATGAACTTTGTTGTCTTGTTGACTTTCCACTATAATACTACTCCTGCTATTCCACTTTTTGACTGACTTTCCTTTTCACAGTATTAACTAATTATATCTAGAATGCTTTTTATCTACATCTGCTCCCCCTCCAGATTTCAAGTATTCTAGAGGAGAAGAAATATGTTTATCTTCTAGACCTCTGAATGTTCAGCGCCTAACACAGAGTTCAGTCCATAGTAGATACACAATAAATATTTGTTTTGCTTTGCTTTTGTTTTCTATGATGGAAAAAACTTCTGAGCAGAGGTTTATGAAGAGTGAGAATGCCTGAAAGAACCACTACAAAGAATGAGAAAGAAAGCTGATAAAGGAAATAGAAGACACCTGCTAGCAATATTGAGGGCTCAGTGAAGGGTGCTTATCGCAATCAAAAATCACAATTATACCGCAACTAGAGAAAGCCTGCACACAGCAACAAAGACCCAATGCAGCCTAAAATAAATAAATAATTTTTTTAAAAAATCACAATTAAACAAGCTAATATGAGAAATAATCAGAAGTACAACAAACTGCAGAAATAAACTCTGAAAGAGTACAACTATTGTAATTATCAGGTATGGGATAAAATAAGTATGCATATGTTTAAAAAGTAGAAGGGTACTGAAAGGTGGAAAAATAACAGAAAACAATTAAAATTGACCAGGCACATGTAAAGGAAAACCAAATAAAACTACTAGAAATGAAAAATATAATAAATAAAAATAGAAATTTGGTATAGGTTAAATAGAAAATTATACAAAGCTCAGAAGACAATCAAGGAACCAGAAAAACTAAAGAAATTACTCAGAACACAGCACAGAGAGAAAAAATAACAGAAAATATAAAAAACAAGAATTTCAGAGACATGAAAAAAAATCTAACAGAAAGACTTATCAGAGATGCAAAAGGAGAGAACAAGAAGAATGGAGAAAAACTATAATTAAAAGTGGCTGAAATTTCCTCAGATTTTAAGAAATATATGATTCTGAGTAGAATGAAGTGAAATCCACATGAAAGACAAAGAGCTGATCTTAAAAGCAACCAGAGAGAAAAAACATAGAAATGATAGCTTCAAAACACTAGAGAGACTATCTTGTCCTAAAGTGAGCGAAGATTTACTAAACAGAACACAAAAAGTACTAACCATTTAAGAAGATAAAAAAGTTAACCAGACTATATTAAAATTAAGAACTGTGCTCTTCAAAAGATAAACTGAGTGAAAAAGTAATGGAGTAGGAGACAACATTTCCTATAGACATATCCAAAAAAGGATTCATATCCAGAATATATTAAGAAAACCTAGAGATAATCTAATAGAAGACATATTTAAGTGGAAAAATATTTATGAAAATATGCTAAATTTCTTAAGTTAGACAAATGCAAATTAAAATAAAATGTGGCTCTCATAAACATGGAAAAATACCAAGTACTGGTGAGCAGAGAACAAGCAGAATTTGCATACACACCTGGTAGAAATACAAATTGGCACAACTGTTTTATAAAACTATTTGGTAGTATATACTGAGGCTGAACATAGGAATACCCTATGACCCAGCAATTACATTCCCAGGTATACATACTGAATGAAAATCCATACACATGTTCATTCACCAAAGCACATGTACTAGAATATTCAAGCAGGGCTCTTAACGATTGCCAAAAATTGAAAACTATCCAAATGCCCACCAAGAGTAAAATGGATGAAGTGTGGCGTATTCACACAATGCAATACTCAGAATAAAAAAATATCCAGCTCCCAACAAGGTAAATAACACAACGTCTGGCAATCAATCAAGCATGCAAATAGGCAGGAAAACACAAGCCAAAATGAGAATACTCAACCAATCAAAAGTGAACCCAAACTAACACAAATGCTAGAATTAGCAAACAAGTACATTGAAACAATTATTACAATATTACATATGTTCAAAAAGATAAGTAGAAGAAGATTAAGTAAGGAAGATAAGTAAGGAAGATTTTTTTAATGGAACTTTCAGATATATAAACTACAGTGTCCAAGATGAAAAATATACTGACTAGGATTTATGGCAGATTAGACATTGCTGAGGAAAAGATCAAAAGATTAGTGAACTTGAAGACATAGCAATAGGAACTATCCAAATTAAAACACAGAGAGGAAAAAGAATTTTTTAAAAAATAAAAGCACATCCGTGAGATGTGGCACAATTTCATTCATGCTAATATATGTTCAATTGGAGACCCAGAAGGAGAGGGAAGAGAGGGGAAGACAGAAAAAATATCTGAAGACAAAATGACTGAAAAAATTCAAAATTGGTGAAAACTATGAAACAACAGGTTCAAGAAATTCAACAAAACCCAAGCACAAGAAATATGAAGAAAACTATACTTCACATCATAATCAAATTGTTCCAAACTAGTGATAAAAAAAAATCTTAAAAGTAGTCAAGAAAAAAAAGCCACATTATGTACACAGAAAGATAAGGATGACCTCAGATTTCTCCCTGGAAACAAAATAAACAAGAAGATAGCAGGGCAACATCTTTAAAGCTACTGAAAGAAAAAAAACCATCAACCCAAAATTCTATACCCAGCAAAAATATCTTTCAAAAATGAAAGCAAAACCCTTTTTCAGAGACACAAAAGCTGAAGGAGCGTATCACCAGCACACCTCGCACTATAAGAAATGTTAAAATAAGTCTTTCAAGCAGGAAAATAATGGATTTTAGCAGATGGAAATATGGATTCACACAAAGGAATGAAGAACACCAAAAATGATAACTATATGAGCAAATGTATTATTTTTCTTATTACTTAAATCTCTTTAAGTAATTGACTTAAGTAATTGACATTGACTGTTTAAACAAAAATAATAACAATGTATTATGGCATGTATAAGATACAAATAAATAAAATGTATGACACCAGTAGCATAAAGACCAGGAGGAGGGAAGTGAAGTACACTACTCTAAGGTTCTTATACTATATGTGAGTTGGTATAATATCATTAGAAGGTAAACTGTGATAAGTTAAAGATATACCCCAAAACCTTAAAGTAACCCAGTAAAATAACACAATAAAAAGTTACAGCTAATCAACCAACAGAGATAACATAGAAATCAAAAAATATTCAATCTGAAAGAAGGTAGAAGCAGGGGAAAAGGGAACAAAGAGCAGATTTAACACATAGAAACCAAATAGTGAGATAACAGACAAACGTAACTATATCAATAATCATATAAAATGTGAATACAGGCATACCTTGTTTTTGTTCTTCACTTTATTGTGCTTTGCAAATACTGCGTTTTTTACAAATTGAAGGTTTGTGGTAACCCTGTGTTGTCAGATGATGATTAGCATTTTTTAGCCATAAAGTATTTTTTAATTAAGGTATATATATTATTTTTTTAGACATAATGCTATTGTACACTTAATAGACTATAATACAGTATAAACATAACTTTCATATGCACTGGGAAACCAAAAAATTTGTGCAACTTACTTTATTGAAATATTTGCTTTATTGCGTGGTCTGGAACCAAACCCACAATATCTCCGAGGTATGCCTGTAGTCTAAACAACTTAATTAAAAGGCAGAGATTATCAGATTGTATAAAAAAGCAAGACCCAACAATTTACTGCCTACAGGAAACAAACTTTAAATACAAAGACAAATAGATTAAGTGTAAAAGAACATAAAAAGATATACCATATAACCCTAAGCAAAAGAAAGCTTAATATCAGACAAAGTAGATTTCAGACCAAAAAAATATGACCAGGAATAAAGAAGGGTTTTATAATTATAAAGGGGTCAATTCATTAACTGACCATAACAACTCTAAATGTTAATGTACCCAATAACAAAGCTTCAAAGTTGAAGAAGCAAAAACTGATAGAATTGCAAGGAGAAATAAACAAATCCACAATTATAGTCAGAGATTTCAATATCCCTCTCATAAAAATTGGTAGAACAAGTAGGACAGAGCAAGAACAGAGAAGACTTGAACTCAACCAACTTGACCTAACTGTCCTTATAGAACATTCCAGTAACAGAATCACAAAGTACAGTTACCAAGTTATACCATATTTAGACCATAAAGCAAGTCTCAATAACTTCAAAGAGATTAGTCATAAAAATATTTTCTCTGACCACAATGGAATTAAATTAAAAATCAATAACAGAACAAGATCTGGGAAATTTCCAAATTAAGTAATATACCTATAAATAATTGATTTCATCCTGCACACCCTTTCTTACTAAATGGCAAAAGTCATGTTTCAAAAAATTCCAAATTGTGGGATCTTATTTCCACAACATTTGGGCATAATCTTGGCAACATGTGGAATAACAAAGACCCCTGAAAATAGTAGAGATAGTACAAGAACCAAGAGCTGACAAAGGAAGACCCCTTGATACCTTACTTTCATGCCCTTTATGTCCTATAAAGAGATCCCTAGGCAAAGCTCCACCCTGGGTTGGTTTCAGTGCAGAAAAATCTTTTATTATTTTCTAGCCTCTGTGCTACCCTCTCTACTTCTTAAAAAGCTTTTTTTTTCCCTTTTTTCCACGCACTATTTTGGGGTTTCTTTGTCCATAGGTTAGAATCATTGTCTGTAGATGCTCCTCAGCCCCAAAATTAAGAAGGAGAGAGTCTTATCTCTGTTATTCATGTTAAATCATTTGGGTCCCTAAGATAGAACTGGTATACTAGAGATAACCACAGATACAGTTTTTCCTTAACGGTCTCTGGGCCCATCATGTCCTGAACCATCTAAGAGAAAATCTGGTGGAGATTGACCAATGCACAGTAAATCTAAAAAGCTGTGAGTACATAATGACACACAGAGAGAAAAGGTTACCATTAAAATATTTCAGGGCCTCCCTGGTGGCGCAGTGGTTGAGAGTCCGCCTGCCGATGCAGGGGATACGGGTTCGTGCCCCGGTCTGGGAGGATCCCATATGCCGCGGAGCGGCTGGGCCCGTGAGCCATGGCCGCTGGGCCTGCGCATCCGGAGCCTGTGCTCCGCAACGGGAGAGGCCACAACAGTGAGAGGCCCGCATACAGCAAAAAGAAAAAAAAAAAAAAATATTTCAAATGCGATAAACAGAATATTATATTTCTGCTGAAGCTATAAAAAAGTCATGACAAAACAGGGCAATAACCTTAGGACAAGTGTTATGAAATAGAAATTCACCAAAGTCATACCATAATTATAGGATTAATAAACCTTTACATAATATGGGTTTGTATACCCACAATAGGAGAAATAATAAAGAAAATTAGCCCCCCATAATCAACAGACCTTTATGTCATATATTTCAAAAGTTTTAAAACTTCATTAACAACAAAAAAAAATCCTTAATACGTTACCTCCACCATGCCATATCCCTTTGTTTTTCTGAACAAATATTCTAATTCCCTTTTATCTTATCTTATTATGACTCCTATTATTTTCAAAATGTATATTTAAATCTCTTTTCAAATGTATATTTGATCTTATTCAGTGTTATTCCTCCTGTTTTCAGAATTATACTTGACTCACTAAGATTTGTATGCTTTTAAGTACAAAGGCCTCCCCCTCTCTGAGGATACCAAAAAATTCCTAGAAAGGTGTAAGAAGGTGGCTTGGGGTTAACTCATTAGAAAAGAGAATCTATAAAGTGGATTATAAGAACAGAAATATGATATTCTTCTGGCTAATGATTCATTCCCTTCATTCTGCATGTAGATATTTTAAATCAGCAAATGTCGTATTTCAAAAACTTCTGAGAATACAGTCTTATTTCTACAAAAATACAAGAATGTACTATTATACACTATTTAAAAAGGCAAAGCCAAAGCAAACTAAATGTCTAACAATAGTAGAATGAAAAATTTGTGGTAATTCATACAACAGAATATTATACAGCAGTAAAAATAAACTAGAACCTACACATAACACGGACAACTATTTTTTTACATCTTTATTGGAGTATAATTGCTTTACAATGGTGTGTTTCTGCTTTATAACAAAGTGAATCAGTTATACATATACATATGTTCCCGTATCTCTTCCCTCTTGCGTCTCCCTCCCTCCCTCCCTCCCTATCCCACCCCTCTAGGTGGTCACAAAGCACCGAGCTGATCTCCCTGTGCTTTCAGCTGCTTCCCACTAGCTACCTATTTTACGTTTGGTAGTGTATATATGTCCATGCCACTCTCTCACTTTGTCACAGCTTACCCTTCCCCCTCTCCATATCCTCAAGTCCATTCTCTAGTAGGTCTGTGTCTTTATTCCTGAACATGGACAAGTCTTAAAAATACAACCTTAAGGGCTTCCCTGGTGGCGCAGTGGTTGAGAGTCCACCTGCCGATGCAGGGGACACGGGTTCGTGCCCCAGTCCAGGAAGATCCCACATGCCGCGGAGCGGCTGCGCCCATGAGCCATGGCCGCTGAGCCTGCATGTCCGGAGCCTGTGCTCCGCAACGGGAGAGGCCACAACAGTGAGAGGCCCACGTACAGCAAAAAAATAAAAATAAAAAAAAATACAACCTTAAAAGCCATAAGCAAGTCACAGAAGCAAAAACATAGTTCAATTTCATTTTCAAAAAGGTCAAAAACAGGAAACACTAAATTCCACCACTTTAGGATAGTAGAGTTTTTTGGCATGGGAAGGACTACAGTTGGGTAGAAGCACAAGTAGATTAAAACTTATTCATAATGTTGTACTTCTCTTGTCTAATAAAATTTCATTACTATTCTTGAAAGTGTATACACAAGGCTTTTGTCTTCTCTGTAATATGAGTAATTCATAATTTTAAAAATGTAAAGATTTTAAATAATATAAAATTATTAAAATAATAAAAATTCATATTTATAATAAAGAAAACAAAGAAGAAAAAGTCCTTCTTCCACTGGATTCTGCCATATCTGCCATATGTCTTATCATGGTACTAAGATAGGCACTTGTTACTATAGGAGAGGTAGATGAAGGTAAGACCAATATGCTGAGATTAGCAGAGTAGGAAGATGGACAGAACATGGGTCCTTGATGATGTCACAGAGGCACTGATTAACCAACCTAGAGCCATCCCTATGTCAGGACTTCCACTTGTGAATGATAATAAATACCCTTACTGCTTTTAAGCTATTTTGAAATGGACTTTCTGCTTATTTGATCCAATCACATCCTTTCTAATTTGGTCTCTGTTTATAAGAACCTATACTTCTGTTTTATCATGAATATCATAATGAAATTAATAATTTTGTAATTATTTGTTTAATGTCTCTCATCTACTGGACTGTAAGCTCCTTGAGTGTAAGTACTGTGCCTGCAATACTTTCAGCAGTAACCCCAGTGCCTGGCACATAACAGGCTCTTAATAAATACTTTTGGAATGAATGAATAACCTTATTCATCTAATCCACTAGTAGCACACACTTGTTTCCAATATTTTTTGTTATTTCAACAAAGCTACAATAAACATCCTTGTACAAGTGTTCTACACATATACAGAGAACTTCTCTGGGGTAAATACTTAAAAGGTAGAATTGCTAGATCCTAAGTTTATGTATTACCAATTTTTCTAAGTACCTTCAAATTCATGAAGAGGTTGTACCAAGTTGCCTCCCATCAGCAGTGTTTGAGTTCCTGTTTCTTCACAACCTTGCTAAAATTTGATATCATCAAGTTTTTAAATTTTTGCAAATTTGATAACTAAGAAACAGTATCTCATTTTAATTTGCACTCCCTTTATTACTGTGGTGAATATTTTCTTATGTTTGGCCACTCAAGTTTCTACTTTAAAAGCACCTGTTCATTTCCTTGGCTCATTTTTTTTGAATTGTCCATGTTTTTCATATTATTTTGTAGCTTCGTATTATTTTGGAGACTAATCCTTTGTCTAAGATATAGATGAAGAGATAAGAGATGGACAGACAGATCTTCAATGTACACACACACACACACACACACACACAAACACACATACATATACCAATACAGAGAGAGAGAAAAAGAGAATGAGAGAGCGTATACAAATATCTTCTCTCTCTGACTTGCTTCTAAACTTTGTTTATGGTGTCTTTCGTGATGCAGATTTTTAAATTTTTATTTGGTCAAATACATCAATATTTTCCTATACAGGCTGTGTTTTTATGTGTTATAAAAGCAGTTCTTCTCTACCCCGATATCATAACCAATAAATCTTTAAAAGAATATGCTTTGGGGAATTCCCTGGTGGCACAGTGGTTAAGAATCCATCTGCTAATGTAGGGGACACAGGTTCAATACCTGGTCTGGGAAGTTCCCACATGCCGTGGAGCAACTAAGCCCATGTGCCACAACTACTGAGCCTGTGCTCTAGAGCCCGCGAGCCACAATGTCATGCCACAACTACAGAAACCCGCGTGCCCTAGAGCTCATGCGCCATAACTACTGAACCCATGCACTGCAACTACTGAAGCCCGTGTGCGATGGGGTCTGCATACCGCAACTACTGAAGCCCGTGCGCCTACAGCCCGTGCTCCACAACAAGAGAAGCCACCACAATGAGAAGCCCGCACACTGCAACAAAGAGTAGTCCCTGCTCGCCACAACTTGAGAAACCCCACGCATAGCAATGAAGACCCAATGCAGCCAAATAAATAAATAAATGCATAACAAAGAGCAACACTCAGTAAATGCAGGTGAGCTGCTGTTAATTTTACTGCTTTTACTTTTCTATCCTTACCACTCCAGTGAAACTGATCTTTCAAAAGTCATCAGCAATTTCTCATTGACAAATCCTATAGCCTCTAATCAGGTTTTTTCCTGCTTAACCTCTTTTGAGCATTGGGCACTTTGTCCCAACTTTTCTCCTGAAAATCTCTTTCCTTCAGTCTCTATGATAAAATACTATCATGGGTTTTGTCCTATATATTGCCTACTCCTTCTCAATTTCATTCACTGATTCTTCTTCATCAGTAGATCCTTAAAGATGAATTTTCTCCACCTATACTTTCCATCAATGTGACCTTATTCATTAGCCTTAAATGCTACCTCTTTGAAAATAAAAATAACTAACCAATCAATTCTAAACCACCTACTTCATTCAGACTGCTTACTTCTGAATGGCCTACTTCAAATACTACATGTCCCCACAAAATCCACGCTTCCTCTAGTATATCACATTTGGTTACTAACACTACCTATAATCCAAGATAGTAGTCTTTAAGTATTCTTTATCTTCTCTCTCTCATGACCTCAAATCCAATCATTTGTCAGATGCTATCGAGTCTACCTTAAAATATCTCAAGTCTGGGGCTTCCCTGGTGGCGCAGTGGTTGAGAGTCCGCCTGCCAGTGCAGGGACACGGGTTCGTGCCCCAGTCCGGGAGGATCCCACGTGCCATGGAGCAGCTGGGCCCGTGAGCCATGGCTGCTGAGCCTGTGCGTCCGGAGCCTGTGCTCCGCAATGGGAGAGGCCACAACAGTGAGAGGCCCACGTACCACAAAAAAAAAAAAAAAAAAAAAAAACTCAAGTCAATCCTCTCCATTTCACTGCCTTATATCAGAGTCATCGTATCTTGCCTGATAACTGACTTCCAATGGTTCTTCTACGTTGCTATCAGTTATTTTTCTAAAGCATGTATTTAGTTATGATTATCATTGCTCCTTCTGGGCAAGATCAATGTCCTAGCTAGCATGTTCTCAATACATGATCACTGAAAATAATTAAATGAAATCTGGTATTTTGTTGTTCAAAAACCTAGGAAAATAATAACTATTGTAGTTAAGAAGCTGGGTACACCACCCCCTATCTCTCTGATAACTTAGAAAACTTGCTTGAACCAAAAATTCTGTGACATGTAGAAGTTCAAAGCTAGCCCCCCAGATTTCTGTTAATTCTACACAGCTTAAACTCTCGTTTCCTCCCCTCCCGCTTCTAACTCCTACAATGATATGAGATGCCTTTTTCATTCCAGATGCCAAATCCATCCCCTTTCCAAAAGAACTTTTCCTACACCAAGCATTTCATAAACTTACCTGACTTTACTGAAGACCAGAGCACGTCAACAAGGAAACTTCTCAGTGGACATGCAGAATCCAACCACCTTTCTGGCTCGCTCTCCTTTCTCCCTCCCGAGCCCCATACCTTTGTCTTTCCCTGTATCCCTACTCCTAGTCCAAAACAAAACAGTCTTCTATTTGTCTCATTTGTATCCCCTATATCATTTACTTTTCATCTCTTGAGTTGAGGACCCCCAAGAATCCATTTACTGCTCAAAGTATTTCTTCCAAAAAATATATAATGCTATCCTTAAAAATAATTCTAATAACTTTTTCTCACATTCCTTTTATCATGAATAATAATATCATTTAGAATGCTTATATGTACGAGGCATATCACTAAATGCCTATGAAACAGGTATCATTAATACTTAGGGAAATTACATAACTTGCCAAAAATAACAACTAATCAGCCAAAGGAGCCAAAATTCAAACCCACATATGTCTCACCCCAAAGCCCATACTCTCCTCTGCCTGTAAACAAATGACCTAACTCTTTAGCACGGCATTCAAGATGCTCCTCCATAATTTGATCCTTTTCATAATTCTCTCCCACCATAGTTACACTGGACACTTATGTTTCCTAAATATACTGTCTAACATCTCAGTGCTATTGCTTTCATCATGCCATTCTATTTACCTAAAATGCATGCCTTCTTTATCCATCAACTTCCTACTCATCTTTCAAGAATACTGTGAGGACTCAATGAGTTAATACACGTAAATTACTTAAAAATCCTGTCTGGCATATTATAAATACTCAATAAATGTCAGCTGTTACTATTACAAACCATTTAGGCTTTAGACAATTGCTGATGTGACCAAAAAGGATCAACCAAAAAATGAATACAAGCCTTGATAATCACATACTGTCACATACATTCTTCCCCTCTCCTCTCTCTCTCTCTCTCACACACACAAACACACACAAAACACACACACTCATACATACAAAATACCAAGCAAAGACATATAGTACAAAGAATGCCAGTATTAAAATGAAACATAGTCTTGGTTTAAATTCAGCTCTGTCATCTAATACCTGTGTGATTTTGGACAAATTATTTAACTTCTCTAAACTCTGGCTTTCAAGCACATAGGACAGGGACACTTAAATCTACCTTGTAGGCTTGTTGTGAGAATTAAATACATTTCCCAAAGAGTTTAGCATGATGCTTGACACATAGTAGGCACTCAATAGGGGACATACATTATTAAAAGAAAATATATGATAATTACAGAAAGGATGATGAGCATATATGAAAATTCAGAAACATCAAATACAGTAAATAATTTCAGAAATTGGAGCATCCTTAAGAATTGGAAAACTTACCATTTTTTTACATTAACTAACGTGATACTTTAAATTATCATATACTTTAAAATTATCATCAGAGAACTTGATAAAGAATATTAAGATATTGATTCAAATAATATTTACTTAGCACTCATACGGTAAGTCCAAAATTATGAGGGATATAACAAATGGTGTATGACGGTATGAACTTTATTTTCAAGGAATTCACAAGAAACCCAAACCATATGGCAGTATTTTATGTGTTACATAAAATACAGGTTTTTAAAAGATATATGCCAAAACATAGGCATAAAAAGTAGAACAGCGGTTGCCAGGGGCTGAAGGGAAGGGAGGAATGAGGAGTTATTGTTTAATGGGTACAGAATTTCAGTGTTACAAGATGAAGAGTTCTACAGATGAATGGTGATGATGGTAGCACAACATTATGAATGTATTTAATACCACTGAACCGTACACTTAAAAATGACTGAGATGGTAAATTTCGATATGTGTATTTTACCACAAAAAAAATAACTGGAAGTAAAAAACAAAAAGAAATATGTCAAAAGTAGGTTAATCTGGAAATAAAATAATGAAAACAATTACACAATGAATTTCTACAAAGATTTTTAAATGGATTACAAATTTAGCACTTACCTTCATATTTAAAATGGTAACACTTTCCAAGCAATAATACAGGGGAATTTCTACTAAAATATGTCTTTGTTTTCAACACCCAACCTAAATGAGAAAAAGAGAAAAACAGTTTTGCAATTAAAGGATTTCAGACTAAAAGTTCAGCAGCATTTTCTTTTATTTAATTTCAAATCACCAATTCCCAATTATGGATGTGCATATTTTACAAGTGTAGCAAAAGTATTTTGACAATGAACTGAAAATACAGGCCACTTATGCTACTTTCAAATAAAGCCAAGTATTTTAACCACATTCTGCCCACTTAAAGAACATGGCAGATAAAAAATTTTAGTTTTAATTTATTTTCAAACAGATCACAACGTTCTTATGGTATAAAAATTAAAAGGTACAAATTCTACTCCAGTTTCCCTGACACCAACCTCTTTTCCCAAAGGCAACAAATGTTACCAATTTCTTATATCTTCTTCCATTTTAGATATTTTAAAAGTTTAAAGTATTTGAATATTTCAGTGAAGTAATTTAGGAAAAAGATCACACAGTACACTAATGCTTATGATAAAAGTGGATCTCTTTAGTTTCCTAGGGAAATTTGTTTTTACCCCATCATTTCAGCCAAATGAGGATTTCTGAAAGTGATGTATAAAGCTTTCAGACATTTTCATCTCAATTTTCCATCTCCCATCCCCAATCTTCAACTCTTAGTTGCAAACTCTAATTCTTCCAATTTTCTTCCTACTAAACTGTCTATATCTAAAAGGAACTATCCTTTTGGTTTTTTATGATGTCATTAATAGTTCTCAATTTCCTGAGAAAAGCACTTGCCCATTACATTCCTGAATATTCCTAAGTGTATGAAATTCCTTAGTGCTAATGGCAGACTTAAAAGCAGTTCCTAAAATGCAAGAACATATAAATAAAAAGAATCTGAAATTGGGAGTTAAGAGACTTAGGTCTAGACTTAAGCAGACCAACATTTATATTTAACAGAGTTGTTACCAAATTTTAAATGAGTGATTTTTATGAAAGTGCTTCCTTAAGTACTATAATACAAATAAGCATAAAGAACAAGTAAATTAAAATATGTATTTATAATAAAAATCATGCAAGTATCTGAGTTTGGTAGTGAAAAAGAAAGAATGGAGGGACTTCCCCAGTACTGCAGTGGTTAAGAATCTGCCTGCCAATGCAGGGGACACGAGTTTGATCCCTGGCCCAGGAAGATCCCACATGCTGTAGAGCAACTAAGCATGTGCACCAAAACTACTGAGCCTGTGCTCCAGAGCCTGTGAGCCACAACACTGAGCCCGCGTGCCACAACTACTGAAGCCCACGCACCCTAGAGCCTGCGCACCACAACTACTGAGCCCACGTGCCACAATTACTGAAGCCCACATGCTCTAGGGCTCGTGTGCCACAACTACTGAGCCTGCATGCTGCAACTACTGAAGCCTACAGCCCGTGCTCTGCACCAAGAGAAGCCACTGCAAGTGAGAAGCCCAAGCACCGCAACGAAGACCCAACGCAGCCAAAAAAAAAAAGAAAGAAAGAATGGAAAGTCAAATACAGTAATCAGGCTTTGGATTACTGCAACACTCCCCCAAAATGGCTTATCTGTAATCAGTTTTCCCCCACTCTAGCATATGCCACGTATCCCTGCCAAATTAATCTCTCTGTGGCTCAGCTTTGATTAGGTAACTTGTCTGCTCAAAAACCATCCTCAATGATTCATTACCTAACAGATTTATAATGAACTTCTCTGTGATACTAAAGACTTTCCACAATATGATACAAATTACCTTTACAGTCATCTTTTCCACTACTTCTCATCTATACTCAAAGTGGACTTTACTATTTGGTTCATACTATTCCATAACAAAAATATCCTCCCCAATATCAGCCCATTTAAATCCATTTAAATCTTCTTCTTCTGACTCAAACACGCACTTCTAAGACATCTTTTCCTTTTCCCACCTATCTCTCATTCTCTTCTCTGAACACCAATGGGAAAATAGTATTTACTGACCATCTATTTTATACTAGGAACTAAGCCAGGTGCTTTATAGACATTGTTTCATAGGAGTATTATTAGTACCATACTAGAATGATTCTAATCCCCAAAACGATAACAATCCCCTCTCCCCAAAAGGCAGTGTTTCCAAAGCAAATCCTAAGAACTTCATAAAAACAACCTCAAAAACTAACAAACAAAAAACCTTTAAGGAAGAACTTCTCCCTTTCTCCCTATGGTTTACCCTCTACCTGTATACCCTCTTACCAGTCACCAGTCCTTCCGAAAGAAAAGAAAGGTGAATCTGATAAGTCAGAGCCTGAGCCTCTATAATGATCTACATTTTACACGAGCAATGAGTTATAGTGCACACAGCAGGCAGAAGTTGTCTCTTAATGGCTAGGCCTGGAATTGACATAGCTTCATTTCTAACTCATTCTATTGGTTGATATGAGACACAAGCCAGCCCAGATTCATATGAGAAAAGAGACAATACAAAATGTGATTCACTGAGGACTGTCTTTGGAGACTAGCTACCATAAACAAAATGTTACCAAAAAACCAACAGTCCATTAAGTTAGCAATTTGAAAATCACAAGTCAGGCTTTAAAAGATGCAAACAAACCAAAGAGCATAGAAATAGTAGATAATAATGATTTTCTGGAGGAACAGAAACACCCAGAAGGATGATTTACTTCTTAATATTTTAAAAAGGAAATCAAGTTTACATACTTCATAAAGTCATGTAAATATGGGGGGGGGAGCAAAAATGAAACACTTTTTCAAGAAAGTAAGGTCCAGTTATTTTAAATTTTAAGTGCTATGCCATTTCTAGTTCCATCTTTATATAATAATATTGACATTGATAAAAAATAATCCTCAAAAAGAAAAAAAAACAAAAAGAAAAAAAAAATAATAATCCTAAATTATGTTCAGTGCATTCAGAGAACAGCAAGAATAGGGAGCAAGGGAGGCTGGGTTTGAATACAAGTTTCAAGACTTACCTAGATACATGACCTTGAATATGTCACCTAATCTCAGTTTTCTAATTTGCAAAAAAAGAATACCTTAGAAACATATTAGATTTAAATCTCAGAAAGATATCTAACTCAGAAAGATGAAATTTAAATGAGAAGGTACATAAAGTACAACATACTAGTGGGTGCTCAATCGATTTTAATCCTTTTTAAACCATCCATACTACACAAACTCTAAACAATGAAAATACATTCAAAATTTTAGAATAATTTTCACCAATAAAAATAAAACTAAAATACTACTCTATAACTTAAAACTATCTAGAACATGTAGTTACCCTGAACAATCTGTTCTTCAGAGAGAGGGATTACCATAATGTTATGATGCCCACTTAAATATCTAGATAGGGAAAGCTACACATATGTAAATAACAGGTTAAATAACAATTCCTAGGTTACTGCTGAAATGTGTTGAGTACCTGTATGACAATGTTCAGACCTTATAAATGAAATCTTCATCACATAACCTATCCATCTAATTAAATGGTTGAAAAAGAACATAAGCCTCTGTTTGCAGATGACATGATTTACACACAGAAAATCCTAAAGAATCCACAAAAAATTATTAGAATAAAAGAGGTTATCAAGTTTACAAGATACAAGATCAAATCACACAAATCAATTGTATTTCTATATACTAGCAATGAAGAGTCTAAATGAAATGAAGAAAATTCATTTTAAAATAGCATTGAAAAGAATAAAATACTCAGGAATAACTTTAACAAAAGAAGTGCCAAGACTTACACACAGAAAACTACAAAACATCATTGAAAGAAATTAAAGACCTAAATAAATGGAAAGACATCCCATGTCCATGGATTGGAAGACTTAATATGGCAATACTCTGTTAATATGTCAATACTCTGAAAATTGATCTACAGATTTCACTAAAATCTATATAAAAATCCCAGCTGGATTTCTTGCAGAAATTGATAAGAGGATCAAAAATTCATATGGAAAATGCATGGAATCCAGAACAGTCAAAACAATCTTGGAAAAGAAGAACAAAGTTGGAGGAATCATACTTTCCAATTTCAAATTTTACAAAAAGCTAAAGTAATCAAGAGAATGTTCTACTGGCATAGAACAAACATACAGATTAATGGAATAGAATTGAGAGTCCAGAAATCAACCCTTACATCTATGGTCAACTGATTTTAGATAAGTGTGGCAAGACCAGTCAATGGAGAAAGAATATTCTTTTAAACAAATGGTGCTGAGACCTGATACCCACATACAAAGAATAACATGGAACCTCTACCTAACATCATATGCAAAAATTAACTTGAAATGGATCAAAGACCTAAATATCAGAGCTAAAAAGATAAAAACTCTTTAAAGAATAGGTGCAAATCTTCATGACCTTGATTTAAGCAACAGTTTCTTAAATACAACATCAAAAGTACAAGCAACAAAGGGAAAAAAAATAGGTAAACTGGACCTCATCAAAAAGTAAGTTTTATGCTTCAATGGACACTATGAAGAAAGTGAAAAGACAATCCAAGAATGGGAGAAAATATTTGCAAATCATATATCTGTTGAGGGATTTTTATCTAGAATATACAAAGAACTCTTACAACTCAATAATAAAAAGACTACCCAATTTTAAAACATGCAAAAGATTTGAATGGACGTTTCTTGAAAGAATATATACAAATTGCCAATAAATACATAAAAAGAAGATTATCTTCATATGTTCATCAAGGAAATGCAAATCAAACTCACAGTGAGATACTTCACACTCACTAGAATGGGTCTAATTAAAAAGATAGACATTAACAAGTATTGCTGACGATGTGGAGAAATTCAAAACCCTCAAACATTTCTGGTAGGAATGTATAATGGTGCAAACAGTTTGGAAAACAGTTTGCTAGTTCCTTAAAAAGTTAAACTTAGGGTAAACGTATGATCCAGCAATTCTACTCCTAGGTATATACCGAAGAGAACTGAAAACATATGTTTACACAAAAACTTGTATACAATATTCACAGCAGCATTATTCATATAGCCAAAAAGTGGAAACAACCCTAACATCTATCAACTAACGAGTGGGTAAAGAAAATGTGATATATCCATACAATGAAATATTATTTAGCCGTATAAGAGAATGAAGTACTGATATATACATGCTACAACATGAATTAACTTTCAAAACGTTATGTCAAGTGAAAGGAGTCAAAAACAAAAGGCCACAAGTTATATGATACCATTTATATGAAATGTCCAGAATAGGCAAATCTAGAGAGGCAAAAAGTAGACTGGTGGATGCCAGGGATTGGAGAGAGGTGGGGAGGAATAGGGAGTAGTTGCTAATGGGTACAAGGTAGCCTTTGGGGGTGATGAAAATGTTCTGGAATTAGATAGTGATGATGGTTGTACATTCCTGTGAGTGTACTAAAAACCACTGAATCATACACTTTAAAAAGGTGAATTTTAGTAGTATATGATTTAAATCTCAATTTTTCAAAAAATTAATGTCTATAATCTTCAAAATACAATGTCAAGTTATTATCAAGTTTTAACTGTCTAAATAGCTAGCTGGCCATGACTTCCAGTGAACCAGGAGCCAACAGCCAATTGTGTTTTACTTAAATTTGCACTGTCAAGGGGTTTTACTAAATTTTATCATTCCTATCTTATGGATATGAACTTCTTCTGGTTGAAACTGGTTCTGCTGAGTATTTCTCCATCTTTGAAGGATTTTTCATCTCCAATTTGTTTCTAGTCTTAAATGGGCTTCAAAACCACCATATGATCCTTATTGGATTTGTATGCAAACCAAGAGTAACTAAGTTAAAAATAAGGATCTGAGTGTGTTCCTAGAAGAAAGTCATACGTATCAGCATGTGAACTTTAAATGGTCTGCTTTGTGTGTTCAGAGGTCTATTTTGCTTGCTTCCTGGTTCACACATGAGGTTGCCTGATGCTGGGTCTGAAAACCTGAGGTATTATTATCACCTGAATAAATGCTATCTTCTTTGGAATTTTCTTTTTTAAAGGACCACATGATATGCCTGTGTTTCTAAGTAATGTTTATGATGGTATTTGGCTCTTTCTTCAGGTAGTATTCTTATCTACATTCCTTACAGAAATATTTCATTCAAAGAGAATCTCAACAATTGCCAGTGACTTAATAAGGGAGATAATACATGTCTTCAAATATTTCTTTGGATTTATACAGTTTTCAAATCTTGATACTTACTATATTTCATGTTGTTCCAAGCAGATATAAATTTAGTTTTCAGCTTGTCAACTTCATCTGTTCCTGTGGCCTCCATATTCAGATTCTAAAGAAAAAGCCATCACTTGATTGCATTCTTCTGTAAGTTTAGACTTTTGTTCTGACATAAAGAAAAGAAGATAAAGAAAAATAAGTAATGAGTACATATTATATGGTGCACTATCTGCTAAAGTTACTTAAGTGATTAAATACAACTTGAACTGGAAATGAGCAAATCAATTTTTCATTTTACAGAATAGAATACAATATACTCTATAAATATTTTAATTACAAAATGTATTTTATTGTTGTATATTTTATATACAACAATAAAAATTATCACACAAAACCAAACAATAAACTCCCCCAGACACTCACAATTAAGAACAATAACTTAGTAACACAAGTCAGTTTTGGTGAGACTATTCAAGACTTATTTCATTTGTAATCAGAGAAGGCGATTTGAAATCGTATAAGAAATGGCAACTATCTTCAGAATGGAGGCTTCCACTTATACTGATTAAGTCACTACTTTCATATAAAGCCTAGTTGTTTTTTTTAATTAAGCCATTTCCTATATTTCCAATACATCCTTGCTTCCTACTGCAGCATTTTTTAAAAAAATCAAATGGCTTAAATTTCCAAACAATGTTTTCTTACTTTAAAATAAGAATAAATGTAGTTTATAAGTATTTAACTTACTTGAGGGAAAACTGAGATACGTGATTTGTAATCTGAAAGAGGAACAAATTATAACTGAAAATGTTTGAGCTTATTTGAAATAATTCACAGACAGTTTTTTTTTCAAGAAAAGAGTGCCACACAGAACATTATCCTTTCAGGGTTATAAATATCAACTCAAAGGTATTGATACATTTGTTTCTCTGACAATAGGCATTCCGTTTTATAATATGTATTAGAAGCTACTAATTATACATTATAACTGTGACAGAAGAAAGCATGGTCCACTGGAAGAATTTAAAAAGCCAATGTAACTAAGAACAGAATCCAAAAAAGTGGCATGAGATGTGGCTATTGGGTTAGACAGTGGCCAGAGCACACAGGGCCTTGTAGATCAGGTTAAAGGTTTTGTTCTTTATCCAAAGAGCAACTGGTTCCAAACAGGAATATCAGAATCAGATTCTGTGGGTTTGGTTTTTTTGACTCCAACACAGAGAACAGATTGAAAAGGGACAAGAGTAAAGGGTGAGAGTTTACTACTATTGTATAGGATGAGGAGAGAGATGGTAGCTTGGACTAGAGCAGTGGAGATGGAGAGAAATGGACATATGAAGAAACGTCAAGAATTCATTAGGTCTCAGTGAGAAAATGGATGTGAAAGGTGAGAAAGAGGAATATGTCAAAGATACACCCAGGTTTCTGGCTTGTGAAATTAAATAGTTGGTGCCAATCACTTAAATAGGGAGCATTAAATTAGGGGGACTTCCCTGGTGGCTCAGTGGTTAAGAATCCGCCTGCCAAAGCAGGGGATACAGTTCGATCCCTGGTCCAGGAAGATCCCACATGCTGCGGAGCAACTAAGCTCACATGCCACAACTACTGAGCCTGCGCTCTAGAGCCCACAAGCCACAACTACTGAGCCCATGTGCTACAACTACTGAAGCCCACGCACCTAGAGCCTGTGCTCCACAACAAGAGAAGCCATGGCAATGAGAAGCCTGCACACTGCAACGAACAGTAGCCCCACAACCACAACTAGAGAAAGCCCGCGTGCAGCAAAGAAGACCCAACACAGCCAAAACTAAATAAAATGTTTTTAAAATTATTTTTAAAAATAGGGAACATTAGGAGAAGGGCAGGTTAGAGGGAGAAGATCATGAATTGGATTTATGTGGAGTTTGAGATGGCTCTGAGATATAGTAGGGAATCATTCATTTTTATTTAATCACTCAATAAATTATTGCCAGGCACTGTTCTAGGTAGTGCAGATATAGCTTAGGGCAAAGGGAGTAAAATACTTGCTTTCATGATACTTACATTCTAAACATACTAGAGAGGCCAACAAGGCAGTTGGATATATAGCTCTGGAGCTCAAAGGTGAGGTTTGGGTGAGAGCTATTAATTGGAGAATGGCTGATGTACAAATGAAGAGTTAGAACTATAAACATGTTTCTCAAGGATTGTGCCTCGACCATGATGGCACCCCAGCCTTGAGGATGATATTCAAAGCCCTTCATGAAATTACATCTGCCCACTTACTCAGCTTTCTCTCTTGCCACTCCCTCACATGCACTATATACTAAAGCCATTTTTAATATTAATATTAAAGCTTCCTAAACTTGACATGCTAGTACCTCCATGCCTTGCATGTGCTCTTCCCTCCACCTACAATGCCTTCCTGCTCACCCTCACTTTTTGACTGTCTTATTATCATGAGTCCCTAAGACCCAGCTTAAGTTTCTCCTCCTCTGGTAAGATTAGTAAAATTTTTACCCTCCTCCCAACCTCAAACTAAGACAGAAGCCCCTCTTCTTAGCTCCTTAGGAGCCTATGTCTTCCTCTATCACAGCACTCATCACACTGTATTGTAATAACTTGCTTCTTACCTGCCTCTTACACCAGACAGTAAACTTTTCAATTGTCCTTAAATTCTGCCTGGCACACAACTGTTTCTCAAAATGTTTATTAAATGAATCAGTGAACTGATAAATTATGAAACATAAGCAGTAGTCTTACCTGCTGTAATTAGAATTCTTTACCTGACAACTAGAATAAAGAAAAAAATTTCCTCCCAAAAGTGCATTATTTAACAAAATTTGGAAAAGCAAAAAGGAGAAAAGTTTATAAAATGTGTGATTATATATAGTGCATCCACATGATGGGTTATATATCCATTAAAAATGCTTACAAAAAGTCTGTGAAAATGGGGAAACTATGCAAAATCTAAAACTTTATGTATCACACAATACTATCTGGAGGCTGAGGGGGAGGTGAAGGGGTAAAAAAAAAGTATACCAAATTGCTCACAGTAGTTTCCCTGACAAATTGCATATGGCTATTTTTTTTATCACTATCGCTCACCTTTTCCAAATCTTATACAAAGCACACACATAATTTTTAGAATTTAAAAAGTTTATTTTTAGGGACTTCCCTGGTGGTCCAGTGGTTAAGACTCCGAGCTCCCAATGCAGGGGGACCTGGTTCTATCCTTGGTCAGGGAACTAGATCCTGCATGCCACAACTAAGAGCCCACATGATGCAACTAAAGATCCCACATGCCACAACTAAAAAGATCCCGAATGCCGCAACGAAGATCCCGTGTGCCACAACTAAGATGCGGCACAGCCAAATGGATATTAAAAATATATATATAAATTTTATTTTTAAAAAGCCAACAACCATGAATCTTCTAAATATAAAATGTTTAAAATAAGAGAATGTAAGGAACTTCCATACTGTTCTCCATTGTGGCTGCACCAATTTACATTCCCACCAACAGTGTAGGAGGGTCCATTCTTCTCCACACCCTCTCCAGTGTTTATTGTTTGTAGACTTTTGGACGATGGCCATTCCGACCAGTGTGAGGTGATACCTCATTTGTAGTTTTGATTTGCATTTCTCTAATAATTAGCAATGTCAAACATCTTTTCATGTGCCTTTTGGCTATGTGTATGTCTTCTTTACAGAAATATCTATTTAGGTTTTCTGCCCATTTTTTGATTGGGTTATTTGTTTTTTTTATATTGAGCTATTTGTATATTTTAGAGATTAATCCCTTGTCGGTCACATCATTTGCAAATATTTTCTCCCAATCTGTAGGTTGTTTTTTCATTTTGTTTATGGTTTCCTTTGCATGCAAATACTTTGATTTAATTAGATCCCATTTGTTTCTTTTTGTTTTTATCTCCATTACTCTAGGAGACAAATCCAAAAAGATATTGCTGCGATTTATGTCAAAAAGTGTTCTGCCTATGTTTTTGGGGGGGGGTTTGTTTTGTTTTGTTTTGCTTTATTTTTTGGCTGCATTGGGTCTTTGTTGCTGCACATGGGCTTTCTCTAGTTCTGGCAAGTGGGGGCTACTCTTCCTTGTGGTGCGCGGACTTCTCATTGTAGTGGCTTCTCGTGTTGCAGAACACGGGCTCTAGGCACATGGGTTTCAGTAGTTGCAGCACGCAGGCCCTAGAGCGTGCAGACTTCAGTAGTTGTGGCAGGCGGGCTCAGTAGTTGTGCCTTACGGGCTCTAGAGCACAGGCTCAGTAGTTGTGGCACACGGGTTTAGTTGCTCCACAGCACGTGGGATCTTCCCAGACCTGGAAAGATCAAACCTGTGTCCCCTGCATTGGCAGGCAGATTCTTAACCGCTGCGCCACCAGAGAAGTCCCTCTGCCTATGTTTTTCTCTAGGAGTTTTATAGCATCCGGTCCTACATTTAGGTCTTTAATCCATTTTGAGTTTACTTTTGTGTGTGGTGCTAGAGAGTGTTCTAATTTCATTCTTTTACATGTAGCTGTCCAGTTTTCCCAGCACCACTTACTGAAGAGATTGGAGGTTCTTTAAAACCAAAAATAGAACTACCATATGATTCTGCAATATCACTCTTGGGCATATATAGGGACAAAAATAATTCGAAAGATACATTCACCCTAATGTTTACTGCAGCACTATTTACAATAGCCAAGACATGGAAGCAACCTAAATGTCCATCGACAGATAAATGGATAAAGAAGATGTGATACATATATACAATGGAATATTACTCAGCCATAAAAAAGAATGAAATAATGCCATTTGCAGCAACATAGATGGACCTAGAGATTATCATATGAAGTGAAGCAAGCCAACAAACATCATATGATATTGTTTATATGTGCAATGTAAACAAAAATGATACAAATGAACTTACATAAAGAACAGAAACAGACCCACAGACAAAGAAAACAAACTTATGGTTACCAAAGAGGAAAGGGGCAGGGGAGGGATAAAGTAGGAGTTTGGAATTAACATATACACACCAGTCTATAAAAAAGAGATAACCAACAAGGACCTACTATATAGCACAGAGAACTATACTCAATATTTTGTAATAACCTATAAGGGAAAACAATCTGAAAAAAATAGACCTATGTATGTATGTATAACTGAATCACTTTGCTGTAAACTTGAAATAACACAACATTGTAAATCAACTATACTTCAATAAAAATGAATAAATTAAAAAATAAAAATAAAATAAGAGAATGTACATGCATGTATTTTCTTTCTAAGTCAGAAAGAAAGTAGGCCACAGGGAGGACCTTGGTTCAAAGAGTTCCCAATACCAGCTACCAGGAACACTCTGGACAGCCCTTAGCAACAGTGTGAAAGTCAACATGCCTTTCAAGTGTGCTGGGGGAAAATGAAGACAAAATGAGACATTTTCTATGGGGAAAGTCTGTGTGTTAGATAAAGACTCCTAAATAAATAATTAAATAAATAACCAAGGTAAGATGCTGTGACAGATACAGAAATTAATAAGACAAATATACTAACCTCAAGGAACTGAGAGTGGAATAAATTGTTAAATTATTCTTTTACTGTTATTTTTACTTCAAACTCCTGCTACTTATAGGTTATTTACTCAGAGTAATTTTACCCCAAACTTGAAACATTTGAAATGTTTTTGGAACATCTCAACTATTTTATAAGAATGCATTTATTGCCATTGTTATATAGAGTACACGAAAAGAATAAAATTATCATAAGGTCAAATTAACTCAGCTGTTATTAGTTTAACAATTCAGTATAGTTACTTTCCATATAACTAAAATTGAATTCCAATCTTCTATAAAGATAGAAACCCACTTTATTTCCATATCGAAAATTTAAATGGCTGTTTCTAAAAATCCTAACTTTTTAGAGCAGAGATGATTTTGAAAGGTGATCCCTCGAACCATATTAGAAAGTACTATAAATTAAAACACTTTAAAAAGGAACCAAAAATTCCTAATGAGGAAAGGATTTTCCTTACTGCATATTAAAACACATTATAAACTACAGTAATTAAGTTTAGTAATACTTAAATTTATTGATCTTATTAGCAAAGGATGACACTGAGTAAAACATAACAGGGAGTACAGAAATAAATCCAAATATATTTGAGAATTTATTCACTGATACAAGAGATATTTCACATCAGTGAGAAAAGATAGCTGATTTAGTAAATAGTACTGGAATAATAAGCTAGCCAGTTTTAAAATAAAGCTACCTCACACATTATGAATTCTAGACCAATCACAGAAGTAAATGCAAATGCAAACACATGGCATGTTTGCACATACTACAGGGAAGTATTGATTTAAATGTTTTTAACAGTCTTGTAGAAAAGACCTTTCTAAGCATGGTATGCAATACTAGAAATCAGAAAGGAAAATGTAATCACATAAAAAAGAAAACTTCTGTACAGGAAGAAGAAAAAGAAAGCATTAACAAGGTTGACTTGCAATTCATAAATTAAGAAAAAAATCCAATTCATATTGTATAGACAAAACGTTAATGTCCATAATATACAAAGAGCTCTTAAAAATCAATCAGAAAAAAAAAACTAAATGGAAAAAAAAGACAAGCATTCTGAAAGAAAAGGACCAATAAACATATGAAAATATTTTCAACCTTACTAGATCAAAGTAATGCACATTAAAGGAATTTAATATTTTTTTCATATTCACAAGAGATATTGGAAAGCCTGAGGTAACAAGCATTTTACAAAATTATTTCTCAGATAATAAATTCCTTGAGGGCAGAGAATGTGTCTTGTTCACTACTGTATCCTCACACCTAGCACACAGGAGTGCTAGTAGACACAAATATCTGTTGATGATACATATTATGACCTATATTTATCACCATAAAGAGATATCCAATAAAAAGTTTTAAAAAAAAGATATCCAGAGAGCATCAAAATATGTGAGGCCAAACTGTAAGAAGAAATAGATTAATCCACTGTTATAATTGGAGACTTTAACACCTCTCTATCAGAAATGGACACATTCAGCAGGCAGAAAATCAGTAAAGACATAACTGAGCTCAAAAGCAGCATCAATCAACAGCTACAGACTACCCCTCCAAGGGGTCTTTGTCGGGGGGGGTGGTGGAAAACAGCTACAGACTAGACAGCTACAGACTACTTCACCTAACAACAGCAGATTACACATTCTTCTCAGGTTCACATAGAATATTCACCAAAATAGACCACATTCTGGGCCATAAAACACCCCTTAACAAATTTAAAAGGATCAAAATCATACAATGTTTGCTCTTATCATGGTGGAGTTGAACTAGAAATCAAAAATGAAAAGATAGCCTAAAAATCCCCAAATACTTGGAGCTTAAACAACATACCTCTCATGGGTCAAAGAAGAAATCTCAAATCTCATGGGTCAAAGAAGGGAAATTGAAAAGTATTTTAAATTAAATGAAAATGAAAAAGTAGTATCAAAATTTGTGGGATGCAACAAATGCATGGCTACAGAGAAATTTATAGCACTGAATGCATATATTAGAAAAGAAAGATAAAATTAATAACATAAGCTTCCACCTTAGAAAACCAGAAAAATAAGAGCAAATTAAATCTAAAGTAAGCAGAAAAAAGGAAATAATAAAAATTAGGGCAGAAAAAAAAATCAATAGAGATTGAATGAAACCAGTCAATGAAACCAAAAGCTGCTTCTTTGAAAAGATCAATAAAACCTATAAGCCTCTAGCCAGGCTAAGAAAAAAGAGAGAAGACACAAATTACTAATACCAGAACTGAGAGAAGGCATCAGCACAGCTCCCACAGAAATTAAAATAACAATAAGAAATATTATCAACAACTCTATGCTCACAAATTTGATAACCCAGATGAAATGGACCAAATCCTTGAAAGACAGTCTGCCAAAAGTCACACAAGAAGACACAGACAATCTGAATACAGCTATATCTATTTTTTAAAGTGAATCAATAATTCATAACCTTTAAAACACAAAGCATCAAGCCCAGATGGCATCACTGAGTTCTACCATACATTTAAGAAAGAAGTTATGTCCATTCTCTACAATTTCTTCCAGAACATAGAAGCAAAGGGAATACTTCCAAACTCATTCTATGAAGTCAGCATTACCCTAAAACCAAAACCAAAGACATTACAAGAAAAGAAAACTACTGACCAGTATTTCTCATGAACATAGCTGCAAAATCCTCAACTAAATATTAGTAAGTCAAATTCAGCAATGCATAGGAGATGCATCTGGGCGGCCTCTTTAGTGGAGTAGGAAGACCCCCGAGCTCACCTCCTCCCACAGGCATACCAAAATTACAAATATTTACAGAGCAACTATTGATTATAGACCAGAAGACCAACAGAAAAGATCTTCTACAACTAAAGGTATAAAGAAGTAAACATACAAGATGGATAGGAGGGGCAGAGACTTAGTACACTAAAGACCCATTCCCCAAGGTGGGTGACCCACGAACAAAATGATAATTACAGTTGTAGAGGTTTCTCCCCAAGGAGCAAGGGGGTCCAAGCCCCACACTGCGGTCCCCAGCCCAGGGGTCCTGCACCAGGAAAACAAGCCCCCAAAAAGATTTGGCTTGGGAAGCCAGTAGGGCTTACTTTCGGGAGAGAAAGAGGACTGTGCAAAATAGAGACTCCACTCTTAAAGGACGCACTCAAAACCTCACACTCTCTGGGATCCAGAACAAAAGCAGTAATTTGAAAGGAGTCTGTGTCAGACCTACCTGCTGATCTTGGCACAGAGGCAGGAGGCAACTGGAGCTCACCCTGGGGACATACACACTGGCAGCAGCCATTTTGGGGAGCTTGTTCTACCGCGAGGACCCCAGTGCTGTCAAGTACCATTTTGGACTCCTCCCTCTCGCTTATTATCTCTGGAACCAAGCCCCTCCCACCAGCATGTCACCACCTGTAATGGGATTCCTAAGGCCATGCAACTAGCCAGGCAGAGACACAGCCTCACACACCAGCAGGCCAGCTACCTTAAGACCCCCCTCCCCCGAGCCCACAGCTGCCACAGGACCCGTGCTGTACAGAAGAGGGCCCAGGACCTGGCCCCACATACCAGTGCACTGGCACTAGCCTCGGAACCACCAGGCCTTGCAGCCAGAGAACCCAGGGCCTGGCCCCACCCACTAGTGGGCAGTCACCAGCCCCAGAACTCCCTGGGCCCAGGCCTTACCCACGAGTGTGCCAACACCTCAACTCCAGGACCTCCAGGGCCCTACAACCAAAGACCCTGAGACCCAGCTTCACCCACCAATGAGCAGGCACTAGCCCCAGGACCACCTGGGCCTCGCCCCACCCCCCACACCAACAGGCTGCTACCAGCTCTGTAATCCCCAGGCTCTACAGCCAGAGATTCCAGGATTCAGCTCTACCAACCAGTGGGCTGGCACTAGCCCCAGGACCTCAGACACTAGTGGGTGGGCACCAGCACCAGAATCCCATGGGCTATGGACCCACCCATCAGAGGGCAGATACCAGACCCAGGACCACCACAGCCCCACAGCCTGTCATGTCAGGACACAGCCCACCAACCAGCAGAAAAGCACCACCCACAGGACACACTGGGTCCTGGCCCTGCCAACCAGCAAGCCAACACCAGCTCTAGGATACTCTGGGCCCCTGAGCCAGCCTCCCCAGGATCTGGCCCAACACACAAGTGGGTAAAAAATCAGCTTTGGGACACCCCAGACCCTGCAGCCAGCCATGCCAGAAAATGGACCTGACCACCAGCAGGCTGACAATAGATCCAGGACCCCCCAGCCCCACAGCAGAACCCAGTTCCCACCCATCAGTGGGACAGCACTAGCCCCAGGACCCACTGGGGCTCTGCAGTCAGGTGCCTCATGACCCAGCCCCACCAACCAGGAGCCAACAGCCTCTGCACAAGACAGGGCCTGACAAAGAAACAGATTGGGGACCAGTCATGCCTACCAGACCAACCACAGTAGCCAGCTCACTGCAACAGAAGGACCCATGCAGCCCACAAAGGGGGCACCCTTAGACCATATAGCTCCAGTAACTACAGGGGAGTGCACTGCTGGGACGCATAGGATGTCTCCTACACAAGGCCACTTCTCCAAGGCTGGAAACATAACCAACCTACCAAATACATAAAAATAAAAATAGCAAATTAGGCAAAATGAGAAAACAGAGAAATATTTTGCAAATAAAGTAACAAGATAAAATTTAGAAGAACTAAAGGAAGCAGAGATAAGCAATCTAACCAATAAAGTGGTCAAGGTAATGATCATAAAGATATTCAAAGAACTCAGAAGAAGATTGGATGAACAGAGAGAGAAGTTAGAAGTTTGTAACAAAGAGTTAGAAAATACAAAGAAATGGACATATATACACTACCAAATGTAAAATAGATAGCTAGTGGGAAGCAGCCGCACAGCACAGGGAGATCAGCTCGGTGCTTTGTGACCACCTAGAGGGGTGGGATAGTGAGGGTGGGAGGGAGGGAGACGCAAGAAGGAAGAGATATGGGAACATATGTATATGTATAACTGATTCACTTTGTTATAAAGCAGAAACTAACACACCATTGTAAAGCAATTATACTCCAATAAAGATGTAAAAAAAAAATAAATAAAAAAATAATGCAAATAAAAAAAAGAAAATACAAAGAAGAACGAACAGAGGTAAATACAGTAACTGAAATAAAAAATACAACAGAAGAAATCAACAGAAGACTGCATGATATAAGCAATGGATCAGTGAACTGGAAGACAAAGTAGTGAAAATCACTAAACCTGAATGGAAAAAGAAACAAGGACAGTTTAAGAGACCTCTGCACAATGACTCACATTCACATTACAGGAGTCCCAGAAGAAGAAGAGAGAGATAAAAAGCAGAGAATGTATGAAAGGCATAACAGTTGAAAACTTGCCTAAACTGGGAAATGAAACAGACACAGACGTCCAGGTCCAGGAAGCAGAGAGAGTCCCAAATGAGACCAACCCAAAAAAGACTACAACAAGACACATAGTAACTAAATTGGCAAAAATTAAAGATAAAGAGAACATTAAAAACAGCCAAGGAAGAAGCAACAAGCTACAAAGGAACTCCCATTAGGCTATCAGCTGACTTCTCAGCAGAAACTCAGCAGGCCAAAAGGGAGTAGCATAATACATTTAAAGTAATGAAAGGGAAAAACCCACAACCAAGAAGACTCTACCCAGCAAGGCTTTCACTCAGATTTGATGGAGAGATCAAGATTCACAGACAAGCAAAAGCCAAAAGAGCTCAGCTCAACCAAACCAGCTTTACAGGAATTGTTAAAGGGACTTCTCTAAATGAAAAAGAAAGGCCACAACTAGAAACATAAAAATTACAAAAGGAAAGTCTCATTGGTAAAGCCAAATATACAATAAAGGTAGTAAACCAACCAAGTACAAAGTTAGTAGGAAGGTTAAAAGACAAAAGTAGTAAAACCACCTACATCCACAATAACTAGTTAGGGATATACAAAACAAAAAGATGTAAAATATGATGTCAAAAACAGTAAATGTGGTGGGGGGAGAAAAAATTCAGGGTTGTTAAAATGTGTTTGAACTTAAGAAATCAGCAACTTAAAACAATCATATAAATATATAGAGATTGCTATATATAAACCTCATGGTAATAACCAAGCAAAAAACTACAATAGATACACAGAAAAAAATATATCCAAATACAACACTAAAGCTAGTCATCAAATTACAAGGGAAAAGAGCAAAAGAAGAAGAAAGGAACAAAAAGAACTACACAAACAACCCAAAACAGTTAACACAATGGCAAAAATTACATAGCTATCAATAATTACTTTAAATGTAAATGGACTAAATACTCCAAACAAGGGCAGAGAGTGGCTGAATGGATACAAAAACAAGACCCATACATACGCAGCCTACATGAAACTCACTTCAGATCTAAAGACACAGACTGAAAATGAGGGGATGGAAAAAGGTATTCTATGCAAATGGACATGGAAGCCAGGATAGCAACACTTATATCAAACAAAATAGACTTTAACAAAGACTACAAGAGACAAAGAAGGAGCTTGCATAATGATCAAGGAATCAGTCCAAGAAGTAGATATAACTGTTGTAAATATATAAGCACACAACATATGAGCACCTAAATACATAAAGCAAATATTAACAGACATGAAGAAACTGAAAGTAACACAATAACATCAATAGTAGGGAACTTTAACACCCTACTTACATGAACTGAAAATCATCCAGACAGAAAATCAATTTGGAAAAAGGGGTTTAAATGACACATTAGATCAAATGCATTTCAGAGATACATAGAGAACATACCATTCAAAAACAGCCAAATACACATTCTTTACAAAAGCACATGGAACTTTCTCCAGGATAGATCAAACGCTAGGCCACAAAACAAGTCTCAGTAAATTTAATAAAATCCAAATTATATCATGAATCCTTTCTGACCAGAATGCTATGAGACTAGAAATCAACTACAAGAAAAATACTGCAAAAAAGCACAAACACATGGAAGCTAAGCAATATGCTAGTAAACAACCAATGTTTACTAGCATGACTTTGAGGTCACTGAAAAAATCAAAAAATACCTGGAGACAAATGGAAACAAAAACACGACAATCCAAAATCTATAGGACAATAAAAACAAAAATAAACAAATGGGACCTAATGAAACTTAGAAGCTTTTGCACAGCAAAGGACACCATAAACAAGACAAAAAGACAACCCTCAGAATGGGAGAAAATATTTGCAAACGAAGCAATGGACAAAGGACTAATATCCAAAATATACAAGCAGCTCATGCAGCTCAATATCAAAAAAACAAACAACCCAATCCAAAAATGGGCAGAAGACCTAAATAGACATTTCTCCAAAGAAGATATACAGATTGCCAACAAACACATGAAAGGATGCTCAACATCACTAATCATTAGAGAAATGCAAATCAAAACCACAATGAGGTATCACCTCACACCAGTCAGAATGGCCATCATAAAAAAATCTACAAACAATAAATGCTGGAGAGGTGTGGAGAAAAGGGAACCCTCTTGCACTGTTGGTGGGAATGTAAATTGATACAGCCACCATGGAGAACAGTATGGAGGTTCCCTAAAAAACTAAAAATAGAACTATCACATAACCCAGCAATCCCACTACTGGGCATATACCCTGAGAAAACCATAACTCAAAAAGGGTCATGTACCACAATGTTCACTGCAGTACTATTTACAATAACCAGGACATGGAAGCAACCTAAGTGTCCATTAACAGATGAATGGATAAAGAAGATGTGGCACATATATACAATGGAATATTACTCAGCCATAAAAGGAAACGAAATTGAGTTATTTGTAGTGAGGTGGATGGACCTAAAGTCTGTCATACAGAGTGAAGTAAGTCAGAAAGAAACAAACAAATACCGTATGCTAACACATATATATGGAATCTTAAAAAAAAAATGGTTCTGAAGAACCTAGGGGCAGGACAGGAATAAAGACGCAGACATAGAGAATGGACTTAAGGACATGGGAGGGGGAAGGGTAAGCTGGGACAAAGTGAGAGAGTAGCACTGACATATATACACTACCAAATGTAAAATAGATAGCTAGTGGGAAGCAGCTGCATAGCACAGGGAGATCAGCTCGGTGCTTTGTGTTCACCTAGAGGGGTGGGATAGGGAGGCTGGGAGGGAGGCACAAGAGGGAGGGTATATGGGGATATAAGTATACGTATAGCTGATTCACTTGGTTATACAGCAGAAATTAACACAGCAATATAAAAAAATTATACTCCAATAAATATTCTAAAAAAAAGAAGCCCATAATGTTAAAAGTGGAAATCTCTAAGAGATGCAATATCATTTTTTTTAACATTAGGAGAAGCTTTATTTAACAAGGTATGATTTATGTTGAGACTCTATGCTGACATTATGCAATGTCATTTCTAGTTTCTTGTTTGTACTTCTCTTTATTAAATTGTTTACATTGAGCCTCTTTTAAAATAATAACAGAATTATTCAAAAATAAATCACTCAAATGAAAAGCTTAACACAGGAAATTACAAATGTGTCCAGGTTATGTTAAATTCTAACAAAAACAACTTAAACTGCTCAACTAAGAAATCTACAGAGAAGACATTCTATTACAAAGTTCCTAAACAGCCTATGAGAAAGATAAAAATGCTGAGACAAAGTGCTTTTTTCCTTTTTAAGATAAACAACATTATTCTTGTGTTTCTCAAAGACATCAGATTCAGCTATTTAGTCATTTACAAAACTTAACTTCCTCAATGTAATTCCCCAGAACAGCTTTAGCTGAGTAAAATGACTTGGAGGCTACCCCTTATTAACTCATAATTTTTTTTTCTCCTAAAAATAAATGTGGTGAGATCTGGAAAGAGGAAAAAGCATAAATTAATACTTGCATCCATTCAGTCTACTAAAATATTTTCTTTAGATAAGTCTCAGGTATGAATAGGGAATATAGTTAATAATTACATAATATCTTTGGATGGTGACATACTGTAACTAGACTAATTGTGGTGATCATTTTAAAATGTATAAAAATACCAAATCACTATGTTAATAGGAACTAACAGTGTTTAGGTCAATTATACTTCAAAAACAAACAAACTCATAGAAAAAGACATCAGATTTCTGGTTGGCAGAGGGGGAGTTGGATGAAGGTAGTCAAAAGGTACAAACTTCCAGTTATTTAAAAAAAAAAAAGTTGCAAACTTCCAGTTGTAAGATAAATAAGTACTAGAGATGTAATTAACATGATAAATATAATTAGCACTGCTGTATGTTATATATGAAACTTAAGAGAGTGACTCCTGAGCTCTCTTCACAAGAAAAAAAATTTTTTTTCTATTTCTTTAATTTTGTATCTATATGAGATGACAGATGATCGCTCAACTTATTGTGATAATCATTTCATGATGTATGTAAGTCAAATCATTATGCTGTACATCTTAAACTTATACAGTGCTGTGTGTCAATTATATCTCAATAAAGCTCGAAGAAAATGTATATAATAATTTAAAAAATCAATGAAGAAAAAAATTTTTCCTTTTTGTTTGTGTGAGAAAAGTCAGGGAAAGGCAAGACAAACAGTACTTTTAGTTTAACTATAAAAAAAAAATACAAATGAAGAAACCACAATTCTAAACTATCCTCACCTACAAATTTCCTTTCCAAAAGCTTTCCTGATTTAAAAAAAATTAAAAATGAATTAAAATTCGCTAGTCTATCAATTATAAAGTGAAGAGATGATTTACCCATTATCCAGTATATTTCAATCTCCTGTGATACCTAAAATACATGGTTTGACTGCTCCAGGAAAAAAAAAAAAAAGATACACCAAAACTCTTGGTTATTTTATGTAGTGTTGTCAGAGCCTCAGTCTAAAAAACCACCCAAATAACATTCTCCACAATTTCCAAATACTTTTTAGAAGGGATTTATGGTTTATTTCTGAAAACTTTAGAGAAATTGGTAACACTTTTTCAAGTAGACATTCTTCACTAACGCATACTACAACAAATTTTATCATCCACCATTTCCATATTTCTGTTTGCTGTTTACATTCTGACGATTCCATTTTTAATTTAAAAATAATAGCATTAAAGAGGAGAAAACTCTTTACCTCAGTAAACATAGATAAAGCCACTAGATGAGGTTCATTCCTCAACTTTATTGTTAATGATTTTAAGTGCAGAGTGAAGACTAAACAGAGCTGTTTTGGAAGACAGAACTACAACATTTGATATGAAAATCATCGGTTGAGACCCAAATGTCATTTTTAGAGAGTCACTTTTCTAACCACAACCACACATTAAGATAGTCGATAAATTATAAATTGATAAATGTAAAAGGTACTCAAATCGATGTCCTTGAAGAGCAGATAAGGATAATCAGCCTCCCCCATATGGCAATAAATAGAATATTTTATCCACTGAGGATTTAAAGCCAGTAAAAACTCCTGACAGAACTATAGGGGACTGATTCTACAGAATATATCTCAGTCACGCAGCACAACCAGTAAAAACACTGCAGAATTCCAGGATTTGTGTATCGTTGGGCATCTTCCCCAAATGGTATTCTGCAGCAAAAGAAATATAGATATTGATTTCGAATATTTGATGTGCTTTTAGCTACGCCATCAAATAAATTGAACTGTGAGGAAGTTTTTCATCTACTGTAACCTTTTCTACCTGCTTGCATTTTTAGTAACAAATATCAATCTCTTGTCTGACCTTGAATGTCTCTCAATATGTTGGTCTGTCATTTCTGCTCTCTTATTTCTTTTCTCCATCTCAGTTTTTTGTTTACAGAAACGTCAACTATTGTATCCATTTCTATTCCTTTGCTTTTCCTATACTTGCCAGTCTTCTATCTTCGTGCCCTGAACTTGTCTAAAAATGTTCAGTTTGTAAACCCAGCATGCTTTTTTTAAGTAGCAAATATGAAGATAGGGAGAGCACTAGAAATATTTACTTGGATTGCCCTCTTTCAGAGCTAACAGTTAGGCAACGTAGATGGCAGTAAGAGATAAAGACAAAAAGATTGAAAAAAGGGACAAGCAACATAATAAGGGTAAGACACGCACATCCAGAAACTGGCTTGGTAGTTTTGCCTAAAGGATACATCTTATAAACATTCTTAGAACTCTTTAGGATTGCATCCTCCAGTTAAAGACACTAAATCAATGCAGAGCTACTTCATAATGATGACATAAATAAAAGATACTACTTAGGTGGTGTTCTCTTAAATCTAAAATGAAACTTATATGGAAAAACCTAAGTACTGAATAGACACTTATCCTGACATATGACTTGTATCAAGTTCCTACAGGCAAACATCTCCACATATGCAGCACTGAGTATTACATGTTCATAGACTGTAAAGTCATCACCATAACCAACCTAAATGGTTCAAGGGTACAATAGGAACTATTAATGTTATCTAGGCTGTCTTAAACATTCCTTGATCTTACCTCTAAGAAGAACATAATATTGACTATAGTTTGATAAATAAATTTTAATCATGTAGTTGTATGGATACTCTAGAACTCTGTCAGTACTTTAGTAACCTCTGATGAGGCCAAGATAAATATGAATGTTTGCAGCCTCCATACTTTAAAGTGCAACTTTGCAAGCTATTAAGTACACAGTCTACATATAAGAAATAACATAGTGAGTTAAATCATTTAATCAATAATATAAACTTAACCTCTCTAAGAACTGAAGGATGTCAGAATCTTAGGATAAAAAGGGAACTTAAAAGCATCTAGTAACTATTAAGTAGTACTATTAATAGTTCTTGACCATCTTCCTACACAATACACTCCAATCTACCAGTAATCTCTCCTAACTTGCACTGCTTGGATGGGGAGGAGCAGTGAAAGAAAATGTGTTAAGTTTAAAAAGCAAAAGACAAAAACAAAAAATCACTCCTATCCCTAGGAATATGATCTGCTCTCTGGTTCAGGCTCACTAATCGCTAATCAGTTCATCCACCCATATAGCAGCAAGATTTCCTTTACAACATCTTAGCCAAGTGCATTTACCCAGCCTCTGAGTGAACACTCCTAAAACAGGGAGCTCAGTATATAATGAGCTTTGTATTGAGCTGAATATACAGCTACAAGTTTAAAAGCCTGATAATACTTAAACTATTTTTTTTCTACTAACATAACTGCTCTAGAGTATCCATACAACTGCATGTTATCAGCTAATTTTAAACACCTACACGTGCTTGAAAGACATATGGAACCAAAAGTCTATGTCCTTCTAATTTCTAGTAGCTGGTCCTGGCTGTGCTCTCTGAAATCAATCCCTCTTCCATTTGATAGTCCATCAGATATTCAAAGACATATTTCCTGCTCTTCACCCCATCCCATCATCTCTTTTCCACATTAAATATTCTTAATTCTTTCAATTAGTCAGAAGATTGTTATGAGTGGTAATGAGTGCCTCAATCAGAGTGCTGGTAAGGGAGTAAGGAATAAGGAGATATAAGCAACAAGCTGAGACGATAGCAACATCATATAAATATATGAATGCTCATATGCCCACATACAGGAGACAGAATAAAGTGACTGAAATTTCAGGTCTGATGTCTCAGAGGATAATGATACCTTTAACAGAAAAAGGGAACCCAAGAGGAAAAGGCTCAGGGAAGATGAGGAATTCAGTGTGAGACACAGTGACTTTAAGATTTGTAACAAGTAAATACCAATAAGACCTTTTCCAAGTTCCATTCCATTAGATACTTTTGTCAACAAAAAGGTGCATCCATATTATTGAGACTAGTATTATATGTCATTTAAACACAAAGTATCACATTTATTCATTCATCAAGTATTGGAGTACTTACTTCTATAAGGCACTATGGGAAATATAATAAGCCATGAAACCCGGTTCCTGTCCCCATTAACCTTGCATTCTAATAAGCAATATGTTTATAACTAACCAGAACTCAAGATTGAATGTGGTTATGTCTCACAACAAAAATAAAAAATGCTATAATAATTAAGAGAAATATTTTTCCATTTCCAATGAGAACATTCACACATGAAAAAAAATCACAGGGTAACACAGTCATAACTGGCATTCTTCAAATACAAAGGACAAGGACATACAAATAACATAAATCTTTCTATTCTGGGTGTCAAAACAGGAAAACACTAGCCATATTTTTTAGGAATGAGTTAAAGTACCCTAAACAATTATGTCTATTGTTAAAGATGAATGCTTGAATTGTATCATCAGTCAAAAGAAGAGCACTGTTTAAAATGTTCACAAACATAATTGTTTTGGCTTACAAATGGAATTGTTTGATGTCATTTATCTCATCATTTCTAATTTTAAATAATAAAAAATTATATCAATTTGAAAAAAGAGCTACAAATTTAAAGCCTTATAAAGATAAAAACTGCATATTCTCTATCTGATATAACTATCCTAGAGCTCCCTATTACTATATATTATGATAAAGTTTTAAATTATTATGTCTACTTTAGTAGTTTTACAGATAACCGATTTTACAGAAAGTCTATTAAAAAGTAGTTTAGTAGGAACTTAACTATATTTTAAATTGATAACATAATCACAGAAGAAATAATTCAAATACCTTTGAACACCTGCTTTCTTTGACTATATATCTTTAGTGGGATATATTATAAGGACATAAAGTGGCAAAGAAATCTTTACTTGGTAAATCTGTTGCAGGAGGGAGTATCAGTATATAGCAATTCCAAAACTATCATATGTGTGTGTAGGGCAGATTAAATGAGTAAATATATTAATATGGTTGAGAATCAGAATTCTCCCTGTAGGAAAAGGGAGATACAAATATGAACTGAGGAAAGGTAAAATTGAACTCTGTGGTTCTGAACTTGAATTGAAGGTATCCTATAAATTCATGATTTCTTTTAAAAAATGTGTGTGTATGTGTGTAACCACTTAAAGGGCCTAGAAGCAACAACAGTAGTAGTAGTGAGTATATTCAATGCCCAAATTTTGGTTTCTAAGTACCATTTTCCACTAAAATGAACGAGGGCTCCACTGTAAAATAGTTGATTCCAAGTAGAATATACAAGGTGAGCCTGGAACACCTTATTGTACAAAGAAGTAAGAAGGTGCCCAAATACCAATGTGAACATATGCAAAGGCCACAGGAACTAGTTTGAAGGGACTAAACAAGTCTGAGATAATTCAGTCATCAAAAAGAATAATGGGGGCTTCCCTGGTGGCGCAGTGGTTGAGAGTCCGCCTGCCGATGCAGGGGACAGGGGTTCGAGCCCCGGTCTGGGGAGATCCCACGTGCCGCGGAGCAGCTGGGCCCCTGAGCCATGGCCGCTGAGCCTGCACGTCCGGAGCCTGTGCTCCGCAACGGGAGAGGCCACAACAGTAAGAGGCCCGCGTACCACAAAAAAAAAAAAAAAAAAGAATAATGGTAACAGATCATCACATTGGATACATTTTTTAAAAAGGAATCCTTGGGTACATAGAGGTACTAAAATAAAAGGAGAGGGACTTCCTTGGTGTTCCAGTGGTTAAGAATCTGCCTTCCAGTGCAGGGGACGAGGGTTCAATCCCTGGTCAGGGAACTAAGATCCCAGAGGCCGCCGGGCAGCTAAGCCCGTGCGCTCTGGAGCCCACGCGCCACAACTAGAGAGAAGCGCACATGTCTCAACAAAGAGCCCACACACCGCAACTAAGACCCAATGCAGCCAAATAAATAAATATATATATTTTTTTGTATCTTCCTTTAAAATAAAATAAAAAGAGAGAGGAGGAATATCTCTTCTTTAAAGAAAATAGCCAGCAAACATATGTAGAAGGATTGAGAGAACTGGAAAACCATTATTTGGCAACAACCAATGCAATGATTGATTCAAGCAAGGTTCATCAATGGCTACTAAAACCACCGTATAGAAAAAAAATTGTTGGAAAACAGAAAATCTAATGATAAAGTATCACCTCCACAGATTAATAGTTAAGTATAAAAGGGAAAAGACACCTTTAAAATGTAGGAGTCTGGTTAACCTAAGTGATCAACCTTAACATCACCAATAAATGGACAAATTATCATTACATTACTCTTGATGTGATCAAATGGAAAGTTTACAATAACTACCATGTAACAGTCTTGAAAAAAAACTATTTAGCCTGAAACTGTGAAGAAACAATCAAATTCATTTTGTGAGGCATTCTACAAAACAACTGGCCTAAACTTTTCAAAAATGTCAATGTCTTGAAACACCAAGAAAAAAAAAAAGGAAGGAAGATAGGAGGAAAAAGAAAAGGTGAGGATTGTTCTAGATAAAAGAAAACAGAGAGACAGGACAACCAAATACAATTCAATGAAATCTCTTACTCAATTCAGTGTTTTTTTCCTAAAAAGCTACAAGAGACATTACTGGAACATCTGCGTATATCTGAATTTTTTCATATGGCCTATACATTAGATAATATTATCATATCAAAATTAAATTATTTGGGTATGCTAATGGCATTATGTTTATGTAGGAGGATGTCCTAGTTCTTAGGCGATGCATGATGAAGTATTTAGAATAAAGTACCATGATGTCTCCCCTTACTTTCAAATGCTTCAGCAAGGAAAAAAAAATGTGTGCATTTGTGTGTGTGTGTGTGTGTGTGTGTTAGAGAAAAAGCAAAAAAGCAAAAGAAGCATAATGTTAACAACTAGTGAGTCTAGGTAAAGGATATACAGGTATTTGTTGTACTACTCTTTAAACTTTTTTGTATAGGTTTGAAACTTTCAAAAGAAAAAAAGTTGGGGAAAAAAGTAGGATGGAAATTAAATCGACTTTAGAGCAGCTGATCAGACTTTATAACGTTTAACTACTTCTTCACCCTATCCATAAGACCTAAAAGCCAGTACAAAGTTCAGACAGGTTGGACTAAAAATAAAAGTAATAATCCTAACAAATAATAAGTAATTATAAGCCAATCCATCATTAACTTCCAATTATAGCTGTAGACTAACCATAATCTCTGATGAGAATTCTGTGAAAGATGACATGTGCTGACTCACCTAGGACAATTGTGAATAAACAAAAGCTGTCTTGTATAATATTTTCTCCAAATCCAAATATGACTGCCAAATGATTTTTTCCCCAATCAAGATCTATTAGTTAAAAGGAACTCTAAATTAAAATGTTGTTACAGAAGTACAGATGATCCCAGACACCACATCACTATAATAATAATAATGATAACAATAATAATAAACAAACTCTGTACCAGGAATTTTGTAAACCTATGAACACGTACCATCTCATTTAATCCTCACAACAACTCTATAAGGCAGGTACTATTATTATCCTCATTTTATAGATTTAAAAAATAACAAAGGCTAAATAACTTTTGCAAGACCATACTGCTACTAAATAGCAAAACACACCTTGAATCCAGGCAATTTGACTCCAAGCCCAAGTCTTTTGCTCTGTACCCTCTACTGCTTTACTTTGAAATGTAAAATTTAAATAATAACTGACTGTATTAATTCAATATCTACCAAAAACTACACAATGGAGTTATTTCAAAGAAAATCATAAGCATGTCTTTTTTCCCTAATACACATTTATATCTACACATACACCAACTGAATGAAGTTAGAATTTAACCAGATGCCCAATTTACTGCCAAATCCCAAGTGCAAATAAAAATGATATAGAGCTGTATTACTCAGTTACCTATTCATATATATGGTTGAATATGTTACATATAAATTCAAAACAAATACCAACATATTTCCAAAAGCCTTCATCTAGACCCTTATCCCTGCCCACTCAAGGGAAAAAATACTGAAAAAACTTATTTCAGGTACAGCATTCCTCAAACATACTTAACTTAAACAATGACATAAAAGGAAAAAAAGAATAATTAAGACATAAACCTTGAACACTGATGCCACGGTGAAAAAATATTAACAAACAAAGCATGTCCCCCCAAACCCAGTCATCTTACAATGTTCTCTACCTCAATGAACTGTACCACAATCCATCCAGTTACATAAGCCAAAATGCTAGTGGTGGCTGATGGCACCTTTCTCTCCCTCATTCCTCATATCCAATTCATCACCCAGTTCTACCTCCTAAACATCTCTAAAACCCATCCACTTTTACCTGTCTTCACCACCACCTTGTCTAAGATATCACCATCTCTCATCTGGCCTCTCCTCATCCACACTCTTATCTCCTCTGTAAACAGTTTTTCTTCTGTATAACATCAAGTCCTTTTTCATAGAACTTACAATAGTTGCAACTTTACATTTCTTTGATGGAATATTTGATTTATGTCTGCCTCCCCTCATAAGTTCTATGAGGTAGAGACTGCATTTACTCATCACTATATCACTGTGGCCTAGAAGCGTGCCTAGTAAATAAATAAACGCTAAATGATTGAATGCATGTCAAAGATTACAAACATTTATAAACAGTCCAAAAAAATTAAGTAGTTACAAGGCTCACGAACCATCATAAGGAGTACCTTATTTCATCATTTCTAGATCACACATTTTTACATTTTAAACTCTGAAACTGAATACACCTTACAGTTGACAATCTTTTTATGTTTAATGGGCAATATTTTTTTTCTTTCACGGCAGTTCATAAAATAATGGCGCATCTTGGAATAAAATAAACAAACAAACAAAAAACCCTCATCACAGGTAAATCTACAATACAACTGACCCACTCAGTTCAAACATGGTAGGCTAGCCTCCCTTCTCCTTTGGCCACCACGCCACTCCCAACATTCAATAATTAACTGCTTACTGGTTCTTTCACCAACAGTTATCCAATTAATTCTTTTCTTTAAATCCCACAATAATAACACTAGATCTGTCTAATTCCTCATCGCCTGGTATCTGAGCTCTTGCCACAGCTTCATTCATTTAAACATTTGTTTCAAATTCAGCCGACACTGCCCACCTATATGCAAAGAAATGAAGATACAAAGCAATCCAGTTAACTGTCCCTCCCACTAATCTCTCTCTCCTACAATTTAGAATTTTGCTCATTTTATGCCTCAAACTGGAATTACTTTCCTCCCAATTTCTACCTACCAAATTTATACTATTTTAGTTCTAGATCAAATCTCATCTTCTTCATGAAATAGTCCCTGGTTAATAATCTCTCTTTTCAACCTTAACATTCTAAAACACATAAAACCAAACGCATACTGGCTATATTTTGTTTCTTGAAGGCAAGGTCTACATGTCAAACATTCTGATAGAGTGTAAGCTCCCTAAGAGCAGGGACTTTTGTCTCTTGTTCACTGTTATATTCCCAGCACCTAGAAGACTATCTGCTATGTAATAGCTGCTTAGCAAGTATTTATTGAATTAATGCTCTTTATATATTCCAGAGTAGTGAACAAATCTTTGCAACTGTAGTAAGTGGGAAGAGTCAAAAGGAACTGGACTAAATTACTTGAATTCTTTGAGCTTCAGTTTCTTCATCTGCTAAATGTAAATAATACTCAGCAGCTCAATGAGTTGGTATAATGATTTAATGCAATAATGCTTTAAAGCAGCGGTCCCCAAACTTTTTGGCACCAGGAACCAGTTTCGTGAGGAGGGGAATATGGTTCAGGTGGTAATGCAAGTGATGAGAAGTGGCAGATGAAGCTTCGCTCGCCCACCACTCACCTCCTGCTGGGCAGCCCCGTTCCTAACAGGCCGAAGACCAGTACCAGTCCGTGGCTCGGGGGTTGGGGACCCTTGCTTTAAAGCATCTGGTACAGAGCTGAGGACAAGAGGATGTTCTCAATAAATGTTTTGATGATACTGTGACAAAAGTTAAATAGTAAAAAGGATTTAATAAATGCCTACTAAATGAATAAAATCTCAGGAAAAATATAAAAAATTTGAGTAATGTTTAGCCTCATATCATTTATCCAATAAAGAATTTCATGAGTGAATTAATTCTGAAATATTATACATTTAGCCCCACTCTTAAACATGGCTAAAACCATTTCTGACTAATTAGGAATAACCTAATTTAGACTGGGTACATGTATTAATATTTATATTTTACTGACATAGAGATTATATTTGACTCCTAAAGAAGAACAATAATTTTGCTATTAGAATAGTAAAATACTCAGAATAGAAGAAAGCTGCCAAGTTATTTAAGTTACATGGTCCCCAGAAAGACAAGAAGTACAAAAATTTCTGGCTACAAAACATTACTGAATAGTAAACAATGCTATTTTACCAGATCTATCAAATTATGTAGAAGGGGCTTCCCTGGCAGCGCAGTGGTTAAGAATCCGCCTGCCAATGCAGGGGACACGGGTTCGAGCCCTGGTCCGGGAAGATCCCACATGCCGCAGAGCAAATAAGCCCATGCGCCACAACTACTGAGCCTGTGCTCTAGAGCCCGCGAGCCACAACTACTGAAGCCCGCGTGCCTAGAGCCCATGCTCTGCAACAAGAAGCCACCGCAATGAGAAGCCCGCGCACCGCAACAAAGAGTAGCCCCCGCTCACCGCAACTAGAGAAAGCCGGCACACAGAAACGAACACCCAACGCAGCCAAAACTAAATAAATAAAATAAATTAAAATATATATAGAAATATCTCATAAACAATCACAACAAATAAACTTTTCAATATATTTGTATTCCATTTTACAGAAAAAGGAGCATCACTTAAATGGTTTTTAAACTCTTTTTACTAAACTATAAAAGTTCTCATGTTGGCTACTTTTTAACTTTAAACACGTCCCAAAATTTTACAGTGAAAGAACTGAGAATTAATTTAATACACCATCAGATTATTCGACTAATTAGAAACTCTCCCTTGTTCAGGGAAGACACTTTATTTACTTGTAAATTGGTACACACACAGACTTTACCTTTCAAAGCTTTTCTAATCCCTCTGTGTACTTTCAATGACTCACAATCTAATTACAAATCATAAACAACCAAGGACGAAAGAGCATTCCCTTGTGTCTATCTGCTATTAACTGACACAAAATCATTGCAAAAATTCTACTGGGGACATATGTTTCGAGTAGGAGAAGGGAAAAAAATCCCATCTAAGTAATTCAGATACGAAGAGCTGTAGGACGAGGTATTCTCCTCTAACCACAGGGTAGCAGTGAACCCCTTGTGGGAAAATAATCAATACAAAACAAAAATGTAAGCCAAATAGATCTTAAGTATAAACTTCATAAGCAGAGTCATGCTTGGCTGTTCGTTGACGTCTCTCGTATTCACCAGTCATCATAAGAATGTGTTTGAACATCCAACCTAAAAAGCCCGGACATGTGGATGGAAGTCGAAGAGTTGAGGATGAGTAAGAAACAAATAAAGTGATTAAACGTTAATGTCTGAATGGAAAAGCATTAAGATATTCAGGCAAATGTGTTAAGAGTCTGAAGCAGTAACAAAGGCCTAAAAAGGGATAAAGGAGTTAAGAATGAGAAGATAGAGACCTTGAGAATCTGATTTGGGGGGATTTTTTTTTTCTCTTTTCTGTTATTTTTTTAACGGAGAGAAATAGGGAAGGAGTTAAATGGATGCAATAACTTAGGGGACGAGAGATCCTGCCTGAAACACGTAAGAAAAGCCTCTAGGAGAGGGGGAACAGCTGCCCACAGGAAGGCTTACAGTTCGTTAGCTCTGGAGCCCAGGAAGGGCAAGGAGTCAGAAAACAAATTACACCAGAAACAGAGATGAGGGAGGCGCCAAAACCCTCAGAGAGCCTAAACGGTTGGCTACTGGGTCTCCACTGAGGGCAGGGGCCCGCCAAGAAACCCGGTCATTTGGAAGGACCAGAGACACTAAGTCCCAACCTTCTCTGAAGCTAGCGGAGTCAGAGGAACCTCAAGTCGACCCCTCACCGAAAAACCGAAAACAGAACTGGAGAAATGTAAACAATGTGCAGGAGCCACCAACCGGGAAATGTTCCAGCTCCACCAGCAGCCGCCACAAAAGCAGCCGACACACACGCAGACACCCCGACCTCAGCGCCGCAGCTACACGCACCTCGAGCTCCCCGGCCACCGTAGTAAGAGAAACGCCCCACCCCCCTTCAAACCCAGTAGGTCAGCCACTTCCGGGGCACTAACGCCTATTGATTGGCAGCAGCAGTAGTAGCGGCCTACAAGCCCCCGGTCCGTTTACTTCATCCTTTTTTCCTTTTTTTCGTCCTGTTTGCCGCCTCAGACTGTAAGTCACCAATATAGCAAGAGCAGAACCAAGAGAAAGTATCCATCTATAAGCGGTGTCTCCGATAGACAAACTACATTATTCCTGCCATGACTTCCTGCTGAACAATTGGACTTCAACTCCCATCTTGCCATGCAACACTCCCTCTCCTCCAGCGCGGGAACTACAAGATCCAGCATGCACTGCCCCCCTTATTCTTCACTCTGCCCCTGACACCTGCAGACCTCAAAGGCGATTTCAGAGGATTCATTAAATCCTTTAGATTAATGTAGACCTTTCTACCAAGACCCACTTTGGTAAAAATACCAGTATTCCCTCCTTTCCTTTTGTGAAGGTATTAAATATCAAGGAATATGTGAGTTCATTTTCCACGTTCAGATTATTTCCCAGAATTGAAACAGGACAGTCTGCAAAGGCTTTTTATGAAATGAAAATTTTTATCCTCATTCATAAGGGGTGTTGAGAGAAATACTAAATTATTGCAAAGTGTAATCCTGCGTCGTTTTTGCAGTACTGCAAGGTTGTGCTGGAACAAGGGCTACCAAATGTGCTCCCGAATTGAATAGGAAATTACAATAAAAACGAGAAGAGAAAAATTAACAGTCTGTAGTAGCAGACTATGAAACCACAAGGGAAAGAAAATCTTTCAGAATGCAGAGTTGAAAAGTTGAAAAGTAGATTTGAAAAGGGTTTTCAATTTTTTTATGTGTTTAATGGTTTGAATTATCTTATTTTTATTATTATTCTCACAAAAACAGGTAACTGCAAGTATTTATTTTCTGTTATGCAGTAGGGCCACCAAGTAACCTATCACACAAAGGATATAGCAAGATGTAACACTTTTTAGGGTGAGCAAACAAAATAACTGTTTTCTTGCCTGATTGGATAGCCAGTGGTTCCATATTTTAAAATACAGAACTCCGTTTTGATTTCTTAGGACAGATAATATGCATTTAACAAGCTGTCTGGATGCTTTTTTGTTACTTTCATAAAGACTCGGATTACAAGAATGAATGTATTTTATTTTTAATATCATACATTAACAGGATGCGAGAAACAATGCTTTGGTTCTTTAAATAAACTACATGGTAATTATACAAAATAAAACTGTATGTATACCACAAACATTGGTAGCCTATGGATTTACAGTAAAAACAAATTTTAATTGGTTAGTAAAACAGTAGAATAATTTCCATTTTTACAACTTCACGTAGAAGTCACACAGGGAAATTATATTCTCTAACATTGGCATGGCATCAGCTGCCATACAAACTGCTTTCCAACTCCAGTGTGCTAAATTATGCAGCACAAGCAGGTAAATATTTAAAACCTACGATCATGGAAAACAATCTGCTGCTTTCGATACTCATACACCAAAGCAATATGAACTCTGTGAGAGAAAATATTTTCATTGGAATGATTCAGAGGTAGTAATAAACTATAATTAGGTTATCTGTTATTCATAGGTGTTTGTAGTAAATAAACACGTAATTGGATCCACTTATTAGGGTTGTTATTAAGGAAGCTTTAAAATGTGCTAAATATTTGATACACATATTTCTAAAGTGGTTTCAATGATCAATTGTATAAATGAATGTGGGAAAGAGTCTAAAGAGTACATAATTTATGTAACAGACTTCAGGTTTTTAAAAGAGATTCTTGCAGCTGCAGTACTCAGCAATATTCTCTCCTCATGTGTCTTTGACTTTGCAATTCAGCCAATTGCCAACCACACAGAGTCAAAACTGGACAAGATGTTCATTTCGGTTCAACAAATACATGATAAGTGCTGCTAGGGGCAAAGCACTCTGCGTAGGCACTATAGTCTTTTTTGAAGCACATACAGTTTTGATAATTAAGAAAGAATTAAAAGGAAGTGAAAAGAAGATAAGAGAGCTTTATCAGAATGGAAAACAGAAAGTAAAATATGTGTAACATCAACTTCCTTTATATACACACTTTTATTTTTAAACGTGTGAATGTCTTACCTAGTCAAAAAAAATTTTAATTAAAAATTAAAAGACCTTTGCAGTGAAATACCTGTGTAAGGGTCACAGCTCTACACTTGGGCAAATTACTCTTCTCTCTGTGTTTCAGTTTCCTCAACTGTACAATAGGATGATAATAAAAGCCACCATAAAGTATTTAGAACAGGGCTTGGCACATTATATATATATATATATATATATATATATATATATATATATATATATTTTTTTTTTTTTTTTTTTTTTTTTTTTTTTTTTAAGCTGTACGCGGGCCTCTCACTGTTGTGGCCTCTCCCATTGCAGAGAACAGGCTCCGGACGCGCAGGCTCAGCGCCCATGGCTCACGGGCCCAGCCGCTCCGCAGCATGTGGGATCTTCCCGGACCGGGGCATGAACCCGTGTCCCCTGCATCGGCAGGCGGACTCCCAACCACTGCGCCACCAGGGAAGCCCTAAAATATTTTTTGAAGGTAAAATTTTATTCAGGGTGTTGAAAGTTTTAAAAATAAACTATAACCCTATTTTTAGAAAGTACCTAAATAATATCAATAATACAATTAGTGAAAAATATGCTACTATATTTGAACCAGATAGCGTTCTAAGTATTTAGAAACTACCTTCAACATCAACTTTCAATAATCACTTATGCATTTATTTAACTGGAACTCTTTAGTAGTGAATATGCTTTCTAAAACACAGGAGCTACATCTTAAACATCTGTGTCCCGCTCAGCTCTAAGCACCGTACTTTGTACAGAGTAATTAGTTCTCCATCAGTGCTTGTGGGAGTTCATGGTGATGACTGAGGCCCTGAAAACTCCCTTCTTATTCATACATAAGCTATTTTTAACACCCGTGCTTTATTATTTTTTTTAATATTTATTTATTTATTTGGCTGCCCCGGGTCTTAGTTGCCATACACGGGATCTTCGTTGCCACGTGCGGGATCTTTTCACTGTTGCATGTGGGTTCTAGTTCCCTGACCAGGGATCGAACCCGGGACCCCTGCATGGGGAGTGCAGAGTCTTAACCACTGGACCACCAGGGAAGTCCCTATTATTTTAATTAATAAATCAGATTGTATAATTAAATAGCTATTAAAACCAGAATATTTGACTAATAGAATGCTACATTTAAAAATCATGAAAAACAGCAATTCACTGCTTAGTGCGTATATATATTTAAAACATTCATCTTAAGCGTCAAGCCCTTTCCAAAATTCATCATATCCCAGGTGTGTACTTTGAAAACAAAGAAGCCATTCTAGTAGCATTGATTGTGATACAGTTCCAGGTTTTTGCTAGTAAACTTTTAATTCTTAACTTCTACCAAGTATACATCTTATTCATCTCCCTCCAGGACCCAGAGAAAGATGAAGGTCCTGTTTAATAAGTAAACATGTACCATGTATGACTGATCAGGAACGTTATTTTGAGATAAATTGAGCTCAGCCCTGATGAGATGAATACCTTGTGGAAATTATTAAAATTATTTTAAGGAAAACTTGGTGAAAACGTTTTCTCCTTTCCAAGTGACCTTATTTCTATCCCCTCTCCTACATCCTCAAGCTCACTCTTTCCACTGCCCCCTTTGCCTCAGCCTACAAACATGTACTGAATCCCCACAATTCTGAAAGCAACTTCAGCGGACTCAGTTTCCCCCCAGATGCAATATTATTCCATCTTCCTTTTCCTTTCATAACCATACTTCAGCAAGTGCTACAAAGTAAACCTTAGCCTTGAAATGCAGCACAAAATCTATTCACAGCTAATATTTACTGAACATCCAGCACTGTGCTAAGTCATGGAAATATGAAAAGAATTCAGAGAAGTAACTTACAGCTTACAGTGTGATAAACATTATGATAGAGGGATGAACAGGGTATTAAGAGAACAAGGAGTGTCAGTTATTCTCAAATTGAGGGATCCTGAAGGAGGAAGTCCTAAGATAACTTAAATGACAAAAATAATTAACTAGCTTCAGAAGAGGAAGATTCGACCAGTTTAGGATAACCCAGAAATTTATTATAGCTGGAACATGAGAGTTGGGGAGTGGTACTTGTACACTATGATAAGAGTGTTGAACTTTAATCGGGTTATAAAGGAAACCATTTAGGGAATGACATAATTAAATTGCATTTTTAGGCTGCTGCTTGCAGGATTACGGAGAATGGCTTGGGCTGGAAAGAACAGTTAGGAGATTGTTTTCATAATTCAGGTTTTAAAAAATGGGAGACCTGAAATAAATAGTAATAAAGGAAGAGCAAAAAACTGGTCAGAGATATTAGGACAATAGAACCAAGAGGAAGGGCGAAGGAGGGAAGAAATCAAAGGAGACTCCCATGTTTCTGTTTTTTCACTTTTCCACGTGTTGAGTTAGGAATGCTTAAGCACCATCAGAGGACTATGCCCAGGAGGCAATTAGATATGGAGCTTAAGAGGAAGATTTGAGCTGAATGTATAGACTTGGGACTCACTAGCTTTAGGTGAGAGTTGAAACCATGGGCATGGATAAGATTACGAGCCAGGTGGATGGGCATCTGAGCTAGTAACCAGGAAGCCAAAAGGTGACAGAAATGAGGGAGAGTGGAGAAAAATATATGGACCCAGTTTGGTTTCGCTGCTGAAAATGTACAAAATAACTTAGAAAAACCAGTTGAGGTCAAACGTTGTGGGCCCATTACTTGTACCTGCCTACTCTTGATCTGGAGAAAGTTGATTGTCACAGAGCAAGGCAGAGCTGATGGTAGGACAGCCAAGAGTTCTCCATCTGGGAGTCCATCCTACATTAACCTTCAAGTAAAAGCTGAAGAAAAACAAGCCCTTAGTGAAGGCTGTGCTCTGCAGTTGGCTGACCAGATTTCTTCCACTGTAGGGCTCAAAATAGTTTACTTCTTGGCCAGCAAAAACACGGAAGAGCCTGGAATAACTGCCTTCAGCAAACGCCTGCCGCCTCTTCCCAGCCTTCATGGGTTAGGCCTCATGTCAACCAGCAGTCGTCTTCTTACAAACTCAAGGTCTGTGTGATGCAGCAGTGTTCGCTGCAGCTGGAAAACCCCTGAGTTCATGGGAGATGAAGCACCAGGGTTTGCCAGTCTGGCTCAGAGCACACTTTGTTCCTTCGTAGGAAGCACCTGGGCACACTAGAGGCTTCCCCCTCTACTACTGTCCACCTTAGTGCTGGTTCTGAGGGCTCAGCAGGCCCCTCTGAGAGTGGATGTTTGGCGAGAAAGCACGCTTGAGCAAGCAACCTCTAAGTCAAAGGCCTAGTCAATATCCCAGTTTTTAAACCCAAGAGCTCAGAACAGTCTGTGGATTGCAAATCTGTAGAAAATGGCCTTCCCTCACTCCCCCTCCATGAAATTTTTGTGATTGGCTTATTTCTATGAAATTTTTCAAGGAACGGGATTTTTACATAAAAAACAAAGGGTTATTGGTTTAGATGTAACATTGAAGAATAAGGAGAGAGCTGAACTCACCTCTGGACCCGGTGTTCATGAATAAATGAGACCAAAAAGACAAAAGGACATACTTTCAAGAAAGTTGCAGGGGGACAGAATCTTCAGAGAAGTGTCAGCATTTGTTAAGACCAGAAGGTGAGGCAAAAATTCTGTGAGGAGAATCCAGAGGTAGTGAATTAGAGCATCAGAGAAGCAATGGAAAGATTGTGAATGGAGAAAAGTAGCGGGAGATTGGGTCATAAGAAAGGAAGTACATGTGAGAACTCACAAGAAAGATGATGACCAAGGATGCCAGGAATATGAGGAAGTATTCACTAGCCTCAAGGTCTCAAAACAGAAATCCCATATAAATCTGAGGTTCACCCTAACTTGTGCAGGTAGACTTCACTAGTCTTGACAGCAGAGAGTGTAACTTACTGACTTATACTCACATCTTTCTTTTACAGTGGAACCCTAAATCAAACACTGTGGCCCATTTCTCTTGGTTTAAGCATGAACATGTGAGATAATTCTTGGCAATGAGATGTGAGGGAAAATCTGCTATGGGGGGCTTCTGGGAAAAGTTTTTCTCTCTAACAAAAAGCAGCACATGCTGTGTACCCACATCATAGCAGCATTATGCACAACCACTAAAAGGTGGACGCAGCCCAAGTGTCCATCAACAGATAAATGGATAAGCAAAATGTGGTGTATGGACATAATGAACTATTACTCCTTAAAAAAGTAGGAAATTCTGACACATGCTACTATATGGATGAAACTTGAGGACATTATACTGAGTGAAATAAGCCAATCACAAAAAGACAAATACAGTTGACCCTAGAACAATGAGGGAGTTAGGGCACCCATCCCCACGCTTTTGAAAATCTGCACGTGTAACTCATAGTCAGCCCTACATAACCACAGTTCTACATCCACAGAGTCAGTCAGCCATGGATTCTGTAGCACTGTAGTATTTACTATTGAAAAAAATCTGAGTATAAGTGGACCCATTCAGTTTAAATCCATGTTGTTTAGGGGTCAGCTGTACTGTAGGATTTTACTTACCTGAGGTACCTAGAGTAGTCACATTCATAGAGATAGAAAGTAGAATGGTGATTACCAGGGGCTAGGGGGAGGGAGGAATGGAGTCATTACTTAATGGATATAGAGTTTCAGTTTTGTAAGGTAAAATGGATTCTGTAAAATAAAATGGATTCTTTTTTTTTTTCCTCTGGACTGGGAGGCCTGGTTTATTACAAATTCTTTTGCAAGCATTGAACCTCTTACAGGGAAGGGTTTGTGGACCAGAACTTTGACTCTGTGAATGAATGGTGTTAGAGATATGATGATGGTTATGCAACAATGTGTATGTACTTAGTGTTACTGAACTGTACACTGAAAATGGTTAAAATAGTTAATTTTATGTTATGTGTATTTTACCACAATAAAAATAATTGAAGAGAAAAAAAGCAGTGAATGCCAAGACCATTCAATGACCAAAGGATAGTCTCTTCAACAAATAAATAGTGGTGGAACAACTGGGTTTCCACATGCAAAAGAATAAAGTTGGATCCTTACTTCATACCATGTTCAAAAATTAACTCAAAATGGATCAAAGATCTAAATATAAAAGTTTAAATGATAAAACCCCTAGAATAAAACATACAGGCATATCTTCATGACTGGGATTTGACAACAGTTTCTTAGATGACACCAAAAGCACAAGCAAGAAAGAAAAAATAGAGAAATCATACTTCATCAAAATTAAAAATTTCATGCATCAATGGACACTATGAAGAAATGAAAAGACAATCCACAGAAAGGGAAAAAAATATTTGCAAATCATATATCTGATAAGGGTCTAGTATCCAGAATATATAAAAAACTTAAAGATAAACAACAAAAAGACAATAATCCAATTAAAAGATGGGCAAAAGACTTGAATAGACATTCTCCAAAGGGTATGCACAGATGGCCAAAAAGCACATGAAAAGGTGTTCAACATTGCTAATCATATTTTTATGAAAACGTGTATTTTATGTTTAAATATGCATATACATACATTTGAAGAGTAATATATAATGCTTGAAATTGCAAAATGTTTCTCAGCCACTGTATTAATCACGTATTTTGTATAACAAATTATCCATGTCTTAGTGGTTTTAGAAAACAATATTTATTATCACAATTTTTGTGGGTTAGGAATCTGGTCATGACTTAGCTGGGTCCTCTGCTTCCTGGTCTCTGCCAAGGCTGCAATCAAGGTCAGCCAAGGTCTGTGATCCCATCTGGAAATATGACTGGGAAAAAATGTGCTTCCAAGTTCATTCAGTGGTTGTTGACAAGATTCAGTTCTTTGCAGGTTGTTGGACTGAGGGGCTTCGTTTCTCACTGGCTATTGGTCATCTCCTCTCTCAGTTCTTTGCCACATGAGCCTCTCGAAAAAGCAGCCTGTTTCATCAAAGCATGTGAGCCAAGAAGGCAATAGAGAGAGTCTGCTAGCAAGATGGAAGTCACACTCTTTTAAAAGCCAATTATGGAAGTGACACCGCATCACTTTTGCTGTGTTCTACTTATTAGAAACAATCTGCTAGGCTGAGACCACACGCAAGGGGAGATTATTACACAAAGACATACATACAAGGAGGTGGGGATCACAGTAGGCCATTTGAGAAATATTCACCACAGTCACCATACACAACTGTTGCAAATACCAGGCTAATTCATAATTAACTTGGAACCACACATTGGAATAGGAACAGAAGCAAGAAAATTCCTATCGTGGAATGAGTCTCTGCTATACAGGAATCTATGGCATTCATGCTTTCTGAAACATAAGATTTGACAAGTTGTCTTTTTTCTTACCTAAGTATTTTGCCACTCAAATCCTCTCCATACTCTGAAGCAGTATTTATATTTGATGTTGCTACCAGCAAATCCCAGAACTTTACAGCATTTGCATACAGCTGCCTTTTGTAGGGCAAAAGATGTGGAGAAGCATTTTCCTGGGACCTGAACAATGTTAGTGACAGGAACAGCTGTTTAGGGTGAAGGGTGGCACCAGGTTAGTGCTGAGAGCCAGTTAGAGAATGAGAAAGATACTCCTGTGTTTTCAGTATGATTTTTGTGATCATATTACACGTAGAGTCTTCTAAGGCAGGGGTCCCCAACCCCTGGGCCGCAGACCAGTACAGGTCCGCGGCTTGTTAGGAACCGGGTCACACAGCAGGAGGCGAGCAGTGGACGAGCAATCGAAGCTTCATCTGCCGCTCCCTATCACTCGCATTACCGCCGGAACAATTCCCCACCCCACCCTTCCATCCTCTGCCCCCGTCTGTGGAAAAATTGTCTTCCATTAAACCAGTCCCTTGTGCCAAAAAGTTGGGGACAGCTGCTCTAAGGCATGGTTCCCCTTGCTTGGGGCTAGTGGCAGAACTGATGTATTTAAGGCACCTGAAACCCAGTGGGTAATAAAAGTCATACTCTTTGGCTTATCTAACATGTCCCAATTTTCAGATGATTTGAACTCAGATAAGCATGAATTCAAAATTCACATTTTTCTCTCTTTGCTTCTTTTTATTCCTTCCATTCTTTTGAAAGTTACTATTTTTTCCAATTATAAAATAAAATATATATAGATGTAAATCATTGTAAACTGCCGAAAAGCAGTAAGAAAAAAGAATCACTCAAAATTTCGTTATCTGTGGGACTAATTAAACTCAAAAGCTTTTGCACAGCAAAGGAAACCACAAACAAAATGAAAAGACAACCCACAAAGTGGGAGAAAATATTTGCAAATGATGCTACCAACAAGGGATTAGTCTCCAAAATTTATGAACAGCTCATTCAGCTCAATACCATAAAAACAAACAACCCAATTAAAAAATGAGCAGAAGGGGCTTCCCTGGTGGCGCAGTGGTTGAGAGTCCGCCTGCTGATGCAGGGGACACGGGTTCGTGCCCCAGTCTGGGAAGATCCCACATGCCGCGGAGCGGCTGGGCCCGTGAACCATGGCTGCTGAGCCTGCGCGTCCGGAGCCTGTGCTTCGCAACGGGAGAGGCCACAACAGTGAGAGGCCCACATACCACAAAAAAAAAAAAAAAAAAAAAAATGAGCAGAAGACCTAAATAGATGTTTCCTCCAAAGAAGACATACAGGTGGCCAAAAGGCACAAGAAAAGATGCTCAACATTGCTAATTATTAGAGAAATGCAAATCAAAACTACATGAGATATCACGTCACACCACACAGAATGACCATCATCAAAAAATCTACAAACAGTAAATGCTGGAGAGGGTGTGGAGAAAAGGGAACCCTCCTACACTGTTGGTGGGAATGTAAATTGGTACAGCCTCTATGGAGAACAGTATGGAGGTTCCACAAAAAAACTAAAAATAGAGCTACCATATGATCCAGCAATCCCACTCCTGGGCATATATCCATAGAAAGACATGGTTCGAAAGGACACATACATACATTGAAGCACTGTTTACAATAGCCAAGACATGGAAGCAACTTAAATGTCCATCAACAGATGAATGGATAAAGAAGATGTGATATATATATAGATATAGATATAGATATAGATATAGATATAGATATAGATATAGACGGTGGAATATTACTCAGCCATTAAAAAGAATGAAATAATGCCATTTTCAGCAACATGGATGGACCTGGAAATTATCACACTAAGTAAAGTAAATCAGACAAATATCATATGGTATCACTTATATGTGGAATCTAAAAAAAACAAAGTTACAAATGACCTTATTTACAAAACAGAAACAGACTCACAGACTTAAGAGAATGAACTTATGGTTACCAGGCGGGATGGATGTGGGGGAAGGATAGATTGGGAGTTTGGGACTGACATGTACACACTGCTTTATTTAAAATAGATAACCCAAAAGGATCTACTGTAAAAATAAATAAGTAAATTATTTTTGTTATCTAAAGGTGACCATTGTTGACATTTTGATCTGTATTTCTTGGTATCTTTTCTTCTAAATGTAGTTTTTCATGTGTTGTTTGACAGAGTTGTGATTACTTTACAAACAATTTTTTATTCAGCTCTTTTCACTTACCATTAAAACATAAAGCACTTTTCCATGTTATTACGAACTATTTTTAAACATTATTTTTTTAAACCTGTGCTCTTTTTTCCACCTTACACTGCTTTCCAGGGAAAAACAGCAAGTTAAATACTGCTCATAAACATTACTTCTATTAAGTCTAAATTTCAGCCTGACCCAATTTCAGATTCTTCTGAATCTAAAATAATCTCTCTCTCTCTCTCTCTCTCTCTCTCTTTCTTTTGATAGAAAACTATTTTGGGTGTTTGGAAACTAAGGAATTCAGTGAGCTTGGAGGAAGATGAAAGAGTCTAATACCGGCAGTTTGTCACTTGAACCAAAAAACAGAACTCAAACTCTGAATTGGGAGAATGTTCAGAAAGGAGCTACTAACTTAATATTAATATTAAATATTGATATCACAAAACTTTAGTTTTTAAATAAAATTATAAAAAGCTTCAATTTATATATTTTAAAGTAAAAAGACAGCCAGAAGCGACCTCTTGTAATTCTTTTTGACTTCTCTACAGAAATACGAAAGCTGGCAAGGATCTTGTTTATTAAGTCTCAGTACTTAGTTAAAGGATATTATTTACTTAATAATTCACAAAGGTTGTACCTCTGAATGCCAAAAGCCAGTTTGTAATGAATTTACTCTAGTTTTGAAAATGGTTAGACTTTGAGGCATGGCCAGTCACACACTCAGTTGGTCAGGTGCCTAGGAGAACATGATATTATCTTGCCCTTGAGGAGTTAGAAATCTACTGAGGAAGACAAGTATGTACATACTAAATTATAAATCAAGGCAGAATGTGAACAGGACTTAATAAAGTTACAAAGTCTTACTGTGGCATAGAAGTATGTGTATACTTCAGAATATATATATTCTGATTTTTAAAATAACCCAGGTGTTTGATAAAAATTCAAACATTAAATAATATATAACAACCAAAATAATGACCCGTAATAACTTGATGTATAATCTAACTTTTTATGACTATGCTAACATGAAATATTATTATTACAAACATTTGTTAATGTTAATGAGTATGTCTGCACTGTATACAATGAACTAGGCATTGTTTTAGATGTTGGGGTTATAGCTGAACAAAAACAGGGATTTCTGTTCAAGGAGCTTACATTTTAGTGGATTGAGACAGAGAATAAACAAAAAATAAAACAAGTAAATTATGTAGAATGCTAGAAGGTGATAAGTCCTATAGGGAGGTGGAGGGAGGAAGAAATAATAGAGGATGAAAAGAAGGACCAAGAGTCCTGAAGGATGGATTACAATTTTAAAATGGTGGTCAGGGTAGATCTCATTTAGAAGGTGACATGTGAATGAAAATTTAAAGGAGATAAGGGAATGAGGCAAGCAGATATGAGGGAAGAGCATTCAGGTAGAGGGGGCAGGCAGTACAAAAGTCCTAAGGTGGGCATGTGCCTTACCTGTGCACTTTCTAATCAGAAAAGATCTTTTAAGTATCTGGAAGCTGACAAGCTTGCTGTGGCTGATACTAGTTTTCCAACATTCTAATTTTCACTTAAAATTAGTGTGGTTTTCCTTGAAGTAACAGGTTCGTTTCACTCATTTTTTAAAAAATTTCTGTCAAATGCCAAATCTAAATAAATGTGGTTTGTCAGTTACTCTTTCATGAAAAAAAATGGCATTCCAAGAAAAATTGTCTAGTTTAGCTGGCAACTCAAATAAACACACATATGTTTCTCCTCAAGAGAACCATCCCACTCTGGTATGCAGCAGAAGTGTTTTAGTCACACTGCCTATTTTATCACCCAAAAGGTTTGCACTTAAGAGTTAAGATTCAGGGACTTCTCTGGTGGCACAGTGGTTAAGAATCCGCCTGCCAATTCAGGCGACACGGGTTTGAGCCCTGGTCCAGGAAGATCGCACATGTCGCAGAGCAACTAAGTCCGTGCGCCACAACTAATGAAGCCCGTGTGCCTAGAGTCTGTGCTCTGCAACAAGAGAAGCCACCGCAATGAGGAGCCCGCGCACCAAAACGAAGAGTAGCCCCTGCTCACTGCAACTAGAGAAAGCTTGTGGCGCAACAACGAAGACCCAATGCAGCCAAAAATAAATTAATTAATTTTTAAAAAGAGAGTTAAGATTCAATGAAATTAGTCATTTCTACTGCTTCATCAATGACAATTATAAATTAAAGTGGCATTTTTACTTCAAGTTCATGATAGTGGGTAATACAATGGCTACTAGTAGAGAGACAGTTATTTTATTGTGTCATAAACCCAAATATCTACATATTAATATTCATTTATTTCAGAATAATAATTGCTACTATGTATTGGGTGCCTGTTATTGTGACGGGAGCTTTTACATATATTATCTCATTCTGTCCTTTTAGTAACTCTTAAAGTTGTAGCTATCACATTCAGACCTAAAGTACCCAGCAGAAGATGTACTTTTTTTTGGTTCTGTTTTTTTTGTTGTTGTAATAAAATACAGATAGCATGAAATTCACCATTTCAACCATTTCAAAATATATAGGCCAGTTCCATTTAGTAAATTCACAAGGTTGTAGAGCCATCACTACTATCTAGTTCCAGAATGTTCTCATCACCCTAAAAAGAAACTTCATACTGATTAAGCAGTCATTCTCTATTTGTCCCTTCCCCTGACCCCTGGAAACTACTAGTATACTTTCTGTTTCTATGGATTTGCTTACTCTGGTCATATAAATGGAATCATACAACACGTGGTCTTCTGTGTCTGGCTTCTTTCACTTAGCATATAGTTTGAAAGGTTCATTCATGATGTAGCATATATCAGTACTTCATCCTTTTTTATGGCTGAAAAATATTCTGTTGTATGGATATACCACATTTTGCTTATTCATTCATCTCTTGATGGGCATGTGGATTATTTACACTTTTTGGATACGTGAATAATGCTGCAGGGAACATTGACATACAAGTGTCTGTTTACATCCCTGTTTTCAATTATGTTGGGTGTATATGTGGGAGTGGAATTGGTAACTCCACTCCAGATCATATGGTAACTCTATGTTTCACTTTTTGATGAACTGCCAAACTCTTTTTCACAGCAACTGTACCATTTTATATTCCCATCAGCAAATGTGTGAAGGTTCCCACTTCTCTACATCTTTTCCAACACTTATTATGACACATCATTTTTTCACTTTTTAAAAAAATATTTATTTATTTATTTATTTGGTTGTGCTGGGTCTTAGTTGCAGCAGACAGGCTCCTTAGTTGTGGCACCCTGGCTCCATAGTTGTGGCATGCATGTGGAACCTAGTTCCCTGACCAGGGATTGAACCCGGGCCCCCTGCATTGGGAGCACGGAGTCTTATCCTCTGCGCCAACAGGGAAGTCCCTATTTTTCACTTTTTGATTATAGCATCCTAGTAGGTGTGAAGTTGTTCTAACTGTATTTTCTTAGATTCTGTTTGTCTATTTGGAATCCATTCATCACAGGGCAAATATTATATTACTTATATTTTCTTATTATCTGTATTCTTTGTTTATTTATTTATTTATTTATTTATTTATTTATTTTTGGTTTCATTGGGTCTTCGTTGTTGCACACCGGCTTTCTCTAGTTGCAGCGAGCAGGGGCTACTCTTCATTGCGGTGCACAGGCTTTGCATTGCTGTGGCTTTTCTTGTTGCAGAGAATGGGTTCTAGGCATGTGGGCTTCAGTAGTTGTGGCATGCAGGCTCAGTAGTTGTGGCATATGGGCTTAGTTGTTCCACAGCATGTGGGATCTTCCTGGACCAGGGCTTGAACCTGTGTCCCCTGCATTGGCAGGCAGATTCTTAACCACTGCACCACCAGGGAAGTCCCTATTTTCTGTATTCTTGATGCTCTGGCATTTGGGGGCCTTACAGATGCAGAGAGAGAATATCCCTGCAAGGGCTGGCTAATTCCTAAAGATAATAACAATTTGCCAATTGAGCATGGGTTTAATACATAAACCAACCAATACTGAGTCTATACACTCAACCATCTCCTTATCTAACTCTCACACACTAAACCAATATTTCCCCTGCTCTAAATGATCCCAGGGCCAGGTATCAGGCAACTAGTGACCATAGTCTTTCACCAATGAGTATGATGTTCATTATGGGTTTTCCATAGATGTCTGTTATCAGTTTGAGGAAGTTCTCTTGTATTCCTAGTTTGTTGAGTGTTTTTTTTTATCATGAAAGGACATTAGATTTTTTTCAAATGTATGATTGATGATCATGTTGCTTTTGTCATTCATTCTATGAATATGATATACATATATACTGATTACGTTTACCTGTATTACTGATCTTATATAATTGAATAAACAAGAATCCTTGGAGAAATCTACTTCCCCCTCTCCTTTGCCTCCAATGTCTATTCAGCCTCCAGTTTCCACTGGTTCTACCTCAAAAAAATCCTAAATCAGGCATTTCTTATCCACACCTGTTGATCTTTAGCAAGGAAGTTCAAATTTCCTCTTTACTGCCCTCCTCCATTACACAACCTTTTGTTCTCTCCAGGAATAAAAATTAAAGAAAGACACAGCAACTCTATTCTCGTCTTAGCTTTTTTCACTAGGCACACCTTCCCTTCTTCTTCAGACCCCACCCCTCTATGACCATAGACCTAGGTTGGCCCATAATTCTTCATCCCTTAAGTCAATCAATTCAAGCATGGGCATATGACAAATTGTTCTAACATTGATATAGAAATGCAAGGAAACCAACATAGCCAAAACAATCTTGAAAACAGAACTAAGTTCAAGGATTTATCCTTCCCAATATCAAATTTTAGAGGATTTGTCTTCCCAATTTCAAAATTTACTACAGTAATCAAGACTACATGGTATTGGCATAAAGGTAGACCTATATGTCAATGGAACGGAATTGAAAATCTAGAAATAAGTGCTTACATCTATGATCAATTGATTTTCAACAAAGGTGCTAAGGCAATTCAATAGGGAAAGGATAGTCTTTTCAATGGTACTGGGAAAATTGTATTACCAAATGCAAAGCAAATCAGTTTAGACCTGTACCTCATGCCTTACACAAATATCAACCCAAAATATATCATAGACCTAAATGTAAGAACTAAAACAATAAATTTATTAGAAGAAAACATAGGAGTAAATCTTCATGATTGTAGGTTAGGCAAAGATTTCTTAGATACAGTACCAGAAGCATAAATGATTAAACAAAAACATTACTAATTTAACTTTATCAAAATTAAATGTATTTTGCTTCAAAAGGTTTTCATTTTCATTAAGAAAGTGAAAACATAAGCATATCATGTTGCTGATAAAAGACTTGTCTCCAGAGTATATAAAGAACACTACAACTCAACCATAAAAAGACAAACCAATTTTAAAATGGGCAAAGGATTTGAATAGACATTTCTCCAAAGGAGAAGGATGTTCTACATCATTAGCATCAAAGAAATGCAAACCAAAACCACAAAGATGCCATTTTACACCCACTAGTTTTGGTTATAGTCTAAAACACAGACAATAGCAGGGGTTTACAAACAGCTCATACACCTTAATATCAAAAACAACAGTAACAAACAAACAAAAAAAACAGTAACAACCCAATCAAAAAGTTGGCAGAAGGGGACGTCCCTGCCAGTCCAGTGTTTAAGACTCCGTGCTTCCAGTGCAGAGGGCATGGTTTGATCCCTGGTCAGGGAACTAAGATCCCACATGCCACACCTTGCGGCCAAAAAAAAAAAAAAAAAAAGGACAGAATACCTAAACAGACATTTCTCCAAAAATGACATACAGATGGCCAAGAGGTACATGAAAAGATGCTCAACATCACTAATTCTTAGAGAAATGCAAATCAAAACTACCATGAGGTATCACCTCACATCGATCAGAATGGCCATCATCAAAAAGTCTACAAATAGGGCTTCCCTGGTGGCGCAGTGGTTGAGAGTCCGCCTGCCGATGCAGGGGACACGGGTTCGTGCCCCGGTCCGGGAAGATCCCACGTGCCGCAGAGCGGCTGGGCCCGTGAGCCATGGCCGCTGAGCCTGCGAGCCCGGATCCTATGCTCCACAACGGGAGAGGCCACAACAGTGAGAGGCCCTCGTACCGCAAAAAAAAAAAAAGTCTACAAATAATAAATGCTGGAGAGGGTGTGGAGAAAAGAGAACCCTCTCCTACACTGTTGATGGGAATGTAAATTGGTACAACCACTATGGAGAACAATATGGAGATTCCTCAAAAAACTAAAAATAGAGTTACCGTATGATCCAGCAATCCCACTCCTGGGCATATATCTGGAGAAAACTATAATTCAAAAAGATAATGCACCCCAATGTTCATAACAGCACTATTTACAAGAGCCAAGACATGGAATCAACCTAAATGTCCATTGATAGATGAATGGATAAAGAAGATATAGTATATATATATATATATATATATATATATATATATATATATATACACAGTGGAATATTACTCATCCATTAAAAAAAGAATTGAAATAATAGCAAATGTTGACAAGCATGTGGAAAATCAGAACTCTCATGTATTACTGGTGGGGATATAAAAGGGTGCAGCTGTTTTGGAAAATAAGAAGTTCCTCTAAAAGTCGAGCATAGAATTACCATAAAACCCAGCAATGCCACTCTGAGGTACATATCCAAGAGAAAGGGAACATATATCTACACAGAAACTTGTATACAAATATCTGTACCAACATTATTCATACCAGCCAAAGAGTGAAAACAGTTCAAATGTCCATCAATTGTTTAATACATAAAGAAATCCTTACAATAGAATGGTATTCAGTCACAAAAAAGAATGAAGTACTGACATATGCTACAACACAGATGAACCTTGAAAACATTATGTTATGTTAAGAAACCAGACACAAAAGGCTACATATGGTATTGTTTCATTTCTATGAAATGTCCAGAACAGGCAAATCCATATAGACAGAACTGAATTAGTGGTTGCCAGATTCTGGGGGGAAGGAGAGGATGGTAAATGACTATTGATGGATATAGGATTTCTCTTGGGTGATGAAATATTCTAGAATTAGAGGTGATGGTTGCACAATTTTGTGAATATACTAAAATATGCTGCATTGTACACTTGAAAAGGGTGAATTTAATAATAAGTGAATTATATCTCAACAACAGCAACAAAAGGATGTAGGTAATGGAACAGATTTGGTGATGGAGCAGAAATGTGCTCTGTTTGAAGATATTAACGTGTTAAGTCTTAGGTACCTCCAGAATATCGTGGTAGATACCCATATCCCAAGCAGGCATTTGGAATTACTTCACTACAGTTCTGGAGACAGTCCAAAAGTCAGGTGAGTTTTGAAACCACGAAAAATGTGAGATCATGTATGGACAGCAGAGCAGTTCAACCAAATCTCTCCTTAATACAGCACATCAAGCCCTCTAGGAATGGCCTTTGCACTCTTCTCAGCCTCATCTTTCATCACTCTGTGTCTCAGATATTTTTCTCAACAAACTAAATTATATTCATTCATTAAACAAATATTTAGTGCTCAGTACAAGGAATAAATGAGTGAGCAAAGCAGACACAGATAGCCCCTGACTTCAGGGAGCTTGCAGTTTAGAAAATAAACAAGTAGTTATATTTTAGTGTGTTGGTGCTGTGATTAGGAGAACAAGTTAAGATACTATCCCATTCTTTCTTCATAAAGTTGAGCTAAGTGCCTCTTCGTTGTGGTCTCAGAGCACACTTTACATGTTTTAATTAACTTACCACATCATCTGTGTTAAACTTTATCTACATTTGCATTTTTCATCCTAACTGTAATCTTCTCAAATTTGACTTACTATCTTTGTAAGCCATAACAATGCTGATTAAATAATATGAACTCAATAGGTGTTTGTATATGGCTATGGTTAAAGAGTATCCACTCTGCAGCCAAATTACTTGAATCCTAATCCAAGCTCTGACACTTCGTAGCTGCTTGATCTTTGGCCAAGATATCTAACTTCTCTGTGTTCAGTCTCTTCACCTGTAAAATGAGAATAATAGCAGCACCTACTATGCAGCTAGAGATTATCATACTAAGTGAAGTAAGTCAGAAAGAGAAAGACAAATGCCATATGATATCACTTATATGTGGAACCTAAAATATGACACAAATTAACATATCTATGAAACAGAAACTGAATCATGGACATATAGAACAAACTGGTTGTTGCCAAGGGGGAGGGGTTTAGGGAAGGAATGGAATGGGAGGTTGGGGTTAGCTGATGCAAGCTTTTATAATAGAATGGATAAACAACAGGGACCTACTGTATAGCACAGAAAACTATATTCAGTATCCTATAATAAACCATAATGGAAAAGAATGTGTATTTATATATATATACATATATAGCTGAATCACTTTGCTGTACAGCAGTAATTAACACATCATAAATCAACAATACTTCAATAAAAATAAATAATTTTTTAAAAAAGAAGAATGAATGGGAAATAAAGAAGAGAAAAAAATAATAGCATAAACCTTATAAGGTTCTTGTGACGATTACAAGAATTCATGTAAGTAAAGTACATGCATGGAACAGTGCTGGACATATATTTTCTACTCTTATTATGTTCACTTTACTAAACATCATACACCCTGTTGTTATCATTCTTACTGTAATAGCCAAGTTGGCTAATTTCAAAGAATAACTCCTTAACATGCGTATCTGTGTTTCAAATTATAACTGTGATACTAAAGATACTCCCCTTCATACAAAGTATAGCATGAAAGTTGGTCAGATTAAATTTTTCCAGAAAGTTGATCACAGTATTACATATGGAAATATATTTGGCATAGAAACCTACTGAATTAAACAGATTTCAATGAGCTGCCAGTAGATGGCTCTCTTAATATGCTATTTTATTTTCAGTTCAGATTTGTGCTTTTGTGCATGGAGTCACACTTTCAAAAAACCCTGATAAGAGGGTAGAAATGGCTCTCCAGGAATTATCTAATTTATTTGTCTATCTTCTGGTAGGATTTACAATCCGCAGTTGTAAATTCATTTGCAGAGGTACTTCAGTGGATAGTTGTAGGGGTTTTGTTTGTTTGTTTGGTTTTTAATTAAGGAAACATAAGAAAGCCCTTTTGGAAATGTAAATTCATTTGCAGAGGTACTTCTTCAGTGGATAGTTGTGGGGTTTTTTGTTTGTTTGTAAGAAAACATATGAAAACCATTTTAGAAATGTTTTCATTGGAGGCTATTTTTATCTGTCATGATAGATGGATGAACATAATTTATACCTTAAATTTTTCATGGAAAATGGACTTCCAATTTTCTTGATATCTCATTTTTTTATAATAACTTTAGACATGGCTAATTCTTCCCTTAGTTTTCCTTCGTATTATAAAGCTAAGTAATGACTTATAAAACTCTAACTTTACTATATCAGTTAGTTGTGCAAGACCTTTCTATTCCCATAGCATTTTTTAAAAAATTTATTTATTTTTGGCTGCGTTGGGTCTTCATTGCTGTGTGCAGGCTTTGGCGAGCAGGGGTACTCTTTGTTGCGGTGCGCAGGCTGCTCACTGTGGTGGCATCTCTTGTTGTGGAGCACGGGCTCTAAGCGCTCGGCCTTCAGTAGTTGTGGCTCACGGGCTTAGTTGCTCCATGGCATGTGGGATCTTCTGGGACCAGGGATCGAACCAGTGTCCCCTGCACTGGCAGGCAGATTCTCAACCACTGCGGCACCAGGGAAGTCCCTCCCATAGCATTTTACCGTTATTTTATTATATTGTGATTTATTGGCTTTTACTAGTTTTACTATTAGTTCATCAAATGTTTGGAGAATAAAGCTGAGACTGGCTGGGACTTGGGACCCTTTGCTGGGACCTGTGACCCTTTGCTAAAGTGTTGCAATGCTTGTACCAGGACACACCTCTCCTCAAGCAACAAAATGCAAATAAACTATATGGGACTAAAAATAACTGCGTGCATGTGCAGCTGGGGTAAATTCTGGACCCAAAAGATACAAAGAGACCAAAAATCCCAACTGTCACTTCTGCCTGGAGCAAAAACAGGGTGTCAGGAGCAAAAGCACGATACTGAGCATCCCCCCTGCACATAACACCGCCTAAGGGGTGGGCAAACCACCTAAGCTACCCCTCTGGCCAGAAGCCTGGACACACCCCTACCCTCACCCCATAGAAGAAACCTGCTCGCCCCCCCACTCCCCAGCCCAGCAAGTGAGCAAGCAAGGGAACCTGTTGTTTGCTCTTGCTCCCTGCTGCTGCAGCAGGGGCCTCAATAAAGCCTTGCCTGAATTTCTGGTCTGGCCTCTAGTCAATTTCTATTGATTGGGGAAGGCCAAGAACTCTGGCCATTAACAAAGCTATACTCTAGTCGCCAAAATATTTGTTGCTATGACAGGTATATCCAGATATTCAGTAGTTAAACCTTATAACCTATAGTGTTCATAAACCTACTCACTGTTTCTGCAAAATTATAGAACTTATTTTCTCAGATTATATCTCTAAACTCCTGAATACACCTGTGTTCTACAGTTCCATCCCTTCCTAGGCCATTCTGGTGGGGGATGCCCAGTCCCTCCACTGCTTTCACACACACACACACACACACACACACACACACACACACACACACAAAACAAAACAAAACAAAAAAATACTTGCACTCAAGCACTTGGTAAAGATCTGCAGAATCCTAGAGAGGGGTCATAGGGCAAGGGGTTTTTTGGAATATTCTTTTGGTTCACTTCGTATCTCCTCCTCATCATGTTTCTCCATTTCTTCCCTATATATCCAGAATTCTAAAAATAAACTCAACCCTCTTCTTTATGGAACAGATCTGCCAAAAGTCAGACCTCAAGTTCCACAGACTTCTCAGCTGATCCCATGGGTAGCCCTAAAGCTGGGATGGCTCTTCAGATATGTCTTCAGTCAAGGAAAGAGGCCAAGCCTTTGTATCCCTCATTGATCAGTTTTTGGATGCAAGCTGCTCCCAGGGAGGTGTCATAACCCCCTCTCTGATTGAGGATCCCCTCTTTGTCTAAGGGCAATTCCCAGAGAGAGAGACTCAGCTTCAAGCCGTCAGCAGCCAACACTTCCCAAAGCTGGGGGAAACCAGTGCTTCCATCCTAAAAGTGGCGTCTGGGTGGTGTACCACAGAATCTACTTCAGAGTCCATCTTTAGAAGAAGAAGATAAGTCCCAAAAAGCAAGAAGTAAATCCAGAAATAAATGGAGAGACCCAATAATATTATTTGGATTCCTCAGCTCAGCTTCATCCCTGGAATTCCTAGTTACATGAGCCAATACATTCCATTTTCTGCTTAGGCTATTTGAAATTGGGTTTCTGTCACTTGCAACTGAAAGATCTCTGATCAATAACACCTCATGTTTGAAGAAAGCAATAATCACTATTCTATTCTTTCAGCAATTACAATGTCATAATTTATTTGTTTACACATCTATCTCTCTAATTAGACAGTAAATTTCTTATAGGATCATATTTTATTCATCCTATCTGTAGCATCTATGGCAGTGGTAAGTAAAGGAGATAAGGAACAAATATTTGTTGAATTAATGAATAAGAAAATGCCAAAACGGGGCTTCCCTGGTGGTGCGGTGGTTAAGAATCCACATGCCAATGCAGGGGACACGGGTTCAAGCCCTGGTCCAGGAATATCCCACATGCCACAGAACAACTAAGCCCATGAGCCACAACTACTGAGCCCGTGTGCCACGGCTACTGAAGCCCACACGCCTAGAGCCCATGCTCCGCAAAGAACGGCCACCGCATTGAGCAGCCCACGCACCGCAATGAAGAGTAGCCCCTGCTCGTCTCAACTAGAGAAAGCCCACACACAGCAACGAGGACCCAAAGCAGCCAAAAAGTAAAATAAAAGAAAGAAAGAAAACACCAAAACGATAGACAATGCACAGGAATAGACGTGGATGAGTTCACAGAGCACATTAAGTAAGGAAAGGATAGTCAAATGTTGACTTGAAAGGCATATTTGGCCTATCAGATTTCACTTTCCTTCTCTTAGCCCAATCTAAGTTGGAATTTCACCCAAGATACTCAGATTCATCAATATTACGTAGCCTTTGGTTGACATTTAAGCTAAGTTTGGTGGAATGCTCATTTATTCTTAAAATACACTTTTTGCCTTTTCTATGGTTCTGAGCTCCATGTTCATTCTTGGTCTAGGGATTTGTTCACTGTGTATTTGGTCCCAGGCCCTGTGCTGGACTCTGGGAATATAGCAATGAGTATGACAGAAAGCCCTGTCCCCAGGGAGTGTATATTCTTTAAAAAGAAGACAGATTTTAAACAAGAAATTACAAATGCAACATGTACCACAAAAGGTAATTATGGGAGTGTATAGCACAACCTAAATTGAGATTAGGGAAATCGTCCCTGAGAAAGTGACATTTCTATAGAGAACTGAAGGAAGAGTAGAAATTAGCTCCCAGAAGCCCCCAACAAACATGTTATTGTGTCTCATTAAGCCTGAAATAATCCGTATAGTCCAAGGAATAGATGAATTCACTCAGTAGGAATTCACTGAGTAGCTAAACTAACCAGAATCCCCTTCTGGAGCTGAAGGTGAGGTTAATCCCACCCAAATTACATGATTGAGAATGGGGGAGGGATTTTTTCCCAAAGGAGATTTTTGGGTACAGCTACAAAGAAAAAGCAGAAATTTGTGCTGAGCAGCAAGCACAAGCACCCCCTTATAGGGAGGAAGTCTTGATTCACAGAGGCTGCTAGAAGACCTTTCCAGTATTCAAGTGAGAGATGAAAGTGACTTGGATAAGGAGACGCCAGTGAAGGTTGAGAGAATGGACAGGACTTGATAACTAATTGGATAAAAAGGTAAAGAGTGGGGAAACTAATCAAAGATGACTCCAAGATTAAATTTTTTTCCTCCTCAGGCTGTGACATAGTTAGCCTAGATGTCCTAAGAATTTCCTGGCTATGGGTCCATGAATGAGAAAAGATTTCCCAAGCTTATCATAAAGCTCCTTTTTGGTGTTTTATAAACGAAGCTTATAAATGTCTCCTTTGCCCTTTAAAGTTCTCTCTTGTTCTTTTGGATCCTCATATGCTTCTTTTTATAACGTACTGCTTGTCTGAACCATATTCATTAATTAAATGTTAAGGCTACTTCTACCTTAGCTTCTTTATACACTATATTAGGCAAGCATTTGACCCTTAATATTAACCAGTGGTGAATGTCATGAAGTTTGAAATTACTTCAAAGTAGTTCTTCAAGTATCAAAAAATAGTATACCCAAAATTGTAGACACAGATTGGGATGGCTGCTCATCTGATAATTCCCGTGTCTTTCTATCTACTAAGAAATTCCAGATCACTGGGCACAAAGGTAGGTATATGATCCAGACTGAGTCTGTGTAAATTCCTCATTCCCCAGCCACAGTGATTCATCCAACGGATGGGCTCATCATTCCTTCCTAGAGATTTTTCAAACTGACGCTGAGAAAAAGAGATTCACTTTCTTCTAAAAAAAATAAGCTCGAAAGAAGGCAATTACAGGTTGCTTTGTCTGTGTACTCTTCATGAATGCAGTTCATCTATAGAAGGAAAGATTGACACCACTGTGCCAAAAGATACAGAGACACAAGGTATGGAAAGAGAGACAGAGACAGAGAGACAGAGATTTTGAAATCTGGTAGCATTTATATCCTTGGGTCTCGCTGGCCTGGGAGCTATCTCAACTTCTGACCTTCCTGTAGTTCGATCATGTGCTCTAGAAAAGCAAGGATCCCAAGAGCCTGGCACATGACAGCTACTCCAAGAATAATTGTTGAGATAGAGACTTCACTTTGGACCAAGATGGAATGATAAGAACCACATTTACACTCCTTTCTGAAACAATTTAAAAGACAGAGAAAATACATGAAAAAAAAAAAGGTTTTTATTTATTTTTGTATTTTTTTGTTTTTGGTCATGGCATGAGGGATCCTAGTTCCCCGACCAGGGATGGAACCCGCACCCCCTGCAGTGGAAGCATGGAGCCCTAACCACTGGAGCACCAGAGAAGTCCCAAAAAATGATTTTTAGACATTGGACATCAGACAGTACAGAACAGTGTGATTTCTGAGAGAGAAGAAACAAAGTGAGCCCTATAAGTACCCCCTTTTTATTGTCTGGAGAGTTTTCATACTGCATGCAAAGAGAGGGGACGCTGGTGGAGTCTCACAATCTCTCTGAGTTGAGAAGATGGAGCTGGGGTCGTGGGAGGACAAGGCAACTAGAGTTCTCAGGGCAGCATACCAGAGAGGAGATTGCTGCACAGAGAGAGTGCTCTGAAGATCTGCAGAGTTCTTCTTTATTGTTTAGCTGACTATTGATCAGAGGATATATATGAGGAACAATCTGAAGTGGGAACTGTAAAAAAAAAAGTTTCCTATAATTTTCTTTGAGCAGATCTGTGTTCCAACTTGGAAAATAAATATATCCTTATAGTTTCCAATGAACAAAAGTTCTAGTAATTAAAAAAAATTCTTGAATGAATGTGAATCAGTCCATTCTCCCTTTTTCCTTAAGCTAGTTCTAGTTGGGTTTCTGTTGCTTGCAACCAAAGAATCTTAGCCAATACACCTTAAAATTCCACTTCTGAAGTTATCTTCAGAAACTAACAAAGAATTCCAAAGACTTTGGTTATAAGAATGTCTATCATTTTAATGTTTATAAATGTCAAAACTCAGATTTTCTGATATTCCCAAAGATTTTTCTATGCAAATTGGTAAATTAATCCAATAAAATACTATGTAATAACTAACAGGACATTTTAGTTTCTCACTTGACATAGAAATATGCTTATGATATATTGATTCGTTTTTTTAAAAATTAAAAATTTCCATTCCAAGTTATAAAACAGAATATATAGTTTTTATTGTGCATATGGATATATAAAGTGTGGAAGAATGTTTCTTAAAACTTAAATAATCCTTTTCGCTGGCTGGTGGAATTTCAGGTAGTTTTTATCCTTAAAAAGAAAAGTATCTGTGTTTTTGGATTACCCATCCTACAACAAATTTGTTTCAACTCTTTTTTTTTACTGCCTGTCTTAGTTGACCTCTGAGGTTTTGTTTTTGATCTAAAGTTTACCACAATTTTCAGTTTATTTGCAAAGCAGAGAAGGTTGACATAATTTTAGTCAGTTGAATAATTAAGTCCTTTCCTATTCAGATTACAAATTACTCCTATTTCCCCAAACCCTCTTACAGAGCTCTAATCTTTGCACTTTTACAACTTAACAACTGTATACACAGTACACTTACTAGAGGCACAATAAAAATTATTAGATAGATGGTTATTCTCTCAGTAATATCCTAAGGGAGAGATGCTGTATACCAAAGGTATCTGTTTGATAAAATGGGGCTGGAGAGGTTTTAAACTTTTACCAAAACACATCAAAGCAGCTCAGTTATTAAGCTTAGAAATGTTTCCTAGTGTCTGGCTGATCTAATGTTTTGGCAAATATTGAAAGTGACCTATGTCCCTAGGGGGAAGCACATTACGCCTCATGATTCCATGTCCCAGATTTTCCAGAGAAGACCTGGTTTATTTCCTACTTTTGTTTTTCCATGGCAAAGGTCATTCCTTTATTGGATTTTAACTTTTATATCTCTCAAAGAGTTTTCCTGTAAATAAATTCATGCATTTGTGTAAAATATCTTTTTCTAGATTACAAATCCCATTTTTAATTTAGAAAGATGAGCCAACAAAGCATCAGGATTGGAACAATTAATCCTCCAATAGGGTAATGTGGTACTGGTGACCCAAACAGGATCAGGGAGATATATGAATGTTGTGGATATTAAAAATCTAATTTGGGGCTCACACTTGGTAACTACGAGAAACTACCACCTTGAATTCCCAATTTGCACCTTAATTACTTCTGACCTTGAATTCTCATCTCAGATCTAAAGCTAACTAGCTGTATAAAAGATGTTCGATCAGTCAGTTGCTTTCATCTATTTATCTCTCTAGTAGAATTTTGAAAAATGATCTATCAGCCATGCTGGATTGTTTGAGGATGAAATGTAATAGTGAATGTACAAGTGATTTAAAAAGCACTGCTTGTATTTGCTAAGAGTCCTTTGTTAAAATCTTACTATGGAAGTTAAAAAATACAACACAAAAAGACTGAGCTGCTCTGGTTGAAGAGGTTATGAAGAGCAGAGCCCTTCATATAAATTTGGTATGTTACTCTTGCTTCTTCTTATGTTTATCAGAGAAAAATTGGAACAAGAAGAAAAAACAAAAATCAGTAATAATTCTACCACATAGAGAACTGTTTGTGGAACTACGTTTTTCCAGACCCCAAAGAATATCTTCAAACAAACTTGATCAGGTGACTGGTTGATCAGAATGAAATCTCTGTCCCATTGTTCCATGGAGCTGGGATAAGTGAGGTTTGGGGCCTATAGTCAAAGTGAGGAAGGCAGATTTCATCATCAAATCCTGGAGGCAATGAAACACATGGCCAGAATGAGGAGACAAAGTCCAGAACCTGCTGGATGATGAATCTGATTGGAGCCAGACTGAAGCAAACATAGAAACATAGAAGCCCTGGATAACAGCTAGAAACAGACTGGAGTTCCTTTAGCTTTTTTTTCTTTCCCCCCTGATAGAACCCATGCCCCCGGCAGTAGGAGCGCGGAGTCCTAACCACTGGACCACCAGGGAATTCCTCTCTAGCTTGTTTTTTACGGACCAGCAGCTGTAAATTCTTGGATTAATCAGACTAGTAAAGAGAGTCAGCGTCATCAAAATAATTTAACTTAAAGTTTTGTTGAGCTTACAAAACGGCAGTTCTGAATTTTTGGTTAAAGTTTTAGCTGCTATAAAACGTTATTTTGAATATACTTTGAATTATAAAAGCAAAATAAAGATAATTTTTGTACCTTTTTTCATTTAATTGGAATTGTTATCAAGTTTCTGCAAATGTAATTGTAAAGCATTAAGTATTTATTGGTAAATAATGTATGTATTTCCAATCCAAGAAATATAATAAGTGAGTGAAGTTGAAATAAGTGCTTTATTTTTTTTTTAATTTTTTAACATCTTTATTGGAGCATAATTGCTTTACAAAGGTGTGTTAGTTTCTGCTTTATAACAAAGTGAATCAGTTATACATATACATAAGTCCCCGTATCTCTTTATTCTTGTGTCTCCCTCCCTGCCACCCTCCCTATCCCACCCCTCTAGGTGGTCACAAAGCACTGAGCTGATCTCCCTGTGCTTTGTGGCTGCTTCCCACTATCTATCTATTTTACGTTTGGTAGTGTATATATGTCCATGCCACTCTCTCACTTTATCCCAGCTTAACCTTCCCCCTCCCCATATCCTCAAGTCCATTCTCTAGTAGGTCTGCGTCTTTATTCCTGTCTTGCCCCTAGGTTCTTCATGACCTTTTTTTTTTTTTTTTTTTTAGATTCCATATATATGTGCTAGCATACAGTATTTTTTTTCTCTTTCTGACTTACTTCACTCTGAATGACACACTCTAGGTCCATCCACCTCCCTACAAATAACTCAATTTCGTTTCTTTTTATGGTTGAGTAATATTCCATTGTATCTATGTGCCACATCTTCTTTATCCATTCATCTGGTGATGGACACTTAGGTTGCTTCCATGTCCTGGCTATTGTAAATAGAGCTACAGTGAACATTTTGGACATGACTCTTTTTAAATTATGGTTTTCTCAGGGTATATGCCCAGTAGTGGGATTGCTGGGTCATATGATAGTTCTATTTTTAGTTTTTTAAGGAACTTCCATACTGTTCTCCATAGTGGCTGTATCAATTTACATTCCCACCAACAGTGCAAGAGGGTTCCCTTTTCTCCACACCCTCTCCAGCATTTATTGTTTGTAGGTTTTTTGATGATGGCCATTCTGACTGGTGTGAGGTATTACCTCATTGTAGTTTCAATTTGCATTTCTCTGATGATTAATGATGTTGAGCATTCTTTCATGTGTTTGTTGGCAAACTGTATATCTTCTTTGGAAAAATGTCTATTTAGGTCTTCTGCCCATTTTTGGATTGGGTTGTTTGTTTTTTTGATATTGAGCTGCATGAGCTGCTTGTAAATTTTGGAGATTAATCCTTTGTCAGTTGCTTCATTTGCAAATATTTTCTCCCATTCTGACGGTTGTCTTTTCGTCTTGTTTATGGTGTCCTTTGCTGTGCAAAAGCCTTTAAGTTTCATTAGGTCCCATTTGTTTATTTTTGTTTTTATTTCCATTTGTCTACAAGGTGGGTCAAAAAGGGTATTGCTGTGATTTATGTCACAGAGTGTTCTGCCTGTTTTCCTCTAAGAGTTTTGTAGTGTCTGGCCTTACATTTAGATCTTTAATCCATTTTGAGTTTATTTTTGTGTATGGTGTTAAGGAGTGTTCTAATTTCATTCTTTTACATGTAGCTGTCCAGTTTTCCCAGCACCACTTATTGAAGAGGCTGTCTTTTTTCTACTGTATACTCTTGCCTCCTTTATCAAAGATAAGGTGACCATATGTGCGTGGGTTTATCTCTGGGCTTTCTATGCTGATCCATTGATCTATATTTCTGTTTTTGTGCCAGTACCATACTGTCTTGATTACTGTAGCTTTGCAGTATAGTCTGAAGTCAGGGAGTCTGATTCCTCCAGCTCTGTTTTTTTCCCTCAAGACTGCTTTGGCTATTTGGGGTCTTTTGTGTTTCCATACAAATTGTGAAATTTTTTGTTCTAGTTCTGTGAAAAACGCCAGTGGTAGTTTGATAGGGATTGCATTGAACCTGTAGATTGCTTTGGGTAGTAGAGTCATTAGTGCTTTATTTTTTAAATATTTATTTATTTATTTGGTTGCACTGGGTCTTAGTTGCGACAGGTAGGCTTCTTAGCTGCAGCTCACGGGATCCTTATGGCTCGCTGGCTCCTTAGTTGTGGCATGTGAACTCTTAGTTGCAGCATGCATGTGGAATCTAGTTCCATGACATGGGATCAAACCTGGGCCCCCTGCATTGGGAGCATGGAGTCTTAACCACTGCGCCACCAGGGAAGTCCTGAAATAAGTGCTTTAAAGTTAAAAAAAAAAAAAGAGTAAGGATTAGGGTGAATATTTCCCAACACCCCCTGCTTTCTCCTGCTTTCTTATATCCCCAGAACAAGACAAGGAATATAACTTGAAAGAAATATGCCCAAATAAGTAAATAAATATGCCCAAATAAATAAAGTTTTTCTATAACAGCTGTTTAAAAACATTACCATTATGTGGTCTATTTTCCCTCTCTTTACCAAATCCATAAAGAGATATTAAAATATCAAAACCAGATATGATTCTGATTGTTGAGTCAAAACATTTATCTAGAAAATTCCAACCTATCCATGCAAAGGTTCAAAACCTTTCTGAAACACTTGACTATTGTTTTACAGCCTTCATTACCCTCCTGCACATCTTTAGTCATTCTTTACTCTAGGAAGTCTTTACTGACCCATCCAGGCTGGGCTAAATGCCCTCCTATGTGCTCTAAGCCCCTCTATGTATACTTCTACTGTTTCTACTTCTGTCTTTTATTGAAATTATCTATTCATAATCTGTGTCTTTGGATGAACTGTAAGCTTCTATATGGAAACCCTCCACACACTCCAGATGGGATTGAGTTCCCCTGCTACAAGTATCCCCAATTTCCTATGGTTTTTCTTTGTAAGAGTTATGGGTGTGGGGATTCCCTGGTGGTCCAGGGCTCTGCGCTTCCACTGCAGGGGCACAGGTTTGATCGCTGGTCGGGGAACTAAGATACTGCATGTCACAGGGTGTGGCCAAAAAATAAAAAAATGAAATGAAATGAAATCTTCAAAAAGGAATTATGGATGTGATTATTTTTGTAATAGGGATAGTAATTACCACTGTCCAGTACTATATAACCATCAGGGCTGAAGCTTTCCCTTACACATCACTATTACTTTCCTCACTTCAATCCCTTTATGTTCAAAAGATTATTTGGAAAAAATGTTAGTTATTTCTTGCTCTTTTATTTAAGACAGAAGTTTATCTTTGCACAGAGTTTTAAAAATCAAATAATACTATAAGACTCAAAATGAAAAAAAAAGTGGTGCACTGTTGTTCCTCCTTCTCTACCCTTGATTCCCACTTCTCAAACACAACATTCTTTCCATTATATTAGCTGAATATTCTTCTGGTACTTGCTTCCATCTTCCTCAATAGGATCCTTGTATTGCTGCTATTTTGAGATTGCTCAGTTTCATATCTTTTAGCTTCCTACTACGGAGGGTGAAGATTAAGCTCTCTTATGACACTGCCCACCTCACGCCCTATCTCACACATTCACATACATTCTTTTCCACCTTCATGTCTACCTATATGATTACATGATCCATAACTTTTGGTTAACTCAACATGACCATGCAGTATAAAACAATTATACTTCCTTTCTTGTACAGTTTTTTGTTTCTCCTGGAATAAAAAACAATTCTTTATTGTTAGCTTAGTTTTCTATGTTCCTATAACTAATTCATCCTCAAACATTCCTCCAGAATTATACATTTCCTTTCATGATGTTCAAATACATCAGGTTGCTTTTATTTTATTCTTTTCATGGCAACCTCCCTGGTGGATACCTCTGCTTTCTTGTCCCCCAAATGAACAGACTGTTCTCTAGAAATGCTGTGCAGTTATTGCTCTGGGATCTCCTTCATGCTCATCCTGAGGATTCCCGTCTCCTCTTTGTGCTGGATCCCCTATTTTCTGTATCTCACTTCTTTCTTCCTGGTTTTGCTCCCTTGCTTTGTGGAGTACATTCTCCAGTAATTCCTGACAAAAGGTACATATTAAGCACAATCTTTAAGAACACAAACATCTGCAAATGTCTTTATCCTCACACTTGACAGTTTGGCTGAATATAGAATTCTAGGTTGAAACCATTTTCCTTGGAATTCTGGAGACATTGCTCCACTACCTTCTTTCATGGAGCATTGCTGAAAGAGTCAATTCCTTCCTTATTCTAGCTCTTTGTGGCCTGTTTTTTTCCTCTGGAAATGTTTAGGAGCTTCTTTTTGTCCCTAGTAAATAAAACTTCCCATGAGATGCCTTGGTGTGGGTCTTCTTAAATCTATTGTGCTCAGCATGTAGTGGGCTCTTTAGCTCTGGAAAGTCATGTCTTTCAGTTGTGGAAAACTTTCTTAAATTACTACTTTGATAATCTCCTCCCCTGTTTTCTCTATTCTTTTTTGCATGACATTTTTATTATGTAGATGCTGAACTGTCTTTCATTTTCTTATATTTTCTATTTTCCATCTCTTTTTCATTTTCATTTTTATTTTTTGGTTCTACTTTCTCAGGTATTTCCTCCAATTTTTTCTTCTAATTCTTGAGCTTTTTGAGATTTCACAGCATGAATCAGATTGTTATTACCTTCCCTTCTGAAAGTTTAGATTTGAGCTTTCTCTAGACTAGAATATTAGTTCTCATTTATTCACCTGCTTCCATGTTTCAAATTTTGTTATGTTGTCTCCTCTCCCATTCTCTTGGTCCTTATTGGCTTATGCCTTTATTGTGATTTCAGGAGAAACCTGTGGTGAATAAATGAGTTCAATCCACCATATATAGTCAGAACCTTTGTTACTTTCCCACTATAACTGTTATGCTTCTTTTCAAGGCAACATGGCTACCTCTGAGTTACAGGGAAAAGATCAAGTACAAGAAAGCAGAAAAAAGAGAAAACACAAATGTTAATATTTCAAGATATTACAACATTTCCAACAGTACTGGAGCTAGCTTATACTGGCTCACAAGAATACATGGTTTTACTTTCAGGAATTTGTGAGCCAGTTGGTAATCATTATTAATAATTAATTAAACTTTATTATACTTTACAACTTACAGTGAAATAAACTATATTAAAAACATAGGTAATAAATACTCAAAATTTATCACTTCTTCATTAGTTTAGTGAATTTTACTATCATCTATATTCTTCAGGTTATTTACATCTATTGTAATGATGTGCTATATATCTCTTCCCAACTTCATATTCAGTGAAGTCATATTAGTAGCTTAAAAGTGGCTATAGTGGGAGCATTTATATAAAATGCTACAAATAAGGAATTGATATTGTTCTTTTCATTGTCTAGAATGAAATGAAATTGTCTAGAATGTGATGGAGAAAATATTAATAATACAAATTAAACTTAAGAGTGTGCTGTGTCTGTAACGGTTAGATTGTGAATAGCACAAAAAAATTAAGGATATAGTCTTCGGGTATTTGAAAACTATTATCTCATGCAGCAAAGAAATCAGTCATTGACAAACAAATGAAGTTCTGACATTCCTCTTTCTTGTTTCACTTTCATCTTAATCTTTAACTGAAATGAAAATATCAACCAACATTCAGGTGGACCCACACTCATTTGTCAGTTGTGACCATAGTTTGGCCATGCTTACAAGAGTTTCACAATCTACAAAATCATTCTGTGAGAATCAATTTGCTATAATGATTTTACAATAAGGTATATATTATTATTTATAAATTGTGTGCTACACATCCTTTGTCTTAATAAAATTTAACACACACATACACATACTTTCTAATTTATTTTTTGGAGAACTAGTTCTTAAACAATTATTAATACATCACTCTCTATAACTTTCCCTATACTATAATTTCCATGAGGGCAGTAACTATTTCTGTTTGATTCCCCAGGTCTTGCAAGGTTTTTATTACCTAGTAGGTACTCCCTAAACATTTACTGAATGAGTGAACGAAAGCTCAGGAAGTTTGCCTTATTCATTTTTATATCTGAGAAGTAGCACAGTGCCTGACACAGATTAAGTGCTGAAAAGAAATAATGTTTGCTGACCTGAACTGAAATTGAGTCATAGTCTCCTAATCCTGAAAAACATCCCATGACAATCAAATGCATCAAGGAAAAGAGTTAAGATGGTTTATTTTTTCAGGCACAAGTCTTGTTTTCATGGTCGCTTTGCAAGTTAAGTCACTTGCTGCACTAAGTCCAAGGTGAAAGCCAGATCTCTGATTCCCGAAACAGTGCCCTATTCATTAGATTCCCTATTTCTCAAGGGCACCAGTATTTTCTGACACTAATGTTGAATAGGAGAGCTGGTTACTTGCTTGTGGCTACAAGATTTTTACTTAAGATAAATGACAATAAACAGAGCTGGGAGGAATCAGATATGATGTCTACCATTTAATGAGCACATACTATGCTCATTTTAAAACTACGCTTAAAACCAGTAGCTCGGTTTCTCTCAACAACTTTACAAGGTAGAAATTATCCTAACATTACAAATGAAGACACTGAGGTTCAAAGAGGTTTGTAAATTTACCTAAAGCTCACAGCTGCAAAGTAGCAATGCTGGGATTCAAAACAGTTTTGTCTTAAGACAAATTCCACTATAGTTTAATTGGACAGTGTTCTTAAACATCAGCTGTTCATACACCATTGTTCATGTACCACTTTCAGGATATGCATGTCAATCATATTATCATTTACTTCATATTTTCCTTGGACCTTCTTTTGTTATTTGTTAACCTAATCTGAAATAATAACGTCCATGAAATGATGGGTTAATATGTTGTTATACTTTTCTAATATATACGAACATGAATACATAATTATTAAACTAAAAATTTTGCCTGCTTACTACCTAAAATGACCTTGGGTACTATTAGAGATACATATACTTCCCTGAGGTAAACACTGCTTCTTGCAATGCAGCAGATTTAACTTGTACTGAGGTAGGAGCAATGGTGATGGCCATATTTTTTGGTTTGTCTTCAGTTTCTATCCTGAAAAAAAAAAGGAAATCATCCAATCTATTTTACTGGGAGGAGAGGGAGGGGGCCTGACTCACACTTCCTGAGCAAATTCCTATTGCACAAAAAAAACCTTCTTCTAGGGTCACTGAAACCTTCCAAGTGACAGAATTGGAATTAAACTTGGCAAAGATTACTAAATGCCATCAGTGTTAGACAACTGAAGGTTTTTGTAGCAAGAACAGAATTCAAGAAAAAGAAAACCAAAGTGTTGGAAAGCACCTACAGTGAGAGTCACGAAGGATTAAAAATATCTAAGAAAATCTTCCTGGCATTTGTGCTGCCCAAGCTGGAGTTGATAAAATTGTTTCTATTCTTTCCTGTAAGCACGTTGGAGGAGGAAGTAGTTGGATTGTCTTTCTTGGCTTTTGAGTAGGAGGAATAACACAGCATTATCGGATATAATGGCAAAAGAAAAAAGAGAAAAAAATGTTTTTTGAACTGCTGAAAAACTAAATTCATAACTCTGTGGAAGAACACAGATTTGGTTATATAAATAGTTTGGAATGTTGTCCAATGCATTTCAAAGGAAAAAAATAAAAAGAGCATCAGAAACCATGTAACAGTCAAGACTATGGTGGTAAATAATATAGATCTTTTTTAAAGCTAGTGAAATATACATGTGTATATTTGGTTCAGTTTTAATCTATCTCCTTTATGGTGCTTACATGTCCCTCCACAATATGGTTAATACCACACATTCAGTCCTCTCTTACCTCAAACTATTTGGGCTCTATACCCTATACCCTAACTGAGCCCAGGCCTGGGGTCACTGCATGTGGGTTTCACCAACATCCAGACTTTAAGTTGACTAGAATTTGCAAATCTTAGTACTGCTACCCTCTTATTTCTTAAAAGAAAAGTCCCCTGTAGAATCTGGAGCTAGAAAAAGTACTGTTTTTCTTGAGGAAATAGAATCTTTCACAATACTGAGAACTTCACGATTGAGTATTTGTTCTCAACATAGATAGACTGTGTGGCTAGCAACCTAAGTGACAAGTTAAAGGACTTCCAATTACTGTAGAACCATCACAAAAGAATGACACACCATTTTCCCTCTCTGTCTGGGAGGAGCATGGGGGTGGGAGAGGGGAAGTAGCCAGGACTTTGTGTTCTATTTGGTAAGATCTAGGCTTCCTTTACCTAGTTAAGAGAACATTGTTTGTTTTTGAAATCTAGGTTTTTGGAGGCTTGCTGCTGGATTGGCCTAAAGAGAAAGAGCTTCCGGTGTTAAGAGAGGAGGGGCTGGTGCAGAGGTAAGTTATCTAGAGTAGGCAGATGCATAGTGCTTTGTCCTCTAGCTGTGGGGCTTTGCACTCCACTTCCTCACAGTGGCCTAGAAGTTGCAGGAATTTTGACAGAATGGCTTTGTGTGTACCTGGGGACTGAATACTAAGTTGTAAACATCCCTCTGTAGTGAAGTTTCCAGTCGCCAAATCTGGCACAGAGGGAGTAGATGCTGTTTTCAGCAGAGGTAGCCACCTTAGAATAGATGATAGGTAGATAGACAGGAAGATAGATAGATAGATAGATAGATAGATAGATACATAGATTTAGACAATGTGTATTTCAGCAACAAGTTGATGGATTGAGAACTCTCTTTGAGAGAACCTCTTCTCCTCAGTTTCCCTGAATCAGGTAAGCCTTAGGGTTCTTTTATCAAGAATGAGACGGGGCCCTCTAAAAATAACTTTGATTGAATTATCAACCCTGATAGGGGAGAGTCCAAAGGATTTAATTTAATTTAGAAAAACAATGAAATGTGATATTTCCTATACCTTAGTTTTATTAGTTAACTATTGCTGTGTAGCAATATTACCACAAACTGAGTGATACAAAATATCACTCATTTATTAAGAGCTTAAAACATTCATGCATTAGCTCATAGTTTCTCTGGGTCATGAACCTGGATATGGCTTAGCTCAGTCCTCTGTTTCAGAGTCCCTGACAAGGCTGCAGTCAGTGTCAGCCAGGGCAGAGGTTTCATGTGAGGTTCATCTGGGGAAGGTTCTTCTTCCAAGTTCATATCATTGTTGGCAGCATTCAGTTCCTTGCACATGATTGGACTGGAAGCCTCAGTTCCTCCAATGTTGAGTGGAGACAGACCTCAGATCCTTGCCACATGGACCTTTCCACATGGCAACTTACTTCATCAAAGCCATCAAGTCAGAGAGCCAATAAAGAGAGTCTGTTAGCAAGATCAAAGTTACAGTTTTGCGTAATGCAATCACAGAGGTGCCATCCCATTACCTTTACCATATTCTGTTGGTTAGAAGCAAATCACAGGCCCTGCCCACACCAACAAGAGAGTTTTACACAAGGTAAAATTGGCATGAATACCAGGAAATGAGGATAATTTGGGGCCATCTTTGTGTCTATAATACAAATTTTAGAACAATTTTATACATGGTAACACTAAGAAGTTCATGGAAAAAATTGTAATTTAAACATAGTAATTTATGTTAACTCCCAATGGGCAGTCATGCTAACATTCTTCTTTTTCTTAGTTTTCATTTTCTTCTTTTATTTATAATTTACTACTTTATTATATGTGCCTCCAAAAACTTTTTCAAATATTTTGTGGAAAGGAGTGTATATAAATACACTTAACATACTGTTAAGGTCTAAATGTTTGTGTACCACCAAAATTCATATGTTGAAACCTAATCCCCAATGGGATGGTGTTTGGAGGTGGGGCCTCTGGGAGGTGATTAAGTCATCAGGGTGGAGCCTTCATGAATGCGATTAGTGACCTCATAAAAGAGACTAAGGAAAGCTGTCTAACCTGTTCTGACATGTGAAGACAGAGAGAAGAAGGCTGTCTATAAACCAGGAAACAGCTCTCACCAGACACCGAATCTGCCAGTGCCTTGCTCTTGGATTTCCCAACTTCCAGAACTATGAGAAATAAATGTTGTTTAAGCTACCCGTTCTATGGTATTTTTGTTATATCAGTCCAAATGGACTAAGACACACAATATAAAAGTAAACATTTTATTAAAAGGGGAAGTAAGTCAGACAAAGACAAATATCATATGATATCACTTATATGTGGAATCTAAAAAAAATGATACAAATGAACTTATTTATGAAAGAGAAACAGATTCTCAGACATAGAAAACAAACTTATGGTTACCAAAGGAAAAAGGGAGAGGGCAGAGATAAATTAGGAGTTTGAGATTAACATATACACACTACTACATATAAAATAGATAACCAACAAAGACCTACTGTATAGCACAGGGAACTATATTCAGTATCTTATAATAATATATAATGGAAAGGAATCTGAAAAAGAATATATATATATATGTGTATAACTGAATCACTTTGCTATACACCTGAAACATTGTAAATCAACTACACTTCAATAATAAATAAATAAATAGGCTGGAAATGTTTTAAAAAAGGGGGGTGGGTAGGGGAAGATAGGTCCTAAAGTATATAACATGTAATATTTACTAAAGTGAGGAAAAAACAAATTTGCACAAAACAGATATGAAAAACATTCCAACTTCATTCATAGTAAGAGAAAGGCATATTAAAACTCACTGATATATACAACTTTTTATAGATCAGATCGGTAAAAGTTTGAAAGTTCTGTTGGTGAAACTTCTGGGAGAAACAGGTAAGAAACAAACTTAAATTACAATGTTACATACTGACAGGTGCTTTGAAGAAAAGTAAAGTAGGACAAAGAGTTAAATTGACAATGTCACGGGAATTCCCTGGCAATCCAGTGGTTAGGACCCGGTGTGCTCACCACCAGGGGCCCAGGTTCAATCCCTGGTCAGGGAACTAAGATCCCCCAAGCTATGCAGCGCCACAGTCAAAAAAATAAAATAAAGTGATGATGTTGCTATTTACTATAGATCAGTCAATATGGCTTATCTGGGGAGGAGACATTTGTGCAGAAACCTGAATGAAATGAGGGAGTGGGCTTTCTAGGATCTACAGAAAAAGGCAATTTTGAAAGCTCAGACATGGAAAGAGGTTTGCCAAGTTTGAGGAGCGTGGAGAAAGCCAGAGTGGCTGAAGCACAGTAAGCAAGGAGAAAAATGACAGGAAGTGAAGCTGGAGAGGTAGCCAGAGGTCAGATTGTGTACAACTCTGTAAACTACGGTAAAAACCCTTTTATTCTGTGAACCAAGGCCATTTGGAGGTTGAGAGCAGGAAAGTGATATAAAAGGTCTTAAGTTTTAAAAAGAATCACTGTAGTTGCTAAGAGTAGTTGAGGAGGGGGTGGAATTGGGCAAGAATGGAAGCAGGAAAACCAGTGAAAAGACTTGGGTTCCTATTATGCATCTCAAACAGAACTGTTGATTGCCAAGCCCATCCCCTGCCCGTGATTCAGCATTCCTCTTTCTTTCCCATCTCAGTAATGGCATTACCATCCTCTAAGTTATTTCTTTTCCATATCTCCTACATGGACTCTGATCAGTAACTTCTGTGGCCTTATCTAAAGAAGGCCAAAATCCATCCTCTCTTTCTGTCTCCACTGTCACTCCCTTAGTCCTAGGTACTTTCATGTCACATCTGGACAGCCATCCTCTCTGCTGCTACTTACCATCTCTACAATCCATTCTCCACATGCAACCAAAATGAACTTTTGGAAATATAAATCAGATCATGACACTTAGCTTGAAAACTTAAGGGTTTCTTTTAGCTTTTAGAATAATATCAACATTCCCTGTCAGTCCTATAAAGCTTTACATGATGTGGCTCCGATTTACTTCATGCATGTGGTAGGCAGAATTCTAGCCCCCATGATCTTCACCCCGGGTGTTATTCCTGGGATTATATTTTGTTATATGGCAAAGCGCATTGTTTTAAGTTTGTTGTAATTTGCTCCACAGCAATAGAAAATTAATACGATGCAACTTTCTTGTTCACTGTGTTTTATATCACACAGGTCAAATTTCTCTTCTTCAGATGTGCTAAGCTTCTTCCTGCCTTAGGATCTTTGCATTTAGATTTCCCTCTTCCTGAAATACTTAATCATGACTGGCTTCTTTTCATCCCTTGGGTGACAGCTTAATTGTAAGAGCATCAGAGAGTCCTTCATTGACTACCCTATTTTAAGCTACACCCTCCCAATTTATTGTTATATCATCCCAGTTATTTTATTCATAGCGTTAGTAAGTAGCTTTTATTAGGGACTTACATGTGGCATGCACAATTCTAAGCACTTTACATGGATTCTTCATTTAATCTCCATAATAACCCCATGAGACTATATTACAATCACCAATTACAGATGAGGAAATGGAAGCACAGAGATTGAATACCTCATGCAGGTCACATAGCTACTAAAGAGCAGAGCCAATATTTGAACCCAGGTAGACTAAATTCCAGAGTCTACACACTTAAAACTGTATTTCCCCCACAGTATCTATCACATTCTAAAATCATCTTGTTTTTTATTTACTTATTTATTGTTTTTCTCTTCCTCTACACTTAAAACTAGTATGTAAGTTTCTCAAAAGTAGGAATCTTATTTGTCTGTTCACATAGTAGCTGCTGAAGGGTAGCAAAATATGCCACTTCAAAATAAGTCACTTTGGCATAAGAACTATTTTGGCTGAAGGAAATTGAAAAGGAATAGATACAAGAAAAACTCTCTGCCCTCCTCCTCTTTGCCTAAAAGCAGGTTGCTAATCTGTATAGATATTTCCCCTCCCATCTCTATTGGGAAGGACAAAAATTAATCACTGGAGATAACTCTAGATCCTTAATAGCCCAGAGATGGCACCAGAGGAATCTACATAACAAACTTTACTAATTAGCCTTTATTTTGCATTAGTTCCCCCATATGTTTGCCTTCCCTAGAAATTCAAAGACTTTTTCTTTTGTCTTGTCACTTGTCTAATAATTTATTTATTTTTCTTTTCTTAGGATGATACATAAACCCAAGTTCTAGCCATTCCTTTAAGTTACCCATCTCTAAATGCTTCCATGCCATGTTAATAAACTTCTGCTTGTTCTTCTGTCTTTTGTCTTTGTTAATCTCTCTTTTGTCACCCTAATTTATAGAGCCCCAGCTAATGAACCTAAGATGGGTAGAGGGGAAAATATTTTTTTCCTCCCCTACACTGCTCAGCAAATATTTTAGAATGAATGAGGAAAATGATAACACAGAAATTAAGTAACTTATCTGCAGTACAAAGTATGTAATAGAGCCAGGCTTTGTACCTAGAACCACCGATCTCAAGCTTGTGCCCTTAGCTCCTATTGCCTTTTTCATTAAAAGAATAATAGTAATCAGTTGTCATTTTCTTAATATATGTATAATATTGTCCCAGAGTATGAATACAGTTTTCTTCACCTGGCAAAATGATCCATCCAAAATGATTTCTTGGAAAATTTTGTGGAAGTTCATCCTTACTGTCATCTTACTCTGTTTTTGCTCTGTGGGCCTTCTCTGAGGCATATGCTGGGTCAGAGAAGTCTTTCTAGTGCCCCTCAATTGCCTCTGCCTGCCCATAATTCTGGCCTTGCGTGCAACACATACCAACTTCTCTGCCTCCAAGAGATTAGTCTTCGCTGACCACAAAATATAATAACTATTTTCCTTTCCCTTGCTTCCCACACTAGTTTCTCTTCTGGTCTGTATAAGTGGCCCTTCCCACCTCTGAATATCCAAATTACAATGTATTTTGAGAAAACTCTCTGCCCCTGTGAAAACTTCCCTTCCCTGTGACAGACCACTGACTGCTATATTCACGCTTTACCATAGATAGTTATCAGTGTTTGAGGTCTCACAGCTGACTCCATTGACACAAAACAACACATTGAGGCCAAGATTCTGGCCTGTAAAATGTTTCCTCAATAGCCTGACATGAAACAAAGACAATCATACTGAGGCATTTGACCCAGGCTGCACGAGTCCATGGAAGTTAATTGTTTGGTGATTTCCTGTACTTGAGGCACAAATGCTTCCTTTTCCAACAATAGACTCACTAAAGCCTCAGTCAATGCAATGAAATTAGGGGCTTCAGGGACAGTCTGTATTCAGATAACACTCAGTGGTAATTTAGGCGATGAGGTTTGCAGGATTGAAAGGCAGTTCACAAAAGAACTACAAGTCCTCCCAGTGTGAGGGTTCTTGATTATGGTTCTGGGTATTTCTGGAAGGGTTGTGGCCTTCCTATCAATGACTCCTTGATTTTATTGCACCCTATGCAGTTCAGAGCCTCTGCCTTACAAAGAAGGAAAAGGTGGGTGTGCATAATACACAAGCATAAGCTACCAAGGAGACCAAACTCCTAAGCATAGCATAGAATTGGATTTTAACTACCCAAACAGCTTTCTTCTGCCTCAGCCTGACAAAGACCCTCTCCTTGACCAAACTTAATCAGGCTCCTGTAAGCCCTCCTCTCAACTAGGCCTTGACCTTGGGCTTCAGCATCCAATTTTGTTGAACCCACACCACTTATTTTTAGCACGAATTCTTCTACATCTGGGAATTCCCTGGCAGTCCAGTAGTTAGGACTCAGTGCTTTCACTGCTGGGGCCTGGGTTCAATACCTGGTTGGGGAACTAAGATCCTGTAAGCCACGGGGCATGGCCAAAAAAAAAAAAAAAGAATTCTGCTACATCAGTTTAGACAGAATCCCCCACCCTTGATCACCCTCAAAATCTGTTCAAATTCGTCAGCCTCCACTATCTCCCAGGTGATATCCGATCACTCTGTCCTACTTTCTGCAAGAATCCTATTAGGACAGTTCAGCAAGAATTATCCTACTCCCTTAGTAATTTTCCATCCACTGACTGACACCCTCACCCTCATGCCCCCACCCCACTTCTTGGCTCTAAATCCCCACTTTCCCTTATATTCCAAATTGAGCCCAGTTCTATCCTGAGGTCCCTTTTCCCCTATTGTAATAGTTCCTGAATAAAATCTGCTTTTGAAACAGAGCAGGACCCTGCGGGGCCCTCCCAGGTACAAAAGCCCCTCTGTGTCCCCTGTTTCTTATTTGTAGAAGAAAAAAGACCTTAGTCTCTTAGGCCTTTCCCAAGTTCCAAAATAGGACAATAGGGTCACGGGACTCCTAGTTCCCTGAAGGGATACAGAAAACAATCTCATACATATCTTTGAGTTGTTCTACAGAAACTAAGGTCTCCCCACTCAGGTGGAGGATGGTGATGGCATGCTGACCACAAGCACATAGACCCCAGACTGGCTGGAACCAGAAGGTTGAGATTCCTGAAATATCAGCCTGTTACCTCACCACCAACCAATCAGAAGAAAGTCACACACCCTACAGCCTTTACCCCAAATGCTGCCTTTAAAAACTCTTCCTCCCAAACTATTGGGGAATTCAGGTCTTTTGAGCATGAGCTGCCCGTTCTCCTTGCTTGGCGGTCTGCAATAAGCCTTTCTCTATTCCAGACTCTGACATTTTGGTTTGTTTGGCCTCACTGTGCATCTGTCAGGCACATGAACCTGGACTCGACAACAATTTTACCACTTTAACTACCATCCAGCACTGTTTTTTCTTTGACAATCCCCTGTAGGGATCCTGTGCTCCAGTCAGACTGAATTATTTTCCACTTCTCAGAACATTTCTTGCTTTTTCACACCTCCCTGCCTTTACACCTGCCTAGGAATGTTCTTTCACTTCTCTGCCTGGTTGATGCCTACTCATTCTTCAAGACCAAGCTTACGTTATTTATTAGCCAATTTCCCTCCTTTCCATTCCTAAAATCACTAGCTCAGGCCCTCAAAACTTCTTGGCTGATGGCTGCTAACAATCTACATTCTCCATGTCTCCAGTGTTGAACCCTTTCAAATCCATCTTCCCCCCACAGCCAGAGCAATTTATTTAAGACCCAAATTTGATCATCTTATCTCTTACTTGAATTCTTTGTTTCATTAAAAAAAAATTGAGATGTAATTAACATATAACATTGTATTAATTTAAGGTGTTCAACATAATGATTTGACATATGTATATACTGCAAAATAATTACTGCAATAAGTTTAGCTAACATCCATCACCACACATAGTTACAAATTTTCTTTTCTTGTGATAAGAAATTTTAAGATCTACTCTCTTGCACTTTCCTGGTGGTCCAGTGGTTAAGACTCTGCACTTCCACGGCAGGGGGCATGGGTTCAATCCCTGGTTGGGGAAGCTCTGCATGCCGCAGGGTGTGGCAAAAAAACAAACAACCCCCCCCAAAAGATCTACTCTCTTAGCAACTTTCAAATATACAATACAGTATTGTTAACTATAGTCATCATGCTGTACATTACATTCCCAGTACTTATTCATTTAATAACTAAATGTTTGTACTTTTTGACCACTTTTACCCATTTTGCACCTCCCCACCTTTAACACTTAAAGTTTTCCCATCAATTACAGGGTAGAGGCTAAGCTCATTAACATAGAATATGAAGGTGATTCTTGATCTTTCTCCTGCTTATGTCTCTGCCATTTTATCTTCCACCCTTTTATTCCCTGCTAGTTTTCCCTCTAGTAAAATCAGATTGCATGAGGTTCCCCTAAATATACATCCTCTGCCCATCTTCACTACCAAATTATTTCTTTTTATGACTTTGCTCAAGTTGCCCTCCAAGGAACTTTCCTTAACTGCCTTAAAATATATAGGAATACTACACACTATGTGCATATATATACGCACACACACATACATATACACAATATAGGAATACTATATGTGTATATATATGCACACATGTACATATACACACACCTATAGGGAATATACATTTTAAGAATGCTTTATATATGCATATGTACATAATAAAATAGTTATATACATCACCATTTCTGCCTTTACTGCATTGTTTTATATGTATTAAATTTTCTCGATTCCCAATGAGATTATCAAATTCTATGGGCATAGACCAGGTCTCCTCAATATAGCTTACTATATGGCACACTGTAAGCTCAATAAAATGTGTATTGAACGAAGAAATAAAAGGAACTCTAGAAGTTCCCTTTTTTAAAAAGTATTTTTCTCCATACAGATAACTCAGCAACTGAAGGTTCATTTGAGTTAATAAGGTACTCTTTTAAATTGCCAACTCTCAAAGATGGAAACCACAGTTCTGTGTGAATTACTTCAAGCTGCTGAATGCCTGGCTCAGATTAGTAGGACTTGAGAGATTAACTGGAGCAGAGTAGTACACTTTTATTATTCTTTTTTTGAAATTTATTATATTTATGTTATTTGTTTATTATTTTTGGCTGCGCTGGGTCTTTGTTGCTGCACGCGGGCTTTCTCTAGTTGCAGCGAGTGGGGGCTACTTTTCACTGCAGTGTGCGGGCTTCTCATTGCAGTGGCCCCTCTTGTTGCGCAGCACGGGCTCCAGGCGTGAGGGCTTCGGCAGTTGTGGCCCGGGAGCTCAGTAGTTGTGGCTCGCGGGCTCTAGAACACAGGCTCAGTAGTTGTGGCACACGGGCTTAGTTGCTCCGCGGCATGTGGGATCTTCCCGGACCAGGGCTTGAACTGTGTCCCCTGCATTGGCAGGCGGATTCTTAACTCTGTGCCACCAGGGAAGCCCCGCTTTTATTATTCTTATTGGCTGCCCAGCACCTCTGAACACTCTTGTATTTGCTGATTTCTCTACCCAATTAAATAGAAGCCAACCCTCACTTCCTCAGCCTTTCTTGCAGTTAGGCTCCTCCAACTGGATACATTTGTGCCAGACTTTGAAAGGGAAGCTGGGACTTCCCTGGTGGTCCAAAGGTAAAGAATCTACCTTCCCTGGTCGGGGAACTAAGATCCCACATGCTGCGGAGCAACTAAGCCCGCGTTCCACAGCTGCTAAGCTCACACTCCTCAAATAGAGAGCCCGCGTGCTGCAAACTACAGAGCCCAAGCGCTCTGGAGCCCATACACCACAACTAGAGAGAAGCCCTCATGCGGAAGTGAAAGATCCCGCATGCCTCAACAAAGACCCTGTGTGTGGCAACTAAGACCCAACGCAGCCAAAAAAAAAAAAAGAAAGAAAGAAAGGGAAGCTAGAGAGATAAAGAAGTAGGGAGTACCCAGTCTAGCAAGTGAGGCAGGTGTGTTCAAATTCCCAGGGAACAGTAGCAAAAGTTCTATCGGAGGGGTCTTTGCCCTACATTAGAGTCAGTGGTAGAGGCTGTGATGTTTCTCTGGTATGTGAGTTGTGCACTGATCCTCCAGGCCTGGTTCTCCCACCTCTCAGGAGATTCTGTGAACTCCTTAATGTCCTTTAAAGAGTTCCTTTTCTGCTGAAACTAGCTAGAATATATTCCTAGACTTTCTATCTTATACCATGGACTAATAGATGAAAGGAGGAAGAGGGGAGTACTTAATGTGGTGCTTTGGGGAAGACAAGCTAGAAGAAGGATGGGGGACTTTGGACAGGAGAACAGCAACATAAAGACCATGGATCCTCAGTGGAGCAGAAATAAAGAAGCAGGTATGAAGGTAAATGAGAATCAGCAAACTTTGCCTACTTTGTTAATTTTGCTTGTGGTCCTGGTCAGAGCCGTTACAGATCTAAAAATGATTCCTTAGCTATAGTGAGCAAGGTGTGTGTTGAGAAATACTGATATCGTGATTGGTTTAGAAAGCTGCAGACTTTAGTCTTCTCCAGTTTGCTCAAGCTCCCCAGTCCCGAGAACCCCCTGACTCCCCTAATGCAGATCGGGCTCTCTAAATTGATATAGGTCTTTCCTGCATAAAACCTCTCCCTCTTTCTGTGAAGTAGAGGAGGGAGAGAAGGATAGGAGGGAGGAGAACAGCAATAGAAGAAGAGTACAAAGAAACGAAAGAAGGAGGTAGTGGGGAAACACTGTGTGGAGAGGAGAAAATGCTGGGGACAGAAGAATACTGTATGTGCAAATATCCATTTGAAACAGGAACATCATACTGTTTCTTTTAACTGCCCCTTCTTGGCTTTCCTCTCTCTCTAAGACATTCATAGAGTACTGAGAATTTTCCCATTTGAAAAGTCTTCCAGAACATATTTCTTTGCCAATATTAAGGCTCTCCTATAAATGCTAACTTATATATGGACCATCTAAATAAACGTGGGATTTTTGGAAAATGTGTTCATATATATCCAACGAATATTTATTGAGACCCTTTACGTGCCAGGCACTAAACTTGGGAGCAGTGCTGAATAAGATAGATAAAGGCCTTTGGGAGCTTTTATTAGCATTGAGCTCATCTATACTCTCATGTTTCATAATCTATTATAATAAATGTCCTCTGTTGAAATCATCGCAGTGGTACAATGGCAGATTAAAGGATCTATCCCAAGGTTACATACAGGTAGGTGCTTAGGGTAATCGCTTTGTAATGATAAAGTGATGATACTATTAAAGCTCTGAGTATAGGCAGGGCAATGGCAAAAATAAATTTTTATCAAGGATACTAGAAAGAGCTATAAATCAATCAACTGGGCTCTTCTAGATAGACAAATAGATGTGTTTAACCTGTGAGTATGCTATTAGTGTGACTGAAGATACATTTCCCTGCTTCTGATGTTTTTCCATTTGACAGGAGCCCATTAGTGTGTAAATTAGTAGAGCTTGTGATCTTCTGCCAGCCTGGCACTCACTCCACCCTGGGGGGTGATATTTGAAAAGAGAAGTTGGGCATGAACAGCTTAGCTTCTTCCTCTTGGGATACAGTTAAAGAGAGAGAGCATGTGTTTATCTCTCTGCCCCTCTGTGTACAGGTGTCGCCCATGCTGGGGATAGCCGAGGGGTCTGCTCAGCCCCAGCACTGCCTGCAACTGGGGACGTATGTTTGAATAATTCTGGACTCAGTATTAGGAAGCCCACTTGCTCAGACATCAGCCCTCTACCCTAAACTTTATCCGTACAACGGTGATTTCTTTTGGCTCCCACTTGAAATACTCATGACTTGCTTTCCCATTGATTCAGAAATTAGGTGAGGAAAAAGGGATAGTTACTGGCCCTTCAGATTAAGTAAAGATTGTCCCAATGACTAAGTGGAGAAAGACAAAACTTAGTGGAATGAGCCCAAGGTCTGACATCAGACCTGGGTTTTGAGTACTGGCTGTGGGGTCTTGGTTAAGCCACCTAGCCTCAGAGAATCTCATTCTTCTTTGGTGCCCTGGGGATAATATGGCTAGTATTGTCGCAAAGATGAGAGCTAACTTATGAAGGGAATTCCCTGGTAGTCTAGTGGTTAGGATTCCGGGCTTTCACTGCCTTGGCCCGAGTTCAATCTCTGGTTGGGAAACTGAGATCCTGCAAGCCTCGTGGCACGGCCAAAACAGGAAAAAAAGATAGCTTATGTAAAGTACCAAGCACAATGTCTGGCATTTAATAAATGGTAACTGGTAACAGCAGCAGCAGCAGCAGTAATGTGGGGTACCCAGCACTGGGAGAGTTAAAAAAAGCATTTCTGCTTTCACGAAAACAAGTCTCTTTAAAGAGATAATACTAACTTAATTTTTTTAAGTTTTAACTTTTAATTGAAAAAATTTTATCACTTAGCTAAAATACTTTTGAATACATTAATATGCATTTGAATACATAATTAAAATACATTTCTCATGTAAAACACTGCGTGTTTTAAAATGATTTGGTCACTCAATAAATTCCTTAGAATTCAGGGGTGAGCATAGCACAGGGAGATCAGCTGGTGCTTTGTGACCACCTAGAGGGATGGGATAGGGTGGGTGGGAGGGAAGGAGACGCAAGAGGGAAGAGATATGGGGATATATGTATATATATATAACTGATTCACTTTGTTATAAAGCAGAAACTAACACACTATTGTAAAGCAATTATACTCCAATAAAGATTTAAAAAAAATTAGTATAACCTTAAAAAAAAGAATTCAGGGGCGATAATGAGCACAATTGGAGTGAAAGTGTTTATTTTCAGTTTATTAATTTCCTTTGATTATCATAGAGAAAAACTTTGCTAGTCCTAAGGTCTTCTTTGAAGTCAGGCATGATGGGAAGTGTGCTGGGAAAGAACAAATCAGGCATCTTACTTTTGTAGACTCTTTGTGTCCCCTCATTCTTTTTTTTTTTTAATTTCTTTTATTTTTAATTTATTTTTTGGCTGTGTTGGGTCTTCATTGCTGCGTGCAGGTTTTCTCTAGTTGTGGTGTGCGGGCTTCTCATTGAGGTGGCTTCTCTTGTTGTGGGTCATGGGATCTAGGCACGTGGGCTTCAGTAGTTGTGGCATGTGGGTTCAGTAGTTGTGGCTCTCAGGCTCAGTAGTTGTGGCTCAGGGGCTCTAGAGCACAGGCTCAGTAGTTGTGGTGCACGGGCTTAGTTGCTCCATGGCATGTGGGATCTTCCTGGACCAGGGATCAAATCCGTGTCCCCTGCGTGGGCAGGCAGATTCTTAACCACTGCGCCACCAGTGAAATCCCTTGCCTCATTCTTAAAGTTAATGTTCCATATATGGAATTGTCTGTGAGCCAACATATCTAGTTTTTTTCCCCTCATAGGCATCTTCCTGAACACAGTTTTGTCATCCTAGCCCATCTCTGCTGATTTCAATTCATCATTGACAAAGGTGTGGAGTGTTTTGTGGCTGGATGACAGATTTATGAAAAGAACCCAGGTATGTTTCTATTATATTTCTGATGCACGCCTTCCAAGGTTCATTGGGTTTAGAGATTTTCATGTTTAGCTCAAATAAATGAAAAACATCTATATGAATTTGTGACCTATAACTCTACTGGAAAATAATGTAGATTGATTTAATTTAGATTATGCTGTTTGTTAAGAGGATACTCTTTTTACATTTTCTTTGCTATCCTAGAAGTTTTTTTTAAAGTACATTCTCAGAGATTACTTCTTTTTTACTACTTTTTAAAAAAAATAAATTTATTTATTTTTGGCTGCATTGGGTCTTCATTGCTGCGTGTGGGCTTTCTCTAGTTGCGGCTAGTGGGGGCTACTCTTCGCTGTGGAGCGCGGGCTTCTCGTTGCGGTGGCTTCTCTTGTTGCAGAGCACTGGCTCTAGGCGCACAGTCTTAGTTGCTCCATAGCATGTGGGATCTTCCCGGACAGGGTTCGAACCCATGTCCCCTGCATTGGCAGGCGGGTTCTTAACCACTGCACCACCAGGGAAGTCCCCTATCCTAGAAGTTTATATCTAGAATATTTTCTCTACAAACAGACTTTTTACGTGTAAAGCAGGTAAAACTCTTCATTTTGTCTGTTAGTGCTTTCATAGTTTTTATCATTCTGAAACAAAATCTACCCATCAGCAACAACACAAATAAAACTAGAATCAAAGAATGAAAGCTAAGGGCTTCCCTGGCGAGTTCGCCGTGTATGAAAGCCCGTGTGCAGCAACGAAGACCCAATGAAACCAAAAATAAATAAATTTATGTATAAAAAAAAGAATACATCAAATGCATCAAATAAATGACTAAAAACCTGTATCTGGTCAACCCAGACAACCAGTGATACTTTGATAACTAGATTGATTTCTGACACTGGCATAATAAAATTAAGGGATTTTTTTTTCCCTACTCTTAAGCAATATTGCCTGAACAAAACGCTCTATTATTGGTTCCCAGGGAATCAAGTTTTTAGACTGCTATGTCTCTAGCATCTTCTCCAGTTTCCTAGTATGGGAAACAATGCATTTGCTGAACTAATTCTTTTTAGCTAATATACTAATTAGAAATATTTTAGTGGCAAGTGTCAGAAACTCAACTCAAAATGGCTTAAGCAAAAATATGAATTTAACTGGCTTATGTTAATCCAGAGTTAATGTAACTTTAGGAATGGCTGGACCCAAGTGCTCAAACCAGTGCTGTTCAGTATAAATACAGTGAAAGCCACAAATGTGAACCACTTATGCAATTTTAAATATTCTACTAACTACATAAACAAGGAAAAAGAAACAGCTGAAATTAATTTTCCTAATATATTTTATTTAGTCCAAAATATCCAACATATCATTCTAACAAGTAATCAATATAAAAATTATTAATGAGAAATTTTAAATTCTTTTGTTCATACTAAATCTTTGAAATGCAGTGTGATTTTACATTTATAGCACATCTCAATTTAGACTAGCTGTATTTCACATGCTCAATAGCCATATGGGGCTGGTGGTTACAAAAACTGGACAATGCAGGTCAAAACAATGCATCAGGACGATATCTCTAGCTCCTGCTCACTCTGCTTTCCTCTCTGTTGGCCTCAGCATCCAGCCTCATCTGGCTAACTCTTATTTATTTTCAGTTTTCAGTTTTACCCATCCCTACCTATGGTGACCTCCTCTCTTACTCGGCCCATTTACTATGGTGACCTTCTCTCTTACTCGGCCCATTTGCTAGAGACATACTGGCATGTAGTGGGCATTTGAATGTCTGTTCTTTATCATAAAAGTTCTAAGGGAGAGATTGTACCAGTACAAATTCATTATTTTTAATAAGGGAAAAACTCAGGTACTGATCCCTTCGAAGGTAAGATTTCACAAACCCCCCCACCCTGGCTCCTATCCATCATCTTCCAGGTATAGGAAAGACACAGAAGGTTAGTTGCATCATCTGCACAATAAAAGATAGCATTATTTATGGAATACTAGAGCTATGTCTACATTTGGGAAGGGAGAATTTTTTTTTTTTTTTTTTTTTTTGCGGTACGCGGGCCTCTCACTGTTGTGGCCTCTCCCGTTGCGGAGCACAGGCTCCGGACGCACAGGCTCAGCGGCCATGGCTCACGGGCCCAGCCGCTCCGCGGCATGTGGGATCTTCCTGGACTGCGGCACGAACCCGTGCCCCCTGCATCGGCAGGCGGACTCTCAACCACTGCGCCACCAGGGAAGCCCGGGAGGGAGAATTATTTTAAAATATTTATTTATTTATGTATTTGGCTGTGTCGGGTCTTAGTTGCGGCATGCGGGATCTTCATTGCGACATGTGGGATCTTTAGTTGCGGTGGGCGGACTCTTCATCGTGGCGCATGGGCTTCTCTCTAGTTGTGGCACGAGGGCTCCAGAGTGCGTGGGCTCAGTAGTTGCAGCACGCAGGATCTCTACTTGTGGAGTGCTGGCTCTAGAGTGTACGGGTTCAGTAGTTGCAGCACGCAGGCTTAGTTGCCCCGCGGCATGTGGGATCTTGTTCCCCGACTAGGGATCGAACCCATGTGCCCTGCATTGGAAGGCGGATTCTTAACAACTGGACCACCAGGGAAGTCCCAAGAATTGTTATTCTTTGTATTTGTCCTACCTCAAGAGAATTTGGGACTTTTTTTTTCTTCAGAGGTTTGAAACATCTCAAATGGAACAGTGAATTCCAAAATGGAAAAGCACAGGAATGCACTCATAAAACGCTATGATGTTACTACCTCTTGTGTTATTATAATTCCAATTTTACAAATAAAGAAACTGAACTATAGTGAAATTTTTTTAAAAATCCAAAATGATAGCATAAGAATGTCTCAGTGATTACCCATGTTCTTAACTACTGTGCTATAAAGTCCTCTAGTAAATGTGATGTCTTTTAAAATATGTAAGGAGACACACCACAAGGCTATGTCAAACTGCAGAAAAAACCAGGATACAGCAAAGAAAAGCTTTTAAAATGGCTGGAATCTGCTCAATCTTTATATGTAGTAGTTGATTTTATTATGTGTGAATTTGTTTGATAGCCAGCTCCACTGACTTGACATACCAAAAGGGTTGGGAATAGAGTTTAGGATTTCCACAGTGCTCTTAACACACTAGGCATTACTCCTTGTGGTAAGGACAGGTGAGAAATGAAGAGGGGGTAGGAGGATGAAGGGATAGGGAAGAGGAGGTAGAGACCCCATAGCTATTAAATGGGTTTCAAAATAATACTCCCAATAATTATAAAAACAACAGCAAAGATAGCTAATATTTATTGAGCACTTACTATGTGCCAAGCCCCTGAATTATTTAATTTTATCCTCCCCAAAATCTGTAAAATTGGTGCCATTATTGCTTTCATTTAGATTCCCTGACTCAAGTAAGTAATGGCTCAACCATCTTATTGGAAATCTCCAATCTTCTTATTGGAAAGCTAGAGATTTGCTAATCATTTTCCTTGGGAATTCTCCCATAATGCTCCTGAATAATTTTTATTTTTAAATTTTATTACTTTTTTATTGAAGTATAGTTGACTTACAATATTATATTAATTGTACATTACATCCATGTAGCTATTTATTTTATACATAGTAGTTTGCACCTCTTAATCTCTTGCCCCTATCTTGCCCCTCCCCGCTTCCCTCCCCCCACTGATACCCACTAGTTTGTTCTTTATATCTGTGAGTCTTTTTCTGTTTTGTTATATTTATCCATTTGTCTTATTTTTAGATCTCACATGTAAGTGAAAAATACAGTCTTTGACTTATTTCACCAAGCATAATATCCTCTTGGTTGGTCCATCCATGTTGTTGCAAATGGCAAATTTTCATTCTTTTTTATGGTTGAGTATGAATAATTTTTATTGTTCCTTCTTGAAAAGTTCCCCTTCTTTGGCTTTTAAGACACCACATCTCTTCATTCTCCTCTTATTTCCATTGCCCTTTCTTCCTCTCTGCTCTTTAGTATCCCTTCTTTACTTTTCTCTTTAAAAATTTGGTTCCTGCCCTCAGCCTTTTCTTCTTTCCCTTGGTTGATGTATTTTCCCTGCTCTCATATCTCAAATAACATCTGCTTTCATACACCAAATTTCCACATAGATGCTTTGGATTCCAAAACTGGTCACTGGATATTTTTGCCTAAATGTCCTGTAAACACTTCAAACTCCATTTGTGCAAAACTGAATTCTATACTTCCTCCCTAAATTTATTTTTCTTATACGCTCTTACTCAGTAACTACTATTCACCATCATCCACCCAGGGTTGCAAGTCAGAAACCTGTGGGTATCATCTCTGGCACCATCCTGTCCCTCACCTTCCATAGTCAATCTACATCTGAGTCAACTCTTCTCCTAATCACCTTTCAAACTGGTCCACTTCCCTTCATTTTCACTGCCACTACCTTAGGTTCAGGTTCTTTTCTTATTTTTTTTTCTTTTTCTTCTTTAACTGAAATATATTCAACATATCACACTGTGTGAATTTAAGGTGTACAACAAGTTAACTTGATACACTTACATATTGTAATATGATTGCCATTGTAGTGATAATTAGCACCTCTATCACATTACATAATTATCCTTTCTTTTTAGTAGTTGGAGAAATTAAGTTCTAGTATCTTAGCAAGTTTGATGATTATAATATTGCTGTCTAGATTCATTGCACTGGCATTATAACTCTAGGACTTATGTACTACTCATTGTAAGTAGGTACCCTTAAACAACATCTGTCCTGTCTCCCTACTCTCTAACCCCTGGTAGCCACCATTTTCTACAAGTTTGGCTTTTTATAATTCCACATATAAGTGATATCATAGAGTACTTGTCTTTCTCTGATTTATCTCACTTAGCAGAATGTGCTCAAGTTTCATTCATATTGTTGGAAATCGCAAGATGTTCTCCTTTCTCATGGTTGAATAATATGCCATTGTAAGTATGTATGGCATTTTATTTATCCATTCATCTACCAATGGACATTTAGGTTGTTTCAATATCTTGACTATGGTAAATAATGCTGCAATGAACATGAGAGTATGTATATCTTTTCGAGTTGGTGTTTTGGTTTTCTTCAGATAAATACCCAGAAGTGGAATTACTGAATCATATGGTAGTTCTATTTTTAATTTTTTGAAGAACCTCCACAATTTTTCCCACAGTGGCTGCACCACTTTACGTTCCCACCAACCATGCACAAAATTTCCCTTTTTTCCACATCCTTGCCAGCACTTGTTATCTCTTGTCTTTTTGATAACCATTCAAATTGGTGTGAGGTAATATCTAACTGTGGTTTTAATGTGCACCTCCCTGATGATTAGTGACGTTGAGCAACTTTTCATGTATCTGTTGGCCATTGGATGACTTCTTTGGAAAAAATATCTAGTTAGCTTTTCCACCCATTTTTTAATCAGATTGTCTTTTTGTTATTGAGTTGTATGAGTTCTTTATATATTTTGGACATTAACTTCCTATCTGATATATGGTTTGTAAGTTTTTTTTCCCATTCTATAGATTGCCTTTTAATCTTGTTAATTGTTTCTTTTGCTATGCAAAAGCTTTAAAGTTTTTATTTATTTATTTATTTATTTATGGCTGCATTGGGTCTTCGTTGCTGTGCGTGGGCTTTCTCTAGTTGTGGCGAATGGGGGCTACTCTTTCATTGCAGTGCACAAGCTTCTTATTGCAGTGGTTTCTCTTCTTGTGAAGCACATTCTCTAGGCGCACAGGCTCAGTAGTTGTGGCGCACGGGCTTAGTTGCTGCACGGCATGTGGGATCTTCCCAGACCAGGGCTTGAACCTGTCTAGCCTGCATTGGCAGGCAGATTCTTAACCACTGTGCCACCAGGGAAGCCCAAAAGCTTTTAAGTTGGATGTACTCCCAATTTGTTGATTTTTTCTTTTGTTGTTTGTGCTTTTGGTATCATATGCAAAAGAATCATTTCCAAGATCAGTATCAAGGAACTTCTCTATGCTTTCTTCTAGGAGCTTTACAGTATCAGGTCTTATGTTTAAGACTTTGATCCATTTCAAGTTAATTTTTGTGAGTGGTGTAGGATAGGGGTCCAATTTCTTTGCTTTGCATGTGTTTATCCAGTTTTCCCAAAACAATTTATTGAAGAGACTATTCTTTTCTCATTGGGTGCTCTTAGTTCTTTGTAGAGTATTAGTTGACCATATAACTAAGGTTGAATTCTGGGGTCTCAATTCTTTTCCATTGGTCTAGATGTCTATTCTTGTATCAGTGCCATACAGTTTTATAACTGTAGCTTTGTAGTACAGTTTGAATCAGGAAGTGTGACTGTTCTAGCTTTTTTTTTTTTTTTCCTAATGATTGCTTTGGTTATTTGGGGTCTTTTATGGTTCCATACAAATTTTAGGATTGTTTTTTCTATTCCTGTGAAGAATGCCACTGGTATTTTGATGGGGGTTGTATTGAGTCTATAGAGGGCTTTGGGGATCAGGTCCTTTTTTTTCTTACATTGTATGATAGAAAGCTGCTAATTGTCCCCCAGGAAATTCATTCTCCCCTTTGTTTATGATAATAAACCCTTGTTTTTTAACTGTGCACATGGCCTCACAGAATAAAAACTATATTTCCTAGCTATCCTTGCAGATAGGCAATGGTCATGTGTTTAAATTCTGGTTAATGGGATATGAGCTGAAGTGATGTGGAACTTCCAGGTCATAAACTTAAAGGGAAACGTATCCTCTTCTCCATTTTACTATATCTCAGGCTGTGAGGTGTATATGGTAGTGGTAAACCATCTTGGAACATGCAAATGAGGACAACACCTGACAGTCCACGTCCTGGAACTGTTCTACAGCCCTGGGTTGCTTATGCCCTGAGTGAGGAAAAAACTTTTATCTTGTGCAAACCCCTGTAATTTGGGTTTCTGTTACAGTAACCAGATCTATAGAGTGATACCCTTGGATGAGTACAACAATGTTCTGATTTGTCTACCTGTCCCCACTTTTAACTTCTCTTTAATCTGTTTTCTTCACTAAAGTTGGAGTAATCATTGTAATAGAATTTAAATTTGGTCAGATTTTTTCCTGCCATTTTCTACTTCCTATGCCATCTCTTTCAGTGTGTACTTTATTATATTCCTTAGCCTGGCACACCAAACTCTACATAATCTGGCCTCTGCTTTATCTCTCCAGTCTTACCTCTTATCATTACCTCATATCATTATCTTATCATTCCCTGCCTTGTGTGCCAAGCTCAAATCACATAGACCCATTTGCAGCTTCACAGAATAAGCCAAGCTCTCATACCCAGTGCACCTGTACATGCTGTTTACTCTGCCTGGAATGCCCATTCCCCATCCTCACTAGTTTCTCTGCCTGGCTAGTTTCTATTTGTCCTTTAGAATTCATGTCTTCTCCTCTTGGAAGTTTTTCTTGCCCACACAAGAATTGGTTATAGCCCCCTCTTATGTATTCCCAAAGTATTCTGTGCATACTTTTATCAAAGAACTGCCTGTTTGTCTATTATCTCCACACCCCTCCCCTACCAATATCCTGGAGAGCAAGGATGATTTTCTCATTAATAGTGTATCATTATGCCCTAGGACAAACCCTGGCACACAGTAGCACTCAAAAGATATTTATTCAGTTAGTGAATAAAAGGCAGTGAATGAATGGATACCATGGAGTCATGAAAATAGCATTTAAATGGAATATAGAGACCTGAGTTTTGTACCTGGTTCTGCCACTACCTGGATGGTTTTAGTTGAAATCATTTCACTCCACTTCACTTGAGCTAGATAAGCTCTCAGGTTTCTTCCAGGTTTATGATTTACAAATACATTATACAGGGAAAAGCAAAAATATACAAACTTTTAGAGCTGACAACCTTAAGGGGCTGGCTAGGTAATTCTTGTTCGAAAAAATGTACCTTGAAAAAATATGCCAAATAAAAGTGAGCTTTTATAGCAGTATTTAAGTTCTTTCTACTTACAGCTTTCAAACTATTTTTGTAGAACCAATTATTTTCACAAAATCTTTCAGAAATATCTATTGTAATCTGTTTGAGAAGCAGAGAATGTGAAATTCAGTGATATTAGGTAACATATTTGAGCTAGCAGCAGAGACAGAAGCAGAATCTGATTCAAAATTGTCTTGATAGAATATCCCACCTATTGTAAAAAACTGTGTGATATTATAGAGCTAAACCAGTAAAGAAAGCAGTGAAAAAAATTTTCTTTTTATTATTTATCTATCTATCTATTTATTTATTTATTTTTGGCTGCGTTGGGTCTTTGTTGCTGTGCGTGGGCTTTCTCTAGTTGTGGCGAGTGGGGGCTACTCTTCGTTGTGATGTGCAGGCTTCTCACTGCGGTGGCCTCTTTTGTTGCAGAGCATGGGCTCTAGGCGTGAGGGCTTCAGAATTTGCGGCTCACGGGCTCAGTAGTTGCGGCTCGCGGGCTCTAGGGCACAGGCTCAGTAGTTGTGGCGCATGGGCTTAATTGCTCCGTGGCATGTGGGATCCTCCTGGACCAGGGATAGGACCCGTGTCCCCTGCATTGGCAGTCGGATTCTTAACCACTGTGCCACCTGGGACGTCCCGAAAGCAGTGAACTTTAAACTATGTTACACATAGATTAAAATAGCAAATACCAAAACTAAGGTGCTAGATGACATTCTATTTCAGAATCACATAATTATGGGGTTAGGCAGCATTCTTAAGAGGTAATCGTCTATCTTTAAGCAAGGCTACACCTAGTAGTCCCCAAACAGAGGAAGTTATGCAATTCTTTGAAATATTTGGAAAAAGCATATTCCACAACTCTTTTTCATACTTGTCCCAGTGCCACGTGATACTGATAACAGAAAATTTACTACCTTAACAATTATCTAGAACTGAACCAGTTCTAGCAATGACCCCATACATCCATGATTCCCATCCTTTCCTGGTTGTGGTAGGCAGAATTCTAAGATGGCCCCCCAGATTCCTGCCCCTGGTATACATGTTTTGTATAAGCCTTCCCCAAGCATGTGGGCAGGACTTGTGGATACGAGATAGGCATTCATTTGATAGGTTATATTATGTGATGAATGTATGACAATGGTCACCTTTGGTTATACAGTGATTGAAAATGAATATACCAGCATTACGTGGTTATATTTAGTGAGAAAATGGAATGGTATCTGAAGGTAGCTCCCTCAGTTTCCCTTATTTCTACCTCTACAATGCTGCATGATCTTCCATCCTTTTCTTCCCTCCCCAGGTAGCAAACGAAAGGTACCTCTTTATCTCAAGGTTATCAAGTGTCTCTTTCAGAATTTCAATTGTTCTCTCTCCTCTTAGTCATTCCCCACAGCCTACAACACATAGGATCTGACAGAACCTTTCCATGACTCCAACTCTTGAACTTTGGTGCTTCTCCTTCCTTTCTGTGTCAGACCTGCTTGTTCCAGATCTACCCTACTGTTCCTAAAGAACATTGGCCTCATCTGGGCCCAGATCCAGATCAATAATCTCCATCAGGTTTCAGATCCTAGCCCAGAGACATGAAATAAGAATGGCACAATAGGGTACCACTGATATTGGTTTCAAGCTGGCCCTTGCCCCAATGTTTCCTCTACTTGCTTTATTTCTTTAACCTCTAGCTTCTTAGGCCTTTTAGTCTGGCTACATGATAGATTCATTCTCTGAGCTTTCAACTCTCTTTCTATCTTCTCTAATCAGCGGGTTGTCTTCTCTCTTGTGATATCATACTAATTTGGGACTTTTTTCTTTTCTTTCTTTCAGGTTAAAAAGAATGAGGTAATGAATCCCCATGCTCCCATCACCCAGCTTCAGCAATTACCAACGTAAGCCCACATTGGATTATCATTTTTGTGTGTGGTAAAAAGTACATAACATTAAATTTACCACCTTAATCATTTTTAAGTATAAAGTTCAACAGTATATTCACATTGTTGTACAACAGATCTCTGAAACTCTTTCATCTTTTAATTCTGAAACTCTGTACCTACTAAACATCAATCATGTTGGATTATTTTTAAAGCAAATTCCAGATCTTATATCAGTTCTTTAATAAACATTTCAGAATGTATCTTAAAGGAATAAAAGATCCCCCCACCCCACTTCTTTTTGTACAACCGCAAAACCCTTATCGCACTTAAATCAAGGTTTCAACAGGAAACAGAGGATACACTCAAATAAGATAACTTTAAGAGGGTTTATTTAAAGGTTGTGGGTATAGGGGAACCACAAGGTATAGTACAGTAACCTAGGGTAAGTGACTGAGTTGGTACCACCTCCAGACCCAAAAGGATATGGGGAGGGAGTGGTTACCAGAACCTGGAAAAAGAAAGAATCTATAAAGTGGGCTACACTGAGAAAAGCAATGACCTTAGGTCAAGAGACACAGTAGGGTGATCTTGCAGGGAGGGAGACAGGGGAATGATACCCTGACATTACTCTCCTCCCTCTCTCTCTTCTTTTGCTAGTAGTTTTCAATGGCCTCGTCCATCTAATGGCTAAAGGGCATGGGAACCCTAGTGGTATGATCCATAGAGTCCAGCCTTCTGGAGCAGAGAGTAGGGTGGAGAGTGGCTCTGGAGGAACAAAGGGAAGATACCCAGAAAATAATAATTCTTAATATCACTTAATATATTTATGTGAACCATTCTGGCAAATTATTGAAACTGGGAAGGGGATTGTGGGAGCCCACTGAATTTATAGCCGGTTGGTCAGAAGCACAAGTGGTAACCTATGACTTGCAGCTGTCATCTTAGGTGGGGGTAATCTTGCAGGATTGAGCTCTTAACTTGTGGGGTCTATGCAAAACCCAGGTAGGTTGTGTCAGAACTGAAATGAACTATAGACACCCAGTTGGTGTTTGGAGAGTTGGAGAATTGGTTGGTGTGGGGAAAAAAACTCCACATATTTGGTGTCAGTGTTGTGAATAAAATCAGCTCAAGATGTAATTCACATTCCATACAATGCACCCACTTAAAGTGTAAAATTTACATAGATTTTAGTATATTTACAGAGCTGTACAACCATCACAATTAATTATAGAACATTTTAATCACCCCCAAAAGAAACATTAAAGCCATTAGCAGTCATTCTTCATTCTCCCTTTCTCTCAGCCCCCGGGAAGAACTAATCTACTTTCTGTCTCTATGGCTTTGTCTATTCCACACGTTTCATATAACTTGTGACCTTCTGTGTCTGGCTTCTCTCACTTAGCATAATGTTTTCAAGATCCATCCATATCGTAGCATGTATCAGTACTTTATTTAATTTTATTGTCAAATAATATTCCATTGTATGGATATACCACATTTTATCCATTCGTCAGTTGATTGGCATTTGGGTTGTTTCCACTTTTTGGCTATTGTGAACGATGCTGCTATAAACATTTCATGTGCAAGTTTTTGTGTGGACATATGTCTTCATTTCTCCTGGGTATATACCTAAGAATGGAATTTCTGGGTCACATGGCGACTCTGTATTTAAACATGTTGAGGACCCGCTAGACCGTTTTCCAGAGCAGCTGCACCATTTTACATTCCCATCAGCAGTCTAAGGGGGTTCCAATTTCTCCACATCCTCATCAACACTTATTAATATCTGTCTTTTTGATGCTAGTCATCCTAATGGGTGTGAAGTGATATTTCTCTGTAGTTTTGATTTGCATTTCCCTGATCGCTAATGATGTTGAACACTCTATTCATATGTATATTGGCCATCTGCATATCTTCTTTGGAGAAACGACTATTCAAATCATTTCCTCATTTTAAAATTAGGTTATTTGTCTTTTTATTATTGATATATGAGTCGTTTATATATTCTAGACAGAAGTCTCTTATGAGACAAATGATTTGCAAAAATTTTCTCCCATTCTTTGGTTTGTTTTTTCATTTCCTTGATGGTGGTGTCTTTTGAAGCACAAAAATTGTTAATTTTGATGATGTCCAATTCACCTTTTGTTGCTTGTGCTTTTATTCTATTTTTAATCTTTAAAAAATTCCTTGCTACTTATTTCTTGAAGGAACCAGGTCATTACGTCCTGTATAATTTACCATATTCTCAATTTTGCTAATTGCAACCCTAGGGTATTACTTAACATGTTCCCCCAACCCCTATATTTTCTATAGGCTCATAATTAGATTCAGAGTCTTGATCAGATTTGGGTTTAAACTTCTGACAGAAATATTTCATAGGTGGTACTGTATACATCCTAAAATCCTCTTTACCTCACATGAGGAGGAATACAGTGACTGATTGAATTCTTTGTGATGTTAAGATTAATCAGTGGGTTCTGTTCTTATTGGCCTAACCCAACCATTTAAAATTCTCCAACAGGCTCTTATTTAATGGTTTATCAGCTATAATATTTGGGTCAGTGCTGTCCAATAGAACTTTCTATGGTGATGGAAATGTTCTATCTGTACACTGTCCAATATGGTAGCCTCTAATCACATGTGGCTATTGAGTACTTGAAATATGCCTAATATAACTGAAAAATGACTCAAATTTTAATTAACTTAAATGTAAATGGTTACATGTGACAAGTGGTTGATGGATAGTACAGGTCTAGATTCAGTATTTCACCAGAGGCTACACTACCTCTGCATTTGTTAGCTCAAATTCTTCTAAAATAAATTTCCCTCATCAAATATGACTACCTTGGAATACAGCTCATTCAGAAAAGGCATAACTTGGGCTTGTTTTTCAAGTGGGCACTGAGCCTACATTTCAGGCCATTTTGATTGGGGTAGCCTGGCCTTTGGGCCCTTCCCAACTAAAGAACTATGAGGGGCATACATTCTGTTTTAGGAGGATTGTTACTGTAGTCTCTGTGTCACTTGCAGGGGGTCGGTAATAGAAACTATTGGCACTTCATACTTCTTCCCCACAGCTCATCTCTGATTTTAGCTGCAGCTGTGGGGGACAGTTATGCACACGGATGGCTTCCTACCTGAAGCACCTACCATATCGCTCAGCTTTTTGCAGCATGGAGTGTGGGAGTAGTTAATGTCCCGAGGATCAGCCTTCAACCAAGGGTAGCTAAAATACTCAACCTCACAGGGCCAATTCTGAAGTGCATACTAAACAGTTCTCCAGAGGGTGGCAGGCAGGATTAAGCTTTGTTGCCCACTGTGCTAACACTCAATAATGCCCCCATTACCAGCTTTCTCTCCTCTAGTCCACTCTCTGTACTCCCTCTCTCCAGCTTCTAGGATCTCTTCCCTAATAAACTGCCTGCTTCCAAGTTGTGTCTCAAGCTCTGCTTTGGGGGAAATGTAAATTAGGGCAGGATCTCAAAATACTTTAGTCCATGGCATTAATTCACTCAGAAATATTTACTGAGTGATTATAATGGATCGGGCAGTGTATTAGATACTGAAAGTACGATGGTGAACATGAGATCAAGTGTGATGGCGTACATGGATAAATGGGCAATAATTGAATAATGTATCAAGCATTATAACAGGATAAACGTGGGTGCTATTAGTTGTGAAGCGTGGCCAGGTTTAGGATCCCTGAATTGTCCCTTGCAAAAATCCCATTTGCTAGGTAGTAGGGGAGAGTGAATGACAGAGGACAAGGCAGCCAAAGCATCCCTAGCTTGGACTTTGTGCCCAACTCCCAGGCTTCAGTTTGGGACTGAGGTAAGCCTAAGTGGCATGGTCGAGTCCTCCCTTCGTCCAGGCCACTACTTTGGCCCTCCTAGAGCCTTCATTGGAGAGAGCCCCACGTTGCTCTTACTGCATGAATCCAGTGGTGCTTCATAAAAGCTCAAGCCTGAAAAAAGGAAGCACTCCCTAACCACCACCCCCCCACTCCAAAAATCCCCAAAGAGAATACATTCTGCCCGCAAAGCCAGAATTTTATTCTTACGACACAAAAACTGCCCGTTTGTACTGTGGCCTTAGAACCTTGACCTTGCCACAACCATTACCCTCCTTAGTGCTATATTAAAGGTGGAAACTTGAGCCCAATAAAACTTAAAATGTGAAACGAATGTGACTTTCCTCCCTTTCTTCTTTTTTCCTGCTGTATCCCTAAGTCTTCTGCTTGAAGGACTTTAGAACACTGTGTACATCTAGTGAGAAGTGTCCTGAGGCTTTCTCACCTAAAACTAACTATTTTGAGGCTATTCAGCCAAGTTGGTCCTGGCCCTTAGTAATTCCTTTGCCAGTATCTTTCTATCAGTGGGGAACTTGGGTTCTGAATCCCAGTCAACGGCTGGGCCATTGGTGCTCCCAGAGTTCCAATGAGCCTTTCCACAAAGTTTTAACTGGGTTAAACATGGAGTTAAACTCCATCCAGTTTTCTCCACCTCATATGAAATGAACATCTTGTCTTCACCTGATGCTGAGAACTGATACTATCTAGAACTTATACGTAGTTTTTGAATTTTTCCTGTTTTAGCACTAATTTTTCCTGTTTGCTAATGACAGGAAAACCCAACTCAAATTAGCTTAAGCAAAAACAAAAACAAAACAAAACAAGGCACCCCTCCCCCTAGCACATAATCAATTCATGTAACTGCAAAGTCCAAGGCTCAAGTAATAAGGAGTCTTTTTCCACCTTTTGCTCTCCTCTCTGCTGTGTTTGGCTTCACTCACAGGCAGGCCTTCTTCAAATGGAGGCCACTAGTACAGCAAATGCAATTTTTACTTTTGATTGGGCCCAACAGTCTTGGCTTGACTCATGTGCCTACCCCTAAACCAGTCACAGAAGCCAGGGGAATGTGCTGCTCGGCTTGGCCAGGCCTAGGCCACATGCTCATCCTTGAAACCGGGCTGCGGGAATTTGCTCCATGGAAGTGTGGTGATTGAGACTGGTGGATTGAGACCTGTGTGTTTGTGTGTGTGTGTGCTGTATGTGCGGGTGTGCACACACACACACAGGGGGTAGTGTGGGGAGCATGGATGCTGGTCAGCCAAAACAATTCCCCTCTCAGTCCCTCTGTTGAGCTCCACACATATCCCTGAGACTGGACTCCTGTGGGGCATGGATACCTCCCACACTGGACTTGTCTGTGACGTCAGCTGCTCCCCAGAGGCGGGGACCGCCATTCTCGCTTGAAGGGTTCCCCAGACTCTGTCTAGCCTGCTTACAGCTTGTCCTCTTCTTGCTCTAAATGTTCCCACCAAGCTGCACAGTGCATGCAATGTCCTTTCAGACACTTTGGCAACTAGTGAGTCATGTACACAAAGAACCATTCAAAGCAAAATGTGGTCATTTCTCTGAGAGAGTAGTGAAAAGATGTTTGGAGAGCAGAGATAAAGGCATATAACATCTGGCTGGGAGAATGAGAGCAGACAAACGATTCAGCGACTATCAAGCACCCAGGACAAGCTTAAGGGTAGGATGAATAATGATAATAACAGTGATAATAATAACAGCAGCTAATATGTATAGTACTTAACCATATGCCAGGCCCTGTTCTAAGAACTGTGTGTGAATTAACTCAATGAATCCTCATAATACTCTTTCAAGTAGGTACAATTATTACCCTGTTTTAGAGTTGAGGTTAAGTAACTTGCTCCAGGTCACACAGTAAGGAGGTGGCAGCATATGATTGGGTCTCTATCATGGAGGGTCTTAAAGGCCAGCATACAGTGTTAGCCTTGACTTGTAGTTCTCTGAGTAGCTGTTTCATGTTTCCCAATGGACTCAAACTTCCTGAGAACAGCACTTTGTACTACACTTGGGGAGAAGCTACGTATGTACCTCTTTGAATAGACCACCTTTACTGGAGTGAGCATTGTTAAACAAAATAAATGAAGTCTTCCACAGTGGTTAGAGTACTGTGGATCTGACAGGAAGTTATGGATCTGACTAATTGAGGCTTTCACCTCTGACTCAATGTGTGACTCTGGGCAAATGAACTAACAGCTCCATGCTTCTGACTTTCCAACTGTAAAAAAGAGGAAAAGAAGTATCCAACATACTTCACAAGGACACAGCAAGACCATAAATAAACAAACAAACAAATAAATAAATAAATACACATATTAAATTCTTGCAACACTTAAGAGAAAGGTACTAAAGAAACCAAGGTATTTTTCTTAGTTTCACCGTAACATCAGTAATCAGCAAATATGCATTAGGAGCCAAACACATTAGACACTATGGGATTACAACAGAATAATGAAACATGATTTCTGCTAGTCCCTGTTTTATAGGATTTGATGGGCAAGATCAGTTTGATTGGTAAATATACAGATTACTTAACAGAATATCAAAATGGTAAAGTACATTAGCGCTCATCTGGTTCAACATATATATATGAAAAATGAGATTCAAAAGGGATATGTAATAGTCTCAGGAAGAGTGTTACTAACGGGGAAACACGTGTCTTCAAAGAAAAAGCCTGGGCTCAGGGTCTAAACTTCCGTTGAAGAGGTTACCATCTGTGTGACCCGGGGCCAGTCGCTTAGTTTCTCCGAACCAAATTCCTTTCCTCTAAAATGAAGATAATGATTTACTTCCAAGAGCTGTTGTGAAGATTAAGTAAAATTATGCATGCCTGTAAAACTTTAATCCAATGCCTGGCTTAGCACCACAAGTCAACTATTATTATCGTTACCTCTGCAGGAGACAGCTCTTTTCTGGCTCTTTTTCTGTAAGAAAAAACATTCCTTCTCCAGTCAGACCCCATTCACAAGGTCACAGCAGAACAGAAAGTGCTTTCAACTACACGGAGATGGGTGCTGCAGGAACTTGGACCCAGCCATCCCGGGCGGCAGAGCACAGCCGCCTTGGCAAAGCCCATATTCCATTTCCTTCCGTTCCTTTTCGGGAGAGCCAGGCTCCCCCCCCCCCCCTGCCGCCCCACGCGCTCGGTTATCTTATTCTCTTGCTTCGCCAGGTCGCTGGCCCCTCTCTGGCTTCTCTTTGCGTCCTCTCGGTCATGCGGGCCCCGCAGCAGCCGGGAGGCCAGAGCCTGCGGCTCGCTCCCTCCACGCCCCAGTCTTCCTCTTCGCTTCCGCGGGCCGCAGCTGCGTTCCGAAGCCAGGGTTCCCGAGGGGATTGACGCGCTGGGGGGGAGGAGCGGTTTCTTGCTGCGCGCCTCTCAGGAGCATTACGGCCAGGCTCGTTCCCGGCTCCGGCCGCCAGCCCCAGCCTCCCGGGTCCGGAGCGGGGACTGGCGGAGGCGGCGAGGGAGGGAGCGCGAGTGAGGAGGCACGCGCCCGCCCGTCCGCGCCCAGACCGCCGCAGCCGCCTTAGCAGCCATGGCCGAGCGCCGCGCCTTTGCCCAGAAGATCAGCAGGTAAATCTGGAGCGTGGGGCGCGCCGCCGCAGCCGGGGGAAGAGTCGGAGAGTCCTCCCGGCCCGGGCCTAGGAGGCGGGTGGGTGTGGCGACGCGGACGCCGGGATCCCGCGGCCTGGTCGGCGGCTGGGCGGAGGGGGCTCGCGGGGGCCGCGGGGGCGGCTCGCGGCGGACGCGGTGGCTGCCGAGGCCTGGTGCCGCCCTCCGAACCCGGCCGTTAGCCCGTGCCTCGTCCGGGGGTGCTGAGAGCCCCGCACGCCCGTGCGCCCGCCTCCGCCGGCTCCTCGGGCCTCCGGGCCTGGAGTTCAAGGCGGCCTACTGAAGGGCGGGCGGGGGAAGCTTGTCTGCCGGCCGCTCGGCGCTTCCCAAATTCTTTGTGTCCCCACCCCCGGGCTGGCCGGGGCCCTTTCCCTCTCCCCGCCCACCCCCGTTGCCCCTCAGGAGGGTGCGGGGGTCCGCCCTCGTCTCCACCCCAACAAAAGATTCGGCGCGCGGCGGGCTCCCGGCCGGTGCGAGGCCGCCCCTCCTTCAAGCCTCTCACCCTTCCCAGAAATCTGACAGGAATCCTCTTTGCAGCCAGGGGTCCAATTCACAGTGGGCTCGTGCACCCAGAATCGAAAACGTACGGCCTAAATGCAAAGTTGAGAGCTTGTGGTCTGCACCTTCGGTGTCCAGCTGCCCGATCTGACGAATTGTAGGCTGGAGCTTGATCCTAGTAGCGTGTGAATGTAAACTGCGCCTGTGTTTCTCATAGCTCCAGAGAAAGATGGATGATAGGCAGTGTTCTTTATACACCGGCCCTTTGACTCGTGTTTTAGGAGTCTAGCAGTGAGCAAGCGATCACAGTTGAGGTTTCTGAGCTTTTCACCCACTTGTAGTGGGGAGGTTGCCACCTTTCCCCCCCCTAAAAAATTGAATTACGGTGGAGGATTCTAATATTTGTAGACTTTCATTGTGGAATATATCAGTGTGTATGACACTAGACATGTTTTGTTTAATAAGACCATATTTCTGTTAATCCGAAGTCCCAAGAGAAGAAACATTCGAATGTATTACTTTTTCGACAGTTGTATTTCTGTGACTCTGGATCTTTTTAGTTTGCTGATATTTATTAAAGATTTTTGGATCTACCAAACAAGTCGTTTCTTAACTGCTTGAACTTCCATAGTGTTACTCTGTTTTGACACTTTTTCATTTAAAACTAACATCTGTTTCATTTAAGCTTTGTGCTTTTTTTTTTCTTTCGAGCTTTAAAACACGTATTTTATTTTCTCCTTAAGAGACAAAAGAGCAAGTGCTTAAGAGTGTAAGCTCAGACTGTGACCACGGGCTTAAATCCTGACGATTATTTTCTAAGTTGGCACCTTGGCCAAATTGTTTAAGTTCTCTTAAGCTTTACTTGTTTGGAAAATGGGTAAAAAAACCCCGGTACCCAGCTCATAGAGTTGTTGTGAACATTAAACGGAATAATTTGTGTAAAGGGTTTAGTACAGTGTATGGCCTTTACTAGCTATCATGGAACACTTAACAATAATTAGTATAACCTAGGGACCTGTGATAGACTTAATAGGAAATTATTACTTTTGTTCTTTTTAAAATTTTTTTTGTAAAATAACTTGGTTTTGTTTCTGTAGGCAGTGCCATTTAAAAGTAGATGTATTACTTGACATGCATGCTTAGTATTAATTTCTTTTAAACAGAACCAAAAGCTTATCTCTGAGAACATTGTGCTGATCAAGAAAGTGCACATAAGGGAGTTAGGTGTGAAATACGTACAATGTCTGTTCTCCATTCATGGAATTTGTTCTCAGATAGGGCATGACAAAACACAAGAAAAAAAGATAACCAGTTTTGCAAAACAACAAAACAATTCAAATTAGTATAGCCGTGTAAAGTTATAAAAGTAAGTAAGGCAATGGAAATGAAGAGACATGCATTGACTGGAGAGATACTTAGGAGGTAGGCATGGCAGTGATTGATGATTGCTTGGATAAGGAAGGTGAGGAAGATTGAAGAGTCTGGGAGAACGTCCAAGTTTCTGACTTGGGCAACCACGATGGAGGCAGTTGTTGAGATAAGGGAGGACAGGAGGAAGAATGGGTGTGAGGGTGGGAAATGAGGTGGGATGGAGATGATGATTCAGTTTTGGACATGTTGATTTTGAGGTGCTCATGGAGCATTCAAAGAGAAGTGTCTATGAGGCTGTTGGTACAGGTTTAAGGTGCAGAAGAGAGATTGGGTTGGAGATCTAGATTTGGGAGTCATCAGCAAGTAGATTGTAATTAAAGCCAGAGGAGTAGATGAGATAGTTGAGGAGGAATGCACAGGCTTAATCTGGAGGGAAGACCAAGGACAGAACTGCTATAGATGATGAATTATTATCTGCTTATTGTGAATGAAAGGTACTTTCCGCCAAGATACCAAATATGGCAGAATAATATCTCTGAATAAATTCTTTTTTTTTTTTTTTTTTTTTTTTGCGGTACGCGGGCCCCTCACTGTTGTGGCCTCTCCCGTTGCGGAGCACAGGCTCCGGACGCGCAGGCTCAGTTGCCGTGGCTCACGGGCCCAGCCGCTTCGCGGCATGTGGGATCTTCCCGGACCGGGGCAGGAACCCGCGTCCCCTGAATCAGCAGGAGGACTCCCAACCACTGCGCCACCAGGGAAGCCCTGAATAAATTCTTGTTCTGCTTCTTAGTTTCCTACTGGGGGAAGTATAGCACAACTCTGGAGACAGACTGCCTGGTTTGACACCCTAGCACTGCCCCCCATTGTGTAAACTTGAGTGAGTTACTTCCTCTCACTTTTGCCTCATTTTCCCTGTCTATAAAATGGGGTTAATAGTAGAACTCACCTTATAGGATTGTTGTAAGGGTTAAATAAATCCATACGTATAAAATGCTTATGACAGTGCTTTTTAGATAATAAGTACACAGTAAGTATCACTATTTTTTTTATTATTACAGGATTTATAATATGGCCTAAGACTACTATTTGGAAGTAATAATCCTTTTTATGATATACCTGTATGAACTTTGTTGCTCTGTGAAAAACCTGTTGCTACTGGAAAACTTATTCTTCTTTTTTAAAGCTTTATGATTTTTCAGAAACCTTTACTTTGAAAAGAATTATACTGATCTCTTTTCTGGTTCAGTTGTTTCCTAGCCCTTTGCATTTAGTGCTGTTATTTTTTGAGGCTGTGATTTGGTGATTTTTTTCAAAGCTCTTTATTCTGCATCACTGATTGTGCCACTAACCTTGGCTCATCATAGAAAAGCAGACTTCATGTCAAGTATTGCCTCTTGTCTGTTCTCCCTACATTTATGTATGTATGTATGGCTGCATTGGATCTTTGCTGCTCTGTGTGGGCTTTCTCTAGTTGTGGTAGCAGGGGCTGTTCTTTGTTGCGGTGCACAGGCTTTTCATTGCGGTGGCTTCTCTTGGTGTAGAGCACAGGCTCTAGGCGCACGGGCTTCAGTAGTTGTGGCTCATGGGCTCTAGAGCACAGGCTTAGTAGTTGTGGCACATGGGCTTAGTTGCTCCGTGACATGTGGGATCTTCCCGGACCAGGGATCGAACTCATGTTCCCTGCATTGGCAGGCGGATTCTTAACTACTGAGCCACCAGGGAAGTCCCTGTTCTCCCTACTTTTTGAGGACAAGGCATATGCCTTGTTAACCTTTGTAATCACTCCCTAGTGTATAATAGGTACAATTTATGGAATGTTGATTGTAGATAAATGATCTAGGATTTTGTTTGGATTATTTTGTCCTATCACTTGATATTCAGCTGTAATGAAGAACATTTGTGTATACTTAAAACACTTTTTACCACATTCTCATCTTCATAACCCAGAGGGCAGAAGGACATAGTAAAGAAGGTAGGCTCTAGGTCACATCACCCAGGTTGAAATTCTACCTATACCAAATAATAGCTGTGTAATTCTGGGCAGTTGATCTAACCTCTTTGTCTTGGTTTGCTCATCAGTAAAGTGGAGCTAAAAACCTCTGTAGGGTTAACTTGAGGATTAAATGAGATAATACATGTAAAACACTTAGAACTGTGCCTGAAACATAATAAGCATTCAAAAAATGTTAGCTGCTGCTATTATTCCTATATTATTTACTGTTATTTGTTTATTTTTATTGGGGTATAGTTGTTTTAAAACGTTGTGTTACTTTCTACTGTACAGTGAAGTAGAGTTCCCTGTGCTATACAGCAGGTTCTTCTTAGTTATCTATTTTATACATATTAGTGTATATATGTCAATCCTAATCTCCCAGTTCATCCCACCCCACCCCACCTACCTTCCCCCCTTGGTGTCCATACGTTTGTTCTCTACATCTGTGTCTCTATTTCTGCCTTGCAGACCGGTTCATCTGTACCATTTTTCTAGGTTCCACATATATGTGTTAATATACGATATGTGTTTTTCTCTTTCTGACTTACTTCACCCTGTATGACAGTCTCTAGGTCCATCCACGTCTCTGCAAATGACCCAGTTTCGTTCCTTTTTGTGGCTGAGTAATATTCCATTGTATATATGTACCATATCTTCTTTATCCATTCCTCTGTTGATGAACATTTAGGTTGCTTCCATGTCCTGGCTATTGTAAATAGTGCTGCAATGAAGATTGGGGTGCATGTGTCTTTTTGAATTATGGTTACTTACTGTTATTTATTACTCCCATAATCCAGATGCAGAACTGAGGCCTACTGAGAATGAGATTATTTGCCTTAATTGAGGCTCAAACCCTAGTCCTCTGATTTCAGATCTTAAATTATTATTATTCGACTGTATTTTCTTTCTGCAAAATATTTTCTTCTGTGGTAGTTCTAGATTTTCTAACAGCGCTGCTATTAGTATACCAAAAGTTACCCTTGTTTTCTTAATCTTTGTTAATTTTGTATCATTTTGCTGACTAAGAAGCAGAATTTAATGAAAGGCTTTCATCAGATCTTTATTTCTGAGGAAAATCTTACATGAGTAGGATTTCCTGGGTATGGGCTTATTTATAACCTCAATTATTTTTAGTCTTGAATCTGTTCATAACTGGCAGAATAAACTCAATCTTTTAATCTACTTTGTTCAATTCATAATCTCACTCCTGATCAAAGTAAGTCCTTTCCACATAGTATCAACTATTTCAGTGCTGCCTGTTTCATCACTTTGGACACATATACCACTTCCCTGACCTTCTGTTTTACTCATCTCACTAACTGTTAATGCTGAATGTCTAACCTATTTCTTGCTCCTGAGCTGCAGAGTCGTGTTGGAGGGAGACTAGAATAGTCCAGAGTTGATCTTTAAAAAAAAAAAAATTATTTTTTTATTTATTTGGTTGTGTCGGGTCTTAGTTGCGGCAGGCAGGCTCTTCAGTTGCAGCAGGCGGGCTCCATAGTTGCGGCACGTGGGCTCCTCAGTTGTGGTATGCAAACTCTTAGTTGTGGCATGCATGTGGGATCTAGTTCCCTGACCAGGGTTGGAACCCAGGCCCCCTGCATTGGGAGTGCAGAGTCTCATCCACTGTGCCACCAGGGAAGTCCCCAGAGTTGATCTTTTATTAATTAACGTCTTATCATTTGAAATGAGGTTTATTCCAAATAATTTCTCTTATTTATCATCTTTGTTTCCCTACCCCATCTTTTACCGAAAAGTTTGGGACCATACCACATGAGTCCTTCATTTTAACCTCAGCATATGACTGTCCCAATATATCGTTCAACCATCTTTCTCTTGAGCCTGAAGGGTGTCTTGTACCTAAAACTTACCTGTTTTATTGTACTTTGAATCCCATACCTTGCCACCTCCTCCCAACCTTGATCTCACAATTTTCCCTTTCCTTTCTAGCATCTTCAATCTATTCTTTTTTATGGATGTTTCCCTTAAGCCATAAGACTTATCCTGCCTTTCTCATCATAAAACAAAGAACCATCGAGTCTTCTGGCATTTCTGGCTGCCAACCAATCATTTCTTTTTCTTTTATAGTCAGCTTTCTCACATGTATGTGGTATAGTCACCAGTACTTCCTGCCTGTTCTCTTTCTCATCAATCCTGGGGCCATATGGCAGTGCTTACCATGCTACCTTATGTGTACTTGGATTATAGAACTCTTGAGAATTAGGAACATTTGACTTTTTTCTTTTGTTCATCACTGATTTCATGAGGTACAGTTTTTTTTTTTCTTTTTCTTTTTAAACTTGCTCATGCTTGCCCTCCTTTCCCCTTTCCCCCTATTTTATACTGCTTTTCAGAGCTCTTTGAGGGCTGGTCTAGGTCTCTTTATCTCCAGTGCTTAGCACAGAAACTTGTGTAAACTGGACGCATAAGAAGTGTAGGAATGAATGCCACCCTGCCACCTTGGAGCATCTTTCATTGCCTCACAACAAGGTCATGGCTGATCTAGTCCCTTCCTCCTCTAATTCAAACGTGTTACAAATGAAGTCTCCCTAAAACACAGCTTTTATCATGGCATTCTTATGTTCAATAATATAAATATAGTGGCTTCTTATGGGATTAAATCCAAACTCCTGCTTGCACTTTCAAGTCATCTATAATCTGGTCCTTCTCTTGTTGCTTATTCTCTAGCTTACATTTTGGACTAGTCAGTCTGGTGTTTTCACTTTACCCCCACAAATGCTCTGCTCATTTCCATCTCTATAACTGTTCTGTTGGTTTTTTTTCTTTTTTATATATCCTGCCTCTCCTTTTCTAAATCTTACCCTTTGCTTCAGAGTACTCCAAGCTGCTGTCCTGACATTTGGGATAACCATTTCCTTGCTTTTCTTTATTTTTACTACCTGTGAATGCATCCCTAAGCAATATAATTTTTTATTTTTGAATTCATTTAAATAGAATCATACTGTATGTTTGCATGCTTTTCTGTCTTACTTCTTTTGCTCAAAATTATATCTGTCAGATTCAGCCATGATGTTACAAGCAGTTGAAGTTCATTCGTTTTCATTGCTTTATATTATTTCATTGTATAAATATACCACAATTTTCCATTCTACAGTAGATGGACATTTGGGTTGTTTCCAGTTTTTGACTATTAGAAACAGTGTTGCTATGAGCATTCCTATACGTATATTCTGGTACATATGTTCATGAGTTTTTCTATGGTATGCTCAGGTGTGGAATTGCTGGGTTTTTATTGCTTGTCCTAACAGTTTTATTTATCATCAAGCTTATTAGGCTATGCCAAACTGTTTTCTAAGATAGTTGTGGAAATTTACACTCCCACAATGTTGCTTTACATGGTTACCATCACTTGGTATTGCCAACTTTTTCATTTTGCCAATCTGATGGATGCCTGATGCTATCTTATTGTAAAAGTTTTAGTACATATTTACTTGATAACTAATGAGATTGAGCCCTGTTTTGTATGTTTATTGACCATTTGAATTTATTCTTTTGTAAATTACCTAATTAGTTTGCCATTTTCCTTGTTTTTTCCCTTTGGATTGTCTTTTTCATATTGGTTTGTGTGAGTACTTTATATGTATTCAGTAGATTAATCATTTATTGATTATATGTTTTGCAAATATCTTTTCCTACACTGTGGTTTGTTTTTTAATCCTTTTTATAGAGTCTTTTACTTTTTTGGGGGGGGGGCTGCACGTTGTGGCCTGTGGGATCTTAGCTCCCTGACCAGGGATCGAACCTGGGCCTCCTGCAGTGGAAACATGGAGTCTTAACCACTGGGCAGCCAGGGAAGTCCAAAATGGAGTCTTTTGAAAACTAAGTTTTAATGCAGTATATCAGGTTTTTTTTTTTTTTTTTAACATTTGGTATTTTGGGGGTCTTGTTTAAGAAATATTTTATTCTCTGAGGTCATTAAGATATTCATCTGATTTATAATAAACTTTGTAATTACCTCCTTTGTGTTTAGGTTTATATTCCACCTGGACTTGATATGTGTATGGTGTGAAATTTTAATTTTTTCAGAATGGATTCTCCTTTCCCCATTGATCTGTCCTGCCATGTCTATAATAGATGTGTGTGTCCTTATTTGTGGGTTTTTTTATGGGCTCTCTATTTTGTCCCAGTGGTCTGGTTATACATCTTTTCACTAATTATAAACAATTTTCATTATAATAAGTTTTGGAATTTGATAGACTATCTCCTCCCACCTTAAAAAAAAAGTGTCTTAGCTGCTCTTAGCTTTTTGATTTTCCATGTATATTTTAGAATCTACCAAAAACAAACAAACAAAAAACTCCCAAATCCTATTAGAATTTGATTGGGATTGCATTGAATCTGTACATCAATTTGGGGGAGAAATGACATTCTTATAATCCTGATTCATGGTTGTGGTGTATCTCTCCATTTATTTAGGTCTTTGTATCACACAATGAAATGTTGTAGTTTTCTCTGTAAGGTTCTTGCATATCTTTTGTTAGATTTATCCCTAGGTATATAATAATTTTGTATCAGCTATATACCTTGTTAAACTCTTGTTAAATCTAAGAATGTATCTGTGGATTCCTTTGTATTTTCTTTTTCTTTTTAAAAAAATTTTTACCAAAGTTTAATAATAGTCCTTGATTCTTCAAAATGGGCACAGGCTTTTCAACTCTGGACAGTCCTCAGGTTACACAATAGCTTTGTGGGACTGATTTCAACCAGAACTGTTATGCTTTCTCAGGAAAACACAGGGTCAGTCTTTTTCAGGAGACCTTATATTCCAGCTCCATACTTGAGAAACTCCTGGTACAGGACAGACTGAACAAAGCTGAGGGGGAAGATCAGGCTGCAGTCAACCTACTTACTCTCCTGTGGCCTTTATATTTTCCATGTAGACAGCCGTATCATCTGAAAATAAAGAATTTTTGTTTTATCTTTTCCAAACCTTGTAACTGATTAATTTTTTTGTGTTGGTCTGCAGGCTATTACCTTGCATTATTGTACAGATTTTTACTACCATTTCTACTCAACATTGTGTTAATATTGAGCATCCTCATTTTGTTCATAATCTCAAAGGGAAAGCTTTCTGTGTTTCACTTAATATTAAGCCTGGTGATTACTGTAGGTTTTTGTAGGTACTCTTTTAGGCTGGGTTCCCTGGAAAATAGAGACTGAAACAAGGATTAATAGTTGAGGCTTGGACTTCCCTGGTAGCGCAGAGGTTAGGAATCCACCTGCCAATGCAGGGGACACGGGTTCGAACCCTGGTCTGGGAAGATCCCACAGGCCGCGGAGCAACTAAGCCAATGTGCCACAACTACTCAGCCTGTGCTCTAGAGCCCATGAGTCACAACTACTGAAGCCCGTGTGCTGCAACTACTGAGCGCGCATGCTGCAACTACTGAAGCCTGAGCGCCTAGAGCCCATGCTTCACAACAAGAGAAACCACCACAATGAGAAGCCCATGCACTGCAACGAAGAGTGGCCCCCGCTCGCTGCAACTAGAGAAAGCCCGTGAACAGCAACGAAGACCCAACGCAGCCAAAGAAAAAAAGTTGAGTTTTTTTCTGGGAGGCATAATCCCAGGGCATTAAAGAGAAGAGGGAAGTGAAGAAAAGGATGGGAAACAATGTAAGGTGATACCTTATCTCCTTGGCCACTGCTTCACAAAGAGCTAAAGAGAGATCGTTTGCCAGGTGTGCATGCTTGGCCACACAGGATATCTTTAGACAGAGGAACAGTTCCTTAGATGTGTAGATGGGACTGTGAAAGAAGAGGACGTTTATCTACCTGCTTTTCTCCTGCATCCTGTTTTCCATTAGTCAATTCAGTCTCCACAGAGAGTTAGTTCCCTTTAGTTTCTGGGATGCATCTTTTGGACCCCTTTGGCAACCGCTTGAGATGTCTCTTCTTTTTCAGTGGCCTTTTACAGAAGAGACTTTTTGGTTGCAAGTGACAGAAACTCAAATCAGATTAATTTGCACATATCAAAAGTGCTGACTCATGTAACTGAGTACATTGGGTCCAGGGATACAGGTGATGTTAGTAGGCCTCTTATCTTCATGTTTTGGCTAGATTTTCCACAAAATTGTAACAAAATGGTTACAATGAGAATTGACAGCCCCAGGCTGGAATCCTACAAGTTTAGTTGTGGCAGAAAAGATCCAGGAACTCAGTTATTGGTCTGGCTTGGGTCACATGTCCTTCCTTGAACCAATTACTGTGTTTAGGGATATAGGGGATTCTGGCCAGTCCTGGGTCATATGTCCTCTATGGTTTGGGGGAGAGATGTGATGGTGTCAGCAACACCCAATCTCAAGGAATGAGTTGCTTATCAAAAAGGAGTTTCTAACCAAAAGAAGGAGGGTCAGAGTGCTGGTCCCCAAAACAACTGATATTCTTTAAAATTAGTCATTTGAAGTTGTGTAGCATCCCTATAATCATTTAAATATATAGCTGTATAGTCAGCTCTACTACCTGCTAAAATTTAAATGTAACTGGTGAAATACAAAAAACAAACAAAACCAGGGTAACCTGATGCCAGCTGTGGATCCCGTCTCTTAACTTTAAGTTTAGCTCTCACCTTAATGCCAACTCAGAGCCTCCCAAAGAGGTCTACTTGGTTCTTGTTTTTTGGCTTTCCCATGCTTCTTTCTGCACCTGCACTCCTGCATCATCATGAGGTGTTCCATGTTTGTCCTGTGACACCAGAAAACTGAACTCCTTCACTCATATCAGCCTTTTAATGATTTTCATAAACTTTGCTAAAGATACAGGGATGGTGGTAAGGAGCCTCAGAGTCCAAAACTTTCTTAGTGACTCCACTCCATCTCTCCTCTTTTTCCTGTCACCATCATTCTTTCTCTGACTATAAGCAATTTCTTACCCTTATCTTCACAGAGTAGTTCCAACCATATCCAAGCTCTTTCTGTTTTTTAAAAAGACAACTTTATAGAGGTATACTTTACATACCGTACAGTTAATTCATTTTAAGTGTACCATTCAGTGATTTTTAGGAAATTTATAAAGTTGTGAAACCATCATCTACAATCCTGTTTTAGAGCATTTTCGTCCCCCCCCAGAACCCCTTGTGCCAGTTTGTAGTCACTCCCTAGTTCCACCCCAAGCCCCAGGCAACCACTAATATACTTTGTCTGTCTCTCTTTCTCTAGATTTGCCTTTTCTGAACATAGCATATAAAAGGAATCATACAGTATGTGGCCTTTTGTGTCTGGCTTCCTTCACTTAGCATAACATTTCAAGGTTTGTCAAGTAGTAGCATGTATCAGTACTTGTGAAGTGGCATTTCATTATGGTTTTGATTTGCATTTCCCTAATGATTAGTGATGTTTTTCTTGTGCTTATTAACCATTTACATATCTATTTACATATCTAGCTATATTGGTGAACTATATATTAAAATCTTTTGCTCATTTTAAAATTAGATTATTTATCTTGTTTTTGAGTTGTAAGAGTTCTTTATATGTTTTAGATACAGGTCCTTTATTAGATATATGATTTGCAAATATTTTCTCCCTGTCTGGTTTGCTTTTTTATTTTCTTAATGGTGAATTTTTTTTTTTTACATCTTTATTGGAGTATAATTGCTTTACAATGGTGTGTTAGTTTCTGCTTTATAACAAAGTGAAAAAATATGGAACGCTTCACGAATTTGCGTGTCATCCTTGCGCAGGGGCCATGCTAATCTTCTCTGTATCGTTCCAATTTTAGTATATGTGCTGCTGAAGCGAGCACTTAATGGTGAATTTTGAAGCACAAAGATTTACATTTTGATGAAGTCCAATTTATTAATTTTTTTTTCTTTCTATGGATCATGATTTTGGTGTTGTTATCTAAGACTCTGCTTAATTCATACTCAAGATTTCCTTCTCTGTTTTCTTCTAGAAGTTTTTATAGTTTTAGCTCTTTTGGTTTATGATCCATTTTGCATTAATTTTTGTGCATGGTGTGAGAAGGGGTTTAAATTCATCTTTTGTATATGAATGTTCAGTTGATGTAACACTCTTTGTTGAAAAGACTGTCTTCTTCTCATTGAATTACCTTGATACCTTGTTAAAAATCATTGATCTGAGGGCTTCCCTGGTGGTGCAGTGGTTGAGAGTCCACCTGCCGATGCAGGGGACACGGGTTCGTGACCCGGTCTGGGAAGATCCCACATGCCGCGGAGCGGCTGGGCCCGTGAGCCATGGCCGCTGAGCCTGTGCATCCGGAGCCTGTGCTCCGCAACGGGAGAGGCCACAACAGTGAGAGGCCTGTGCACCGCAAAAAAAAAAAAAGAAAAAAAAATCATTGATCTGTATGTTTGTCCTTACAGTATCAAACTGTTCTGATTACTCTCATTTTACAGTAAAATTTGATAGCTGGAAGTGTAAGTCCTTCAACTTTTTTCTTCTTTTTCAAAATTGTTTTGCCTATTCTGGATTTTTTCCTTTTCTGTAAACATTTTAGGATCAATATCAACATGAATTTTACCAATTTCTGCAAATATTCTTTTGGGGTTTTGACAGGGATTACATTCAATCTGTAGATTAGTTTGGGGAGAATTGCCATCGACAATATTAAGTCCTCAAATCCATGAACACAGGGCTTCCCTGGTGGCGCAGTGGTTAAGAATCCGCCTGCCAGTGCAGGGGACATGAGTTCGATCCCTGGTCCAGGAAGATCCCACGTGCCGCGGAGCAGCTAAGTCCATGCGCCAGAACTACTGAGCCTGCACTCTAGAGCCTGTGAGCCACAACTACTGAGCCTGCGTGCCACAACTACTGAAACTCATGCGCCTAGAGCCCATGCTCCGCAACAAGAGAAGCCACCGCTCACTGCAACTGGAGAAAAGCCCGTGCGTGGCATTGAAGACCCAACGCAGCCAAAAAAAATAAATAAATTAAATAAATAAATTAAAAAAAAATCCATGAACACACTGTCTCTTCATTTATTTCGAGCTTTTTTGATTTCTCTTAGTAAAGTTTTAAAGTTTTCAGTGTGCAAGTCTTATACTTTTGTTAAATCTATTTCTAAGTATTTTATTGTTTTTGATGTTATCATGAATGGAATTAAAGAATTATTTTTGGTTTGTTTGTTGCTAGTTTATAGAAATACAATTGATTTTTGAATATTGATTTTGTATCTTCTGACCTTCCTGAACTCATTTATTAGTTCTAATAATTTTTGGTGGATTCCTTAAGATTTTCTGCCTACAGGATATATTGTCTGTGAGTAAAGATAGTTTTATTTCTTCCTTTCCAATCTTAGTGCCTTTAATTTATTCCCTTTCCTTCCCTCCTTCCCTCCCTCCTTTCCTCCCTTTCCTTTCTTCCTCCTTCCCTCCCTTTCCTTCCCCCCTCTCTTCCTTCTTTCCATTTTTCCTTCCTTCCTTCCCATATTCCACTGGCTGGATCCTACAGCGCAGTGCTGAATAGAAGTGGTGAGAGTACACATCCTTGCTTTCTTTCCCATCTAAGGAAGAAAGCATTTCACCATTAAGTATGATGTTATCTGTAGGCAGATGCTGTAGGAAAGGGAAGGAGGGGACGAAAATTTGAGAAGTATTTAAGACTTAGGATGAACAGAGTTTAGCAACTAATTGTATACAGTTTACACCAGGATATAATTTGTATGTTTGTGAGTAAGGAGATTCTGGCTTTTTTTTTATGAAGTAGAGTGGAGTTAAGGATATATTTATTTCCTTTAGGGAGGATTGACTTTTTACAGTAGAGGTTTTTTTCCTTTCAGTTTTCTTTTTAATTGCCAATTTCAGATCAGTGTTAATTTTTTCAAATGCTAAATTTAAAAATCTTTTTTCTGTAGTTATAACTTAATATGTTCCATCAAGTAGGGAGCATTATTATCACCATGTTTTAGTTGAGGAGATTGAGATATAGTGAAATGCTGTAGATCAGAATGATGGAGACTTCCAAGTCTCCTTAATACAGTGCTTTCTAAATCTTTAACTTAAATGTCATCCCAAAATAGCGTCAGATGGGATACATGAGTCATCTGACATCTTTTTTTCCTTCATCCTCCCCCAAAAGGAACTGTGTCTTAAATGTTAAGTGTATTATAGAGAAGGATTATTCCTGTTCTTTGGTTTCACAAATCAACCTGTATGTGTTTTTGTTTTCTTGGGGTTTTAGTGGTTACTGGTCCACTCTGGACCTTAATTCCTAAAGAATTTAACACAGGATAACTTACAAATGACAGTGCCTCAGATGGGAGTTTTATTTAGCCATCCATGAAAGATAGGAAACAGATCATAGCGATGGTGGTAGTTATTATAGTGTTCCTATTAATATGCTGGTATATACTACAGACATTTTTACTGGGCATCTTTAACTGACCTCCTGGTTAGGTTCTGGAGAATAGAGAAATAATTAATATAAACTATAACTAGAATTATTTACCTTTGGAAACTTGCTTCCATGGAAAGACGCCTCGGGAGTTTAATGGATCTGAATTCAAACCCTGCCTCTACCTTTCATAAGTTACTCTATTTTTCAAGTTTATCTAAAAATATCTATTTTTTTCTTACTATAAAATAATATATGGTACTGCAGAAAATGTGGAAATACAAAAGGCCCAAAAGATAAAATAAAAATCACCCATAATTCTTGATTTAGACAAAAATCTCTCAGTGGAGCTTACGTTCAAGCGATGATCTTTGCGAAGACTAGAAATAGCTTAAATGTCTACAGTAGAGACTGGTTAAATGTGTTGCAGTTTATTCATTTTATGGACTCTATATCAGATAAAAAGGAGAACAGTGGTTAAGAGTTGGGGCTCTAAGTTGAGACCTTAATGCTATTCCTTATTGGTTGTATGACCTGAACGTCTTAAAACTTCAGTATGCTGGTATAGTGCCTACTTCATGAGTTCTTCTGAAGATTAAATGAGGTATATCAAATTTAACACTTTTATGTGTATCTGGCACATTGTAAATGCTTGATAAATATTGCTAGAATATTATTATTAATTTTAAGTGCTGATATGGAAAGATTCCTAAGATATATTAAGTGTATAATGTAAGATATTGAGAAAAGGTTATGTATGATGTCATATGTCATATTAAAAAATAAGGATTTCTTATATACGCACTGATGTACACACATCTTTTTCTTGAAGGACACCTAAGAAAATATTCAGTGGTCACATGTGGGGAATAAGGTTGGGGATTGGAAAAGGTAGAGAGTTATACCTTTTGTTTTTACTTCTTTGTGAAGTTTGAGTTTTTAATACCATGTACATTTTCCTTTTATTTACTTTTTTAATCATTTTTTTTTAAAGATGTCTTCCTTTATCAAGTTGTTTTGTCTTTTCTCCATACTGGGAAGTCTTATTCACTCCATACTAGGGAAATCTTATTTTCTCTGCTTCTCATAGTAAGTTTATTTACATAATTGTAGAGCTTGAATGTAGTTCTAGAACCAGCCCTTTGCAGATATGCTAATGACGTATTAGAGACTACTTTGAGATAAGTAAACATGTTATCTTGTTAAAACATTGCTAAAAGAGAAAAGTTTCACATAGAATAGGAGAGCATTGTGTTTCAGTAGGAGTTTTTTTTTTTCTTCTTCAGTAGTAGTTTTTAAACTTTACCAGTTAACAAATGGGATAGTAATGATGTCAGCTAGGCTCTTAAAGAAAAGGTTTTACACATGTAGAACTCTTCTGTTGATTCAGATTTTTTCCCACCAGCAAACACTTACCTGACTACTTGACAGTAATAGATAAAAAGGCATACTTCTTGTCTCTTTCCAATCAATTAGAAAGCAACAATACTTATAGATTAATTTCCTCTGAAAGGCATTTGGAAAGTCTATATACTAGGTAGTCTCTAAATTCTTCCTTTTCCCTTACCTCCTTTTCTCTCTCTCCACTACACCTGTCTCTCCATTCCTTTCTCCCCCCGCCATTGTCTTAGTTGTCTTAGACATTGAGAATGTAAAGATTAATAAAATGTAGTTCCTGCACTCAAGAAGTTCCTATCAATTGTTCCATTCTAGCATTCTTATTGAACTACTTTTTTGGGGGGAGGAATTATGAATTTCGCTATAGTCTCAATTTTTTCACTTCAGCTTTTTAAACATTTTTAAAGCACCCAGAGTATGCTAGGCACTCTGCTGGAGGGTGCAAAGATAAGTAAAGCTAAGCGCTTAGTTCCTTGCAAGGAGATAGTTAGATTTCAGAACAATTTGATAGGTGCTATGACTAAGGTACTGCTCGGTTATCACAGTGAGGTAGTTCTTGATAGGAAAATGGCACCAGACAGAGTTAAAAAATGTATGTTTTCTTTAATGGCAGAAATTAGCCTGCTTTGAGACATTTATACAAAAAAAGAGACATAGCATACTCCTATCAGAAGTAAAGTTTCCTTGTCCTCCTTCATTCCTCAAGGAGGTTGCAAAGGTACCGCTGAAGAGGGAGAGTGTGCCAGGCCTGAGAAGCCATATTCCTGATACTTTACCACACCTTTTTTTTGTCCACCATACTTTTACATCTGTGGGTCGCATTACTACTATTCTAGAAAAATCTACTTTGCAGTTTATGTGCTTCTATCGAAGAGAATGTTTATAAACATTAGGCTTTCTCACTGCAGAAATCAAACTGTCAGCAAGGCCAGGTTCTTACTCCACCATAGAAAGCAGTCTAGCTAGTCTGCTGCCTGTCTGAACTAGCCTCCTGGAAACTCCATTTCCTTAAATGAATGCGTATAAACACAAAATGCTTTGAAAGCACAGAGGACGAGTGTCTAACCTGAGGAAAACAGGGCAGAAATAATCAGGGAGGGATATATGGAGGATATGATATACTTCTTGAAGAGTATTTGGCACATCTGTATTCCATATTTAGTTTGCTGGTTTTCTCTGTTAAGGCAGAGTAACAATAACTGAAGTGTTTTAAACTAAATTATAGACGTAATTTGCATCTCTAAAACATAAGGACATTTCCCTCCATTGTTTTAATACTGTCTCCCCCATTAAAAAAACACTGATTCTTAATTATGTAATACCTTGTCCATGTTCAGATTTCTCATTATCCCCAGAAATGTCTTCTATAGCTCGTTTGTTCAAATCAAGATCCAGTTAAGGACCATTCATTGCATTTGGTTATATCTCTTAAGTCTTTTTTTCCCTTTTTGAGTAGACTTTAATTTTTAGCCTTAAGTCTTTTTTATGCTAAAACTTAGCCCACTGCCTTTATTTGTTTGTTCATCACATTGACTTGTTGAAGAGACTTGACATTTTAGAATGAGCTTTCTTCTGGTTTTTGTCTGATTGCTTTTTTTTCGTATTGTTAACACTGTTCTCTGTATTTCTTGTAATCTGGATGTTAGATATACAGGTTTGATTCAGTTCAGGTTAAACATTTGAGGCACAAATACTGGAAAGGTGATACAGTGTTGCATTTCTTTAATCTATTGTTTTCTTTATTTTGCCTCTTTTGGTCTTTAATACCAACTATATGCTATGGTAAACTGTGATTCAATCCATCAGTCATCCATCATGGACTTGGATAGTCACAGCATTGGAGTATCATCTGTTCTTGTCCTTTTTCTTTTGGGGATTTTTAGCTAGCCCTTTCTTGCCTTGTCTCTGATATGTGCCCTTACCTGGTATATTCCATGGTATATTCCCTTACACTTTTCCCCTGAGTTCTGTGTTTAATATAAACAGTGCCAGTTCCAAGAGATTTTATTCTCTTATTTGCATATTACATTGCAGATATTTTTTTGTGACTTTATAGGAGTAGCTCAACTAGCCTCTTTTATTTTAGTCTAAACTCTCCTTACTCATCTTTACTCAGGTGTTTCCTCTGGTTCCATGAAGAATGACTAGAGATGAGAGAGGCCCAGATTGGCCTTGGGACGTTCTGGAAATCATGGTTGATTGGGCATCTGAAAGTGGGATGAGGTTAGAGGAAAGGTTAAATAAATGCAACATAATTTTCCTTCAGGATGTGGATCCTTTGTTGGTTATTTCTAATATCCCATGGTGAACGGCCTTAGTGAGTGCTTGCTTTTGTAAAAACTAATTCATGTTGACATAGTAAGGGAGCTTACGGAAATGGAGAGAGTTGGTAAGGAGTTAAATAGGTCAAATATTGGATCATGTGCTTTTGGAAGGGGAAGAAGATATTCTGCTGTTATAATTTAAGAGTGTAAGTAACTATGGAATTTTTGACCTACTCTTCTTTACACTTTGCAGTTAATACTAATAGCTTATTAGAAGTAAAAAAGACTTCCTTGTATTGCTTTACTATATGAGCTTCATTAGGAGTAGGAAAAATTGTTATTAAAAAAGTAATCTGTGATAAAGGATTTTAATTGATAACAGGTACTGTTATTCCTGATAACAGTTTATTCATTACATTTCTTGTGTTGCATACTTTGGACCATAGTATGGTTAAGAGATACTGTTTTTTTGTTTGTTTGTTTGTTTTTGCGGTGCACGGGCCTCTCACTGTTGTGGCCTCTTCCATTGCGGAGCACAGGCTCCGGATGAGCAGGCTCAGTGGCCATGGCTCACAGGCCCAGCCGCTCCGCGGCATGTGGGATTTTTCCGGACCAGGGCACGAACCCGTGTCCCCTGCATCGGCAGGCGGACTCTCAACCACTGCGCCACCAGGGAAGCCAGATACTGTTTTTTTAATTTGGGAAAATTTCCTCACTTACCATTGAGGAAATCTTTTCATGTAGAGGGTCTCAGTATAAATACATCCTTTGTCTGGGTTGCAGATGGTTTTATTGCCATTATAGCTCAGTCTGGAAATGGTTCTTATTTCAAATTATTGCTGATTTTCTCTTTGGGGGAAATTATGTCATGTATAAATAAGACAAATATTTGTAATGTGGGGATTATCCTTTGTCTCTGTTATTAAATGAAAGATTGTTATTAAATGAAAGATTGTCTCTTTTTGAAGTAATCATATTTTAAATTTTGTTTCACTTTTTAACATTTTCTGAAATCAGGATATGTCTTTCAATTAATTGATAGTGTATTGCTTAATTAGCGAGGTTTTTCTTTCTTAGCCGTACCTGAAGTAATAGCAAGTCTTAACAGTTACTGAGATCTTGAACTTGATCACATATAGCAGTTTAGAATTCAGATTACTTGTGGTTTAGCCCCAGAAACACTGAGAAACAGAAGCACTGAGGTAGTGCTGAGGTTGGTAGACTGAGTTGAGTAGCACTGAGGAAGATAGCCACAATACTTGTTCTCTGTCTCTCTCTCTTTTTAAACGCTTTTTCATATTTTCATCTCAGTCTTGACAACAGGATCAGGAGATTGTAAGGCCTTTAAACCAAACATAATAATGAACATTCACAGTGTATAGGCTTCATTAAAAGCCTAAGGGGAGTCATAAACTGCAGTGAATGTTCCTGTCTTCTCACATCCAGTCGCTTTACAGAATTTGCCCTTTGCCCCCTCCTCAATCTGTATCCTCCTTCAAAGGTTACATTCCTCCTTTAGCTTTCATCTCTAACCTCTAATCGTTTCTTCATGCTCTTCTCTTCCTCCCTTGTCTGTTCTGAGTTCGTCTTATTTATTTATTTACGTATTTTTTAAAATTCAGTAGACCTTTTTGGGAGAGCAGTTTTAGATTTACAGAAAAGTGGAAAGTACAGAGAGTTCCCATGTTTACTTCCCAACCAAGTTTTCCCTTTTATTAACATGTTGGATTAGTATGATACATTTGTTATAATAGATTTGTTAAATAGATAAGCTAATATTGATACATTATTATTAACTAAAGTCCATAGATTACATTAGGTTTACTGTTTGTGTTGTATATTCTATAGGTTTTGACAAATGTATAATGATATGTATCCATCATGATAGTATCATAGAGAATAGTTTCACTGCCCTAAAAATCCCTGTGCATTACTTACTCATCTCTTCCTTTTCCTCCTTCTTCCAACCCCTGGCAACCAGTGTTTTTCACCCCTCCATAGTTTGCCTTTTCCAGAATGTCATATAGGTGGAATCATACAGTATTGTATCCTTGTCAGATGGGCTTCTTTCACTTAGCAATATTCTTTTAAGGTTCTTCCATGTCTTTTTTGGCTTGATAGTGCATTTCTTTTTACTGCTGAATAATATTCCATTGTATGAATGTACCATAGTTTGTTTATCCATTTACCTATTGAAGGATAAGCTTCCAAGTTTTGACAATTATGAATAACAGATTAGCCTTTTATAAAACACAAATATGATCTAAAGTACTTCAGATCACCTGTAAAGAAAAAGTTGAGCTAATTCAGTATCTTGAGCCTTAAAAATGATAACTCTTTTACCTTTCTATCAAAAATTTCTAACCGAGTGGTCAGCTCCTAACAGTGCTCAAGAGATGTGTGTGGAGTGATTGAATATGAAAAACGTTAAGGGGGTATGGAAGAGAAGAAGGAGGCTAAAGATTATATCATAAATTTGGATATTTTTTGGAAAATGAAATTGTCTAGAAATTCAGCTGGAAATTTGAATGGGCACTAAGATGTTCAGGGCTCTGAATTCAACCATTAATTTGAGAACACTCCAGAACAAAAGTATCATCAAGCTGGCCCAGAATTGAAGGCAGTAGGCCTGTTTCACTTTACGTTCAGTGGAATGATAGGAAGAAGGTAGGGTTTATTTTTTGGAAAAGAGTAAAAGAACAAAAGGCAAGGTTTATAAAATAGTGACCAGTTGATGATCATAGGGTGGAGGTTAGATATTGACATCAGGAAAATAATTATACAAAATCTATTAATAGTTGTCTTTATTTTGTGTTCTTTAGTTACATTTTTTACTTAGTAAAAATGTTACTAATGTGAGGAAGTTATTTAATTACTGGATTTAAGACTCACTGAATATTTTGGTTTATAATTTTGTGAAGTCTAAAGAATATAGAGCTTAATGAGCTACAAAGTCATTCAAATGTCTAAAATATTTTTGTTTTAGAAATATTTATTTATTTGGCTGCACTGGGTCTTAGTTGTGGCATGAGGGATCTTCGTTGCCACGTGTGGGATCTTTTAGTTGCGGCATGTGGGATCTAGTTCCCTGACCAGGGATGGAACCCGGGCCCTCTGCATTGGGAGCACGGAGTTTTAACCACTGAACCACCAGGGAAGTCCCTAGAAATGTCATTTAGTAAATTTGAAATACTAGTATGCTTCCAGGGGTCAACAAGCAGCTTGAAATCGTGGAACTTCTAAACTTTAATCCTGTTTCAAATAAGGACTTACTGGTCAAGTTATGTTATGGTAATGCCTTTGTGGTTTACTTCATTTGTCAGTAATACTATATATTTCATAGGACTAAATATACATTTCTCTGTTTTAAGTGCCACATGCTAAATATTTTAGGGGAAATAGCAATGAATGAAACCACTGCCTCTGTTTATATAGGGCATACATGAATGTGGAGAAAATAACTAGGAAGGAGGAAAATGCAAGTTAGGTTATGATAAATGCTCTAAGAGTTTTTAAGAAGGATGGTATTTTAGCTGTGGTGAGTCAAGAAGCTTGTATGGAATTTGAATTCAAATTTGCCATTTGAATTTTACCCCTAAAACTAGTTAAGAGTTGAATTTGTGGATACAGGAGAGAAACAGCATTCTAGGAAGCAGTTTATGTTCATTGAGAAGAATTTGGGGAGGGATAGGTAAGGCTGAAAAGGTGATTAGGGTCAGATTATGGAAAGCCATTAATGCCAGAGTATAAAGACAATTTTTATTAGTTAAGTAAAAATAGGGAATAGTTTTCTGGGGCATGAATATTGTTTATAAAGTACTTTGAATTAATTTTATATCCTTAAAATATATACACATTAATATATACATCTTATTGTAGCTTCCAGCTCTATCATAAACCAAAGTATCGATATGTTCCCTGAAATGCCATATACAAAAAAATCCTTATGTAAGTTGGCTGTAAGTACTGTACCCTATATCAGCATTATAAAGATGTTCTACTGTAATTATAAGCAGTATTTACCAAAATATCTTATAAATTTATAGCCTTATTGATGTGCTGAGATTTTGTTGTTTTTTAGATGACTTTTAAAAATACTTAGCTTTCTCCCATTTTAAGTTAGTTTGTTTTCTTTTTAAAAACAATGTATTTGCTTTTTTTTGTTGTAGAACTGTGGCTGCTGAAGTTAGGAAGCAGATTTCTGGACAGTACAGTGGTTCTCCCCAACTGCTCAAAAACCTTAACATTGTTGGCAGTATATCCCATCATACCACAGTAAGTAGCATATTTAAAATATGACATGTTACTGTGTAATTCTGACTGGGCCATGAAAAAATAATGGAAAGATAAGAGTCAGTAGATTGGGTTCCATCACTACTCTCGCTAACAACCTTATTTGTTGCTATCTCACTCTTTTCTGAAATTTGAGTCAGAGGAGTGTTGGGAGGTGTTATAGCAGTGTTGATTTCCTAGTCAACTCTGAAACTTTACATTCAGGATTTAATCAACTCTGGAATTTTACAATTAGAACTTCTCAGACCCAAGGTGATTCATACATGAAAATTCAGGAATCTATTCTAGAAATAATAGGTACTGAAGTCAATGTTAAATAATTATGTAGATTCATAGTATTATCTATCTCCTTTAATAGATAGGAATATATAGTTATTGAATTATTGCTTTAAGCCAGGTGCTATGTCAGAGATATAAATATATGTTTTTTATTCAAGAGGCTGGCATGAGGATAATCAATTTTGATAAAAAACTGGTACTTATTAGTTATAGTAGGAATATGAATTAAAAACATGCTCCATTTGTCAAAAGCTGAAAAAGTAATTAAGAGTGACTTGGGTGAAGTTGTATTAACACTTTCTGTTTAGTTATGAAATGGCACCAATTATTGAACAAACATCATATGCCAGAGCATAATAGTTTGATTGACTTATAGCGACATGTTTATAATGTTTGTGTTATTAAAATTTTAAAACATGGAGTTTACTTTTAACAACAGTAACATACTGATTGGAGAAATTTTAGAATATATAGATTTCTGGATGGTTTCAATGTACATGGAGATGATCCTTCTAATACCCTCTTACTGTCTTGAACTCTTCTTTTCAACTGATTTCCTGCATTCTGTGTTACACCTTAACTATTCACTTCCATAGTCATCCCTGGATTTAGTCATTATGAATAACCATAAGCCTCCTGTAATCTCAGTTTTATGTTTCCTATTCTGTTAATACCACTTCTTATCTTTCTTGCTCTCTTGTTCTGGTGCTCTGACTTCAACTGTCCTTCAACACCACTGGGACCTAGAATTTGTGATCATACTAACTTTTTTGTGTCTCTCACCCCTTGATGTCCTCTTTTCTCTCCTTACCAAACTTAAATTATTTGTTGATCATTATAATTGCTCTTTTGTATATACTCTTGGCTTCCTTAACTTCTTCTCATGTCATTTGCACTACCTCAATGCTGTTTAAATCCAACCTTCTGCTGACTTCATACTTGCACTTGTGCAGCTGAGTGTGGCTGGAGGAAAACACACAGATCCCATTGACTGGTCTCACTTTAAATTTATGACCACTAACTCATGAAGGCTTTAACATTGCTAGGCAAACATTTTATTTTCCTAGTCCATTCATTTTCCCACTGTTTTAGTTGACCCATTTCATGCCTCCTACTCTTTCCTTAAAACCCTAATTGCTCTTCCCCATTTTCACTCTTAGGATGACTTGGCTTCCTGTTTCACTGAGAATATTGAAGCAGTCAGAAAGAACTTCCACATACTCCTACCACCATGTGTGTTTACCTTTTATCATCTGTACCCGTATTGTCTGTCTATTCACCAGTTATTTTAAATGAACCACTAGTGAACTAGATCCCAAGTTCTCTTGCTCAAATACAGTACTTTAGGAATTCTCCCTACTATCTTTTTTTAAAAAAATTATTTATTTATTTTTGGCTGTGTTGGGTCTTCGTTGCCGCGTGTGGGCTTTCTTTAGTTGTGGTGAGCGGGGGCTACTCTTCATTGTGGTGTGCGTGCTTCTCATTGCAGTGGCTTCTCTTGTTGTGGAGCACTGTCTGTAGGTGCGCAGGCTTCAGTAGTTGTGGCACGTGGGCTCTAGAGCACAGGCTCAGTAGTTGTGGCGCATGGGCTTAGTTGCTCCGCAGCATGTGGGATCCTCCCGGACCAGGGCTCGAACCTGTGTCCCCTGCATTGGCAGGCAGATTCTTAACCACTGTGCCACCAGGGAAGTCCTCCCTTCTCTTTTATATCATCACTTTTTCTATTTATTGGATCATTCCCACCAGTATATAAACATACAAACATGCCGTTATTTCTCCCATTTAAAAGAAATCTGCTTTTTTTTTGCCCCACTTTTCCATCAGTCTCCAACCTCCAATATTTCTGTGCTCTCTTTTGCAACAAAATTCCTTTGAAGGGTTGTCAGAGCTTGCTGATTTCAATTTCTCTTCTTGTATTCTCTCTGAAAAAGTTCTTTTTAAGTTATGGGAATCTTCAAACATACATAGAAGTAGAAGACTAGTATAAACATTAACATCTTTAAATTTAACCACAGTGCTGTTATCACACTTAACAAAATTAACAGTCCATAATTCTTTGGTATCATATATCATCCAGTGCATGTTAAATTTTCTTGATTATTTCATACATATCTTTTTATAGTTGGTTTATTCAAATCAGGATAAAACAAAATCCACAGATGGAATTTGGTCTTAGATCACTTGCATTTGGAAAAAAAAGGGCAGTTTCTCCCTCCTCTAACTTTTATTTTTTTAAATTGAGGTATGGCTGACTTACAATAGTAAATAAGTTTCAGGTGTACAGCACTGTGTTTCATTATATTTAAAGGTTATACTCCACTTAGAGTTATTATAAAATACTATGTTCCCTTTGCTGTACAATATATTACTGTAGCTTCTTTATTTTATAATAGTAATTTGTACCTCTTAATTTCCTACCCCTATCCTGCCCCCTGTCCCCACCACTGGTAACCACTAGTTTGTTCTCTGTATTTGTGAGTCTGTTTCTTTTCTTGTTATATTCTCTAGTTTGTTTTATTTTATAGGTTGCACATGTAAGTGATAACGTAAAATTTGTTTTTCTCTGTCTGATTTCACTAAGCATATCATCCAGATCCATCCACGTTGTTGCTCATATGGTCGTCTAATAGTCTACAAGGGTGCCAAGAGCATCCAATGGGGAAAGGCCAACAAATGGTGCTGGGAAAGCTAGAAAGACACATGCAGAGCAGTGAAATTGGTTCCCTATCTTACACCACTCACAAAAGTTAACTTGAAATGGATCAAAGTCTTAAACATAACACCTGATACTATAAAACTCCTAGAAGAAAATGTAGAGAAGAAGCTCCTTGATGTTGTTCTTAGAAATGATGTTTTTGGATATGACACCAAAAGCACAAACACCAAAAGCAAAAATCAACAAACTGGGGCTACATCAAGCTTAAAAGCTTTTGCACAGCAAAAGAAACAATTAACAAAATGAAAAGGCATCCTATGGGAGAAAAATTTTTACAAATCATATATCAGATAAGGGGTTAATATCCAAAATATATAAAGAACTCATACAACTGAATAACAAAAAGACAAACAATCTGATTAAAAATAGGTAGAAGAACTAAATAGACATTTTCCCCAAGAAGTTATCCAAATGGCCAACAGGTACATGAAAGAGTACTTAAGGAAATGGAAATTAAAACCACGATGAGATATCCCCACACCTGTTAGAATGGTTATCATCAAGAAGACAAGTGATAACAAGTGCTGGCAAGGATGTGGAGAAAAGGGAACCTTTGTGCACTTTTGGTGGGAATGTAAAGTGGTACAGCCGTATGTTTTCCTCCATACTGGAAAACAGTATGGAGGTTCCTCAAACTAAAAATAGAACTACAATATGATCCAGCAGTTCCACTTCTGGGTATTTATCTGAAGAAAATGAAAACACTAATTCGAGAAGATACACACACCCCAATGTTCATAGCAACATTATTTACAATAGCCAAGATATGGAAGCAACCTAAATGTCCATCAACAGATGAATGGATAAAGAAGATGTGGTGTATATATACAGTGGAATACTACTCCCTCCCCCAACTTTTAAGTTTGTTTGTTTTTATGCTGTTGACTTGTTGTGGAAATTAGATTAGTTGTCTTACAGAATTTCCTGCCTTTTGGATTTTATGTTTATTTCCTTGTAGACTTGTTTCTCTATCTCCTGTATTTCCTGTAACTGGTTAGATTCTGGTTCAACGTTTTTGAAATTTCTTCCTCATAGACTTGTTTCTCTATCTTCTGTATTTCCTGTATACGATTAGATTCTGGTTCAACTTTTTTTTGTTTTAATGGCTTTACTGAGATTTTTTTCACATAACCATACAATTCATCCATTTAATTTACAATTCAGTGGATTTAATATGTTCACAGATATGTGCAACCATCACAACAGTCAAGTTAGAACGTTTTCATTACCTCAAAAAGAAACTGTTTAGCTCTCACCCTTTTATCTCCCTTCCCCCATCCCAAAACAACCACTAATCAAATACCAGAATTTTGACAGCACACCAGAAAAGACTGAAAGAGACCTGAACACTAAACATGTTAGTCAGAATTCCAGTGCAGTGATTGTTGAAGTAAGACAGTGTCTCACATTGCCTGTAAGGGATTCTGTATTGCTTCACTATTGCTTCTATTGCATCCTTTAATCCTGCCTACTGCCCAGTCATTCTCTGTTATAAAATAATGTTGCAATCTGCTCCCTTGAATCTGTAAATACAGGATCTTTCTTTGGAGTCTTGCAAAATAATTTATAGTTGTAAGCAGCTTATCACTACATCTGAAAACTAGCCCAGGCAGTGGTCTCTGATGGGAGTCAGAGAGAGTGGAGACAGTTGTAGCAGAAACAAATTTATTTCCTTGCTCCAAGTCTAGTTAGTATTACACCTAGAAAACTAGTGACTTTCTATGTGAGTTTGGGAAACAAGATCATTTATCATCTCTGTGATTTAGTGTTGTTAAGAGAGTGTCATAGCTTTCTTACCAACCCTAACCCTTACTCTTGATATGATTGGTCAATCTTTTAGGAAAGGTTAGTTTTGAATTAGACATATGTAAGGACTCCCAGCTTTTGTCATTATTTTCATGGAGTATCATTTGTGACACTTTGAATCCTGAAAAGTATACTGCCTCAGAAATAATTCTTTGGTGGAGAGACATTGATTTATAAAGTTTAAAAAAATGTTTGCTTAAATTTATGTATGTATGTATTTATATTGTGGTAAAATATACACAACAGAATTTATCAGTTTAACCATTTCTAAGTGTACAATTAAATGGCATCAAGTACACTCACAATTTTGTGCAACCATTACCACTATCCATTTCCAAAACTTTTTTTTTCTTTTTTTTTTTGCGGAATGCGGGCCTCTCACTGTTGTGGCCTCTCGCGTTGGGGAGCACAGGCTCCAGACGCGCAGGCTCAGCGGCCATGGCTCACAGGCCTAGCTGCTCCGCAGCATGTGGGATCTTCCCGGACTGGGGCACGAACCCGTGTCCCCTGCATCGGCAGGCAGACTCTCAACCACTGCGCCACCAAGGAAGCCCTCCAAAACTTTTTAATTAACGCAAACTGAAACCCTGTACCCATTAAAAAAAAAATTCCATTCCCCTGCTCCTCCCAATCCCCAGTAACCTCCATTCTATTTCCTGTCTCTATGAATTTGTCTATTATATGTACATACCTCATGTAAGTGGAATCATACAATATTTGTCTTTTTGTGTCTGGCTTATTTCACTCAGCATAATGTCTTCAAGGTTCATGCTTGTTACAGCATGTGTTAGAATTTCATTTTTTTTTAAGGTTGAAAAATATGCCATTGTATGTGTGTATCACATTTTGTTTATCCATTCATCTGTTGATGGACATTGGATTGTTCTCACCTTTTGGCTATTGGTAACGATGCTCCTATGAACATTAGTGTACAAGTATCTGTTTGAGTCTCTATTTTCAGTTTTTCTGAGTATATAGCTAGAAGTGGAATTGGTGGGTCATATGATAATTCTGTGTGTTTTGGTATTTTTTTTTTCCAGAACCACCAAATTGTTTTCCACAGCAGCTGTACCATTTTACAGTTCCACCAGCAGTGCACAAGACTTCCAATTTCTCAATATCCTCTCCTACACTTGTTATTTTACATTTTCTGGTAATAGCCATCATAATGGGTGTGAAGTAGTATCTTGTGTTTTTGATTTGCACTTTCCTCATCACACTAATTTTGTTATGTTTTATTTTCATTTAGTTCAACGTAATTTTTAAATTTCATTTTTCAGACTTTTGTGACTCATGGATTATTTGGAACTGTGTTTTTAGTTTTCAAGTGTTTGGAGGTTTTCCTGTTGTCTCTCTGTTGCTAATTTCTAGTTTGATTACATTATGGTCAGAGAACACGCTCTGTATGATTTCAATTTTTTAAAATTTGTTGAGGTTTGTTTTAGGGTTCAGGATACGGTCTATCCTGGTGTTTACTTTTTGGGCCATTGAGAAAAGTATTTGGTCTGTTGTCGTTGGGTGGATTGTTCTATAAAACAATGTCAATTAGATCCTATTGGTTGATGGTGCTGTTGAATTTTACCATATCCTTGTTGATTTTTCTGTTTGGTTTTCTTTCAGTTGTTGAGAGAGATGTCTTGAAGTCTCCAGCTATAACTGTAGATATATCTTATTTCTTCTTTTAATTCTGTCAGTTTTTGCTTCCCATAATTTATAGCTCTGTTGTTTAGTACATGCACATTTAAGATTGCTATGGGTCATAGCTGTTATCATCAGGTAATGTCCCTCTTTATTCAGTACTTTTCTTTGCACTGAAGTCGAAGTACTTTATCTTATGTTAATATAGCCACTTCTGCTTTCTTTTGATTAATGTATATATGGTATATCTTTTTCCATCCTTCTGTTTTCAGCCTACTTATATTGTCTTTTTTGAAGTGAGCTTTTGGTATACCATACTGGTACGTCATGTTTTTAAATCCATTCTGCCAGTCTCTTATCTTTTTATTGGTGTATGTAGGCCATTTACATTTAATGTTATTATCATTCTGCTAGGGCTTTAATCTGCCATTTTATTTTTTGTTTGTTCTCTCTGCTTTTTGTTTCTCTAGTTTCCTTTTTCTGTCTTCCTGTGGGTTATCTGAACATTTTTTAGAATTCCATTTTGATTTATCTGTAATGTCGTTGAGTGCATATCTTTGTATAGTCTTTTTAGTGGTTGCCTAAGGTATTGTATATACATAACTAATCACACTACTGGTGTTGACATTTTACCAGTTTGAGTGAAGTGTGGAAATCTTATGTACCTTTATGTCTCTTCACCCTATAGGTATTAAATTATATAGACCTCACCTGACATTGCCCCAGCAGTAAGGGGAAGGAGTTCTTGTTACTGCTGTATAGGAATAGGTGTCCAGATTCCCTGTGTGGACTCCACTGACACTGTGGGAGTGGAGGATTCATTACCTTCCAGTAGATATGAAAATCTCAGCTCCACACTCTGACTTCTCTGACATTGTGCTGAATGGGTAGTGTTGGGATGGCTTGTTACAGCTTGGTGAGGGTGAAGTCTAGCTCCCCATTTGGCCTTTGCTGGTGTGGATATGGGTGGGACTACAGTTTTTCATGTGATGTTTGGCTGGAGTAGAGTGGTTATTATCTAACCATTTTCTATTTTGCTAGGCTGCTGCTCTCTTGGTCCTTTGGCTGGGGAGAACAGGCATTGGTTGTGTTTTTTGTTTTCCTGTGCTCCTTGGTGTTTCTGGGTTGTAGGCTTCTCTAGCTAATCAGGTCTGGAGTATATAAGGTAAAAAGAAATTTTAGGTAACTCACTGTTGTGCTATTCCTTGGGTCCCGAGGTCCCTGTTGGTCTGCCTTTCTCTATCCACCTTTCAGAGCCGTCTTATATTTATTTTATATATAATCTTCAGGGTTTGTAGTTTTAGCTAGTGGGAAGAATAGAGAAAAGTATGTCTACTCCATCTTCCTGGAAGTGGAAGTACCTACTTGTGACTTTTGATGTTGAGCACTTTTTCATGTGCTAACTGGCCTTTTTTTTTAAATGAATTTTATTTTATGGACTCTGTTGGATTTTTTATTTTAAAAATTTTATTTTATTTATTTATTTATTTTGGTTGTGCCAGGTCTTAGTTGTGGCACGTGTGCTCGTTAGTTGGGCTCGAGGGCTCCTTAGTTGTGGCATGCAAACTCTTAGTTACAGCATGCATGTAGGATCCAGTTCCCTGACCAGGGATCCATCCTGCGTCCCCTGCATTGGGAGATGGATTCTTAACCACTGCGCCACCAGGGAAGTCCCTAACTGGCCATTTTTATATCTTCCTTTCTGAATGTCTTACCAGCTGCCCCCCGCCCCGTGCCATTTATTTGAGGGAGTGGTTTGTTTTTATGAGATGTGGAACTTCTTTATATATTCTAGATGCCAGTCCCTTATTAAATGTATTTTGTAAATATTTTCTCCTAGTGTGGCTTACCTGTTCATTTTCTTAACCATCTTTTGATGTATCAATTTTTCTTTTACGATTATCCCTTTCTCTGTCATGTCTGAGAAACCTTTGCCTACTCCAAATTTTGAAGATATTCTCCTATATTTCCTTCTAGCTGCTTTATAGTTTTAGCATTTATGTTTATATCTATGGTCCATCTCAGTTTAGTTTTTGTGTATGTTGTGATGTAAGGATTGAAGTTCATTTTTCCCCCATATAGATATCCAATTTTTCCAGCAACAGTAATTGAAAAAGATTTCCCTTTCCCTGATGAATTGCTTCTATGCTTCTATTAAGCATATCATGATAGTGTATTATGTATTTGGTAGAATAGGTAAGATAGAATGCTTATGAGAGAAAACCATGAATTTAGATCTTAAAGACCCAGTTTGAAATTTTGCTCTTCATTTTGTGGCTATTTTATTTTTCAGAAGTTAACTTCTTTGAGCACAATTGCCTTTATTTGTAGAATTGAAATAGTAATTATCTCTAACTTATAGGGTTTGGGGGAGGTTTAAATGAGAAAACATAATGATAATGATAATAATAGCTACTATCTTTTGAGTGTTTATGATGTGATAGTCATTCATTATTTTACTTAGTAACTTTAAAATGTTGTTGCTCTACCTAGTTGTTCAGTCCAAAGAAGTATAGGTTAAAGCACCTTCTTTGTAGTAATGCAAACTTGCACAGTAGGCAGGTCTCAGTGTTTTTACCCAGTTGAACATCTTGAAAAATAACATATTCTTATTTTCGTTGGTCCACAACTGCACATTTGTTGTATAATCATTTATAGTTTTGCCTGAATAATTTTCTTTCTTGAATTAGATAAGAAATAGAGTATCTTATCAAAAACTATAATTTCAGCTTGGCTAAGGAATGCCACAAATATCCTATTATTGCTAATAATACTTTTAATAGGGTCTGTGTATTAGTTTCCTTGGGTGCTGTAACAAATTATCACAAACTGGGTGGCTTAAAACAACAGAAATGTATTCTTTCACAGTGCTGGAGTCCAGAAGTCTGGAATCAGTATCAATGGGCAGAAATCAAGGTTTTGGCAAGGTTGCACTTTCTTCAGAGGCTCCCTTCAGTATCACTTTCTCGCCTCTTCCAGATTCTGGTGGCTGCTTGTGGCACATCACTTCTACCTTTAAGGCCAGAATCTTCAAATCTCTCTTTTCTGTGTCTTCATATTGCTTTCCTCTTGGTGTGGCCCAAATCTCTGTTTATCTTCATATAAGGATATATATGATTGCATTTAGGACCCACTCAGATAATCCAGGATAATGTCCCTCTTTTAAGATCCTTAATGATATCTTCAAACACTCTTATTTTATATTTTATTTATTTATTTTGACATATAAGGTCCATAGATTGGGATTTGGCAATCTTTTGGAGTGCCATTTTTCCCCCTACTGCAGTATGGTTGTACCTTTTAATTAAGATAACAGTAACAACAAATAGTAAAAGCACCACTAAGAAACTTAGCAATGAAAATTCCAAATTATAAAAAAGAATCCCTCCAGTGAGTATTTTGTCACTGTATAGTATTATAAAACTGTTAATTATCTTACTGTTTTTATGTGGGAGTCATGGGCAAAATCGAAGCAAGAATATCAGAGAGAGTATGACCCAACACTTTGTGGTTTCTTTAGTTCATCTGGCTGAATATCTGTTGACATTTTAGAAATAGCAAGGGAAAAATTACGTTTTTTAAAATAATAAATCTATTTAAGTTTTAAAATTCTTGTGTACACCTCTTCCTTTATACCCACCTCTCACATCCATCCCTGTTTATAAAGGTGCCCCTTACTGAAGCAGTGGATCCAGTGGATTTGGAAGATTACCTCATTACTCATCCCTTAGCTGTGGATTCTGGGCTTTTAAGGGATTTGATTGAATTCCCTCCAGATGATATCGAAGTGGTTTATAGTCCTAGGGACTGTAGAACCCTTGTTTCAGCTGTACCTGAAGAAAGGTAAGGAGACATTTACCTATTTCTGGTTTTAGTGTAACTATAAAAAAGCTACCTTCCATTATTTTATTTAGATTCTATTTCTTGTGGTAGTGTTGTTTCCCATTATATGAACAAGAGCTCAGCAGCAGAATTCACAAACATCAGTGCTTTCCTGTCTAAATTATAAATATATTTTCTTTTTTAAAATAGTGAAATGGATCCACATGTTAGAGATTGTATAAGAAGTTATACAGAAGACTGGGCAATTGTGATCAGAAAGTAAGTTATATATTCATTATGACATTTAAAAATACTGAGTAGGATCTGCAAATGGATTAAGGTAGATTAATACTAATTATGAGACCTGAAAATTCATTTAAAAAATAGCTGAGAAAGTAAAAGAAGAACCTTTGCATATAGATATTTTTTTCTTAGGAGTTCCACAATTACTTTCTCTTACTTTCCTTATAAAATAATATGTTTGTGGGGATAGTATTTCTATATTATCATAGATCATTAGTAACTAATAATAATATATAATAATGATTTGTAGTCTAATCCTTTTGGGAAATCGTGGGTAAATATTGATGAATAATTTGTATTTCTCAAAAAGAATCCAATTTATTGAATTGGTTAAGTTAAATTTAATAGCTAGTTTTCTAGATCAAGCTGTTTGAAAGGTCTCTGCCTTTTATTAACTAACTGAATATTTACAGATCCTTGACTTGTACATCCAATCAAGTAAGTAGTTGTAAAAATAATGTTTTGTTTTACCACAAAATTTATGTTTCTAACGGATGGTATTTGAAATATCAAGTCAGATTAGGAAATAAAATAAAATTACTCTTCCTTTGCTAATTTGCATAATGAAGAAGGGTCTTCATACTGAATCTTCTTAGCCTTATTTTATTTTCTAAAGGAAGTATAATTACTGAAGTAGTGGAAAATTCTGTTATGACATTGCAGTTTTGAGAAATGAAGTTATCTGTGCTAAATTGTACTAGTAACAGTGATGTATCCATTGCTTATTTTGTTGCTGTTATGGGCAACTGTCTTATTTCACTGTGTTTCACTCTTGGGGTTACTGCTGACATGCTTTTTAGTTTTAGTGTGACCTAATAAAAATACAGTCTGCTACCCTTTATGAAGAAGAGCTGTTTTTATGAACTTACAGTTTTGATAAGTATTTCAATAGCCAGATTTTAGAGATTACTGAAGAAGACTGTTCCTCTGTCAGATAACTCAAAAGTCTTTACCTTTATGCATGTATGTTGGAAACCTGTAATCAGAAATCTTAATAGAAATAGATTAGTTGTAAAATATATTAACCTTAGAATCATGGAGTCGTCTTGCTACTTAATTCTAATCAAGGGATTGCTGACCTTGATTTAAGCCAAGAGGATACAGTAGTTAACATTTATGGTTATTTGCTATATGCTGGGCATTTTATTGGATACTTTACACTCATCTCATTTAAGGTTCCAACAGACAAGGTAGCTCAGGCTCAGAGTTCTTAAGTAACTTCTTTGAGGTCCCATAGCCAAAAAGTGGGATAGCTAGGATTAGAACCTAGGGGCATCAGATTCTAAGGCTTGTATTTTTTTCTGTTATACTAGATATTATTTATTACCTTCAGTAGTAAATGGAAGACAAAGGGGTACTTTTGGTAGACTAGAAGTTTTAAAGTATCCCTGAAATATAAAAGGTATGATTGGAACACAACAGAAAACCATAGCACAGAATAATCTAAGATACATGCAAAAGGTTCAGTAGAGCTTTAGGCTCAGTGAACACAGGCAGTGGAAGGGGGACCTGGGGTAAATGTTGGACATTTGGTTACTTTGAAACCCCTTATACTCTTCCTTATGCATAGAAGTGGGAGCAGAGGTATTTGCCTATTTATTTATTGATTGATTGATTGATTGGCTGGCTGTGTTGGGTCTTGGTTGCTGCGCCTGGGCTTTCTCCAGTTGCGGCGAGCAGGGGCTACTCTTCGTTGTGGTGTGCGGGCTTCTCATTGCGGTGGCTTCTCTTGTTGCGGAGCACAGGCTCTAGGCACGTGGGCTTCAGTAGTTGTAGCACACGGGCTCAGTAGTTGTGGGTCATGGGCTCTAGAGAGCATGCTCAGTAGTTGTGGTGCACGGGCTTAGTTGCTCCGCGGCACGTGGGATCTTCCCGGACCAGGGCTTGAACTTGTGTCCCCTGCATTGGCAGGCAGATTCTTAACCACTGCGCCACCAGGGAAGTCCGGTATCTGCCTATTTTAAGAGCACTAAATATAAGGGCTTGAGCTCATACAGTTGTGCCTGGGGTGGGCATACCTTGGAAGAAGAAGGAGCCCTCATACCCAGAAGACTGGCAGACTCTGCCTGAAAACATGAGGTGCCTCTTCTCCACAGCCACTGGATATGTGCTTGGCTAAGCAGATACAGTATTTTCAGACAGATATGGGCTTACAAATTAAAAACTGAGCATTAGAACCTAGAATTGCCAACCATTTGATTAAAACCAGTGCACTTGAAAGAGAATTATCAAACTACAAATAAAAGAACTTACAATTTAGGAAATAGTTAATAGAACACACATTAAGACCCATACGTGTAACTAATATCCTCGAAGAGATGTGAAAAAATTATGGTAACCATATAAAAAATCAACTGGTTATCTTTGGAAGTGAAAATTTTGTTCAGTGAAAAAAAATTTTTTTAACTCAGCAGATGGGTTTAATGGCAGAGCCGATGTGACTGAAAAGTGGAATAGTAAGTTATAAGATGAGACCAAAAAATTTTTCCGTAATTCAGCACAGAAGGGTAAAAGGATAGAAAGTACTTTATTCATTCAAGAGATACTTACTGAGAGGCTAGTATGTGCCAGGCACTATACTAAGCAGTGATGATACAGCAGTCAACAAAACTAACTCCGTGCCCTCATGGAGCTTATGTTCTACTTGGGGTTGAGGGCAATAGACATTAAACAAACACAGATAAATATATAATAGTTGGGGAGAATAGAGGGAAGTCTTGTAGAGAAAAAAAGTAGGATGGGGGATAGGGAGAGCCAAGAAGAGGTGATTCCACTTTGAATAACTAATCGGAAGAGGCCTTTCTGATAAGATGAATTTGAGCGAAGACGCGAAGGAAGTTAAGGAGTAAGCCCTCTGGATATCTGGGGGAAGAGTGTATTAGACAGAGGCAAGAGCAGTACACGCAAAGGCTCCATATTGGAAGCATGATGGGAATGTTCAAGGAATAGCAGAGAGGTCAGTGTGGCTGGAACAGAGTAAGTGAGGGAGAGAATGCCAAGATACAGAGTCGTAGAAATGGTGGTGTTGGATGGGTAATCTTGTAGAGCCTTATCATAGCAACTGACTACAGGAACAGAATGATAATATAGAAAAGAGTATTGGTCATGAATCATGTCATTCTTCTCAGCTCTCTTGAATTTCATACTATCAGTTTTTTAGGACATAAAGGAGGAAGAATGAAACAGTATTCTGGTTTATTAGAGTAGCTTAGATATCTAGTTTCTCAATTAAGGCACTTTTTTTCACATTATCTCATTTTTATTAAAAAATACAAAAACTATAAGTATGTATATACTTACGTATATGTATATACTTATGATTACACATACACCCAGGAAAAGATCCCGTTAGTTAAATACTAGGAGTTCAACACTGATACTCTGAGTAGTAGAAATATAATGATTTTATTTTTACAAGTCTGTATTTTAAAATTTTCAACAATGAGCATGGATTGGTTCTGTAATAATAAAATGTTATTTTAAAAAAACCCTTTTTCATATAGAAAAGCAACAGTGTATTCTGTCCTTTAAGGAAAATACAAATGTTTCCCTTGAGGAAAAAAGGTGCAAAGACTAGAAAACAGTTTAGTATCTTTCAAAAATATCTGGTAATGGTTTTTGGCTGCAAAGTTTTGTCTGTTTGTCTTTAGTCAACATTGTGTAAAGAGTTAAACAGACCTGTGTTTGAATTCAAACTTTGTCACTTTACAGGCATTTTTACACAAATTAAGGCACTTTAAACATTTCATGAAAGATTAAAATATCTGCTTCTGAGTAATATCTTTCATGTTACTATATTGCATATCTTTATTTTAGTTATTCCAGAGAAAAATACTTTCTTTTATTTTGTGATTATGCTATGATGTGAGCATCATGTAGCTGCTATTTCAGTACCTTTCGCAGCAAGACATGTGAATAATTCATATTAAGTGTGATTCTTCACTGTGTCATAAGTTGACTGATAGAACCATATCATCCTCTGGTAATTATAATTGTTTATGCTCCAGTTAAAATTTCCCCCATTTTGACTATATGAGGTGTGACACAGTAGTTGCTCTTTGATCATAGTGTCTCTAATATTCTTGGACATTGGGTTGTTAGGAAAGAGTTTAAGAGTTGTTCTTAGCCTAATATATATATTATACAACAATATATGTTAATTAAGAATATATGTATACAGTGGCGTAGATCTTGCTATTCTTTCATTTTACAGGCTCTTTTTTTTTTTTTTTTTTTTTTGGCTGCGTTCTGTCTTCATTGCTGCGCGCAGGGTTTCTCTAGTTGTGGCGAGTGGGGTCTACTCTTTGTTGTGGTGCGTGGGCTTCTCATTGCCGTGGCTTCTCTCGTTGCAGTGCACTGGCTCTAGGCGCATGGTCTTAGTTGCTCCGTGGCATGTGGGATCTTCCTGGACCAGGGATCGAACCCATGTCCCCTGCATTGGCGGGTGGATTCCTAACCACTGCGCCACCAGGGAAGTCCCTATTTTTTCATTTTAGAAGCCTGAAGCTTTAGGTTGTTTAAGATTTTTTATACATAATGAGATATAGCAAAATTTTTTTGGCTATTTGGAACTTTAAGTTTCAGTGCTTTATATATGTTTTGCCTTTTAAAAATTTACATTGTTATGAATGCAGGATATGTTTTCTGCTCTCTCATTTTATTCTTTTTTTTTTTTTTTTTTTTTGGCGGTACGCGGGCCTCTCACTGTTGTGGCCTCTCCCGTTGCGGAGCATAGGCTCCGGACCCGCAAGCTCAGCGGCCATGGCTCACAGGCCCAGCCGCTCCGCGGCATGTGGGATCTTCCTGGACCGGGGCACAAACCCGTGTCCCCTGCATCAGCAGGCGGACTCTCAACCACTGCGCCACCAGGGAAGCCCTCATTTTATTCTTTAACCTGGCTTCCCATCCTTTCCTTTTACTGACCAATTCTCTGAATTCAAAGTACAACTTAAATTATATCCACATGATTGTCATGAAAAGGAAGGACAATATGATTTACCTCTGGAAACTCATAAATGCTCTCTAGTTGGATTAAAGGAACTCTGGATGGAAGTTTTCTTAAACCTCTGGTTAAATGTTTAATACACTCAAAACTGCCAGAATATGTTGTTATTATGTAAAGAAATAATGCAGAGAACAGTTGGCTTATTACATAATGATGATGAAAAAGTGAAAAATTTTCAAAAATTGATATTTCCTTAATTATTTTATTTTGAATAGATATCATAAACTGGGAACAGGATTTAATCCTAATACGTTAGATAAACAGAAAGAAAGGCAAAAAGGTTTGCCAAAACAGGTCTTTGAATCCGATGAAGCTCCAGATGGCAACAACTACCAGGATGAGCAAGTAATACTTGTATTTTTAAATGACTATAAGAAGTTATTTTAAAATACTTTTTTCATTCATTGATTAATATATTTAATGTTTTGCATGACAGGATGATCTTAAAAGACGTTCAATGTCAATAGATGATACTCCAAGGGGTAGCTGGGCCTGCAGTATTTTTGACTTGAAAAATTCACTTCCTGATGCTTTGCTTCCCAATTTACTTGATCGAACTCCAAATGAAGAAATAGACCGTCAGAATGATGACCAAAGGAAAGCAAACCGTCATAAGGAACTCTTTGCTTTGCATCCATCACCAGATGAGGTATAGATAATTTGGATATAAAGAAGCAAATGATTATTAAGATAGATGTTTTGGGAGTATGAATTGTATGTAGCATTGTGATAATGTAGGGAATAAAACTTAATTGAAACGTAGCTATGCTTTTTGTAAATGAAATATAGTTGAGTACACTTACGATCTAATGACTCCTGTTTGAGGATAAATAGGCCATTATTTTCTGTGTCCACTTGTGAAGACTAAAAGTAGTAGATTAATAAAATAAATTCTTAAAAAATAAATTGTAAAGGGTTGACATGGTAAGCATGTTCATTTTGGTGTTGCTTGTCAATTTTGTAGGAAGAACCAATAGAACGACTTAGTGTTCCTGAGGTGCCCAAAGAACATTTTGGTCAAAGACTTCTTGTAAAATGTTTATCACTCAAGTGAGTATTTATTTTGTTTACTATGTAACTTTTATTTTCTGGAATAATATTTTGAATACCAGTATAACAGAATCCTGGTAGATTTTATACTTGTGTTTGTGTCCTTTTGAAAAGTATTGTTCTGAACATCATTTTAAATTCTACTAAACATTTCATGTTGCCTATGAAGCTGAGCTTTAGAGCATTTTTGGCTAGGTGAAGATGACTGCCTCAGTTATATAACTAGTCTTAAGACTTGAAAAAACATTCACTGAAATCTGTAGTATTTATCAGACACTGTTCTTGGCTTGAGGAATATAAAGACAAAGTATCTTTTTCCTTAGAGATGATTTTATATTTGTTACATGGCAGGCTTTGTTTTTTCTTAAGATTTTGAAGTATGTAGTAATGGTTGATTTAGACTGTGAAAGATATACATGGAGAAGTGTGTTTCAGGAAGAGGGGCAGTATAGATGGTGTAGCACAGATGTAGAGAAGTACAAGGTATTGAGAGAATTTATTTTTGGAATGAGAATTTCTCTTGAACTATGTACTTTATTTTTAAACTGCTTCATCCTTTTCCTTCTTAAAGGTTTGAGATTGAAATTGAACCCATTTTTGCAAGTTTGGCTTTATATGATGTAAAGGAAAAGAAAAAGGTAAGGTTATATAATTTGAACCTAGTCTTTTGTCACAATCATAGGTTCAGAAACCTGTTTTTAAGTTGTTTTATAAGATAAATAATGACTTTTTGAGAATATTATTAAACATGGATTTTTTAAGAAGAAAGTAGAAATTTAAGACATAAAGTATTTTCTTACTATAAAATAGTTGACCTAGTTTTTATTTCATTGAAAGAGTTCCAAAAGCAAGTAGCAGACTTTCTTTTAGTTTAATAAATAGAAAAAATACAAGAAAACCATTTTAGGCAACTGATGTATAAAGGATTACAATGATGGTGACAGTGAATTTTTGTTGATGTAATTTTCAGATTCTCACTAGCTAAAAGATCATTTATATATATTTCAAATACTCTTGTCTAAAGTAGTGCTCTTAGTTTTGCCATTATATCTTTATTACACGTAGGAGTTTTTCAGAGGGCTGTCTCATACAGCATTTCAGTATTCTAAGCCTAATGTGTAGTAGAAACTTAAAATGCCTTTAGTGACTTCTGCTGTCAACATATTATGGATTTCTATAGTGGAACTGTATTCCAGCAACTTGTATTTGCTAAATCAAATCTTCTGAGATGTTATTCATGTAATTGTTTTAAAGACTCAGTTTGGGGTAATTCATCTCAATAATAATTTCCTTGTATACTTTATTAGAAGTTAAATTTCTAATTAAAAGAGCGTGGGATATGGTTCTTTAGAATATGTTTTTTGCATTATATTTTTTTTGCTTTGATTTAGACATGTAAAGATCAGTCAGTGAAATATATGGTAAACTGTATGTTAGTATAATCGTCTAATATCTGTAATATTTTAAGACTGTGTATGATTTTTGTGAGTTTTTATAAAATACACAGGTTTTAAATTTAATATATGAATATGTTTTTTAGATTTCAGAAAACTTTTATTTTGACCTTAATTCTGAGCAGATGAAAGGATTATTACGTCCACATGTACCACCTGCTGCCATTACCACCCTGGCACGATCAGCTATTTTTTCTATCACTTATCCTTCCCAAGATGTTTTTCTTGTAATAAAGGTGAGAATAATGTTAAATATATTTGTTTATTTGTGTTGTGTCTGTATACTTGTGTCCCTATCAATATTGCAAGCTTTTTAAGGGTAAAGATTTTATCTTTAACCTATTTTTTCATCTTAATATTTCTTAACACAATAATTGACGTATACTATAGGTGCTACCTAAATTTTTCTTGAGTGGGGAGCTTTATTAGGGTTCTCCAGAGAAATAGATCAGTAGGAGGGAGATACACACACACACACACACATGCGCGCACAGATACACACACACACACACACAGACAGAGATTTATTTTAAGGAAGTGGCTCGTGTGATTGTGGGGGCTGACAGGTTTGAAATGTGTAGCGCAGGCTGGAAATCCAGGTAAGGGGTGATGTTGTAGTCTTAAGTCTGAATTCCACAGGGCAGCAGACCAGAAACTCAGGAAGGATTGCTGTGTTGCAGTCTTGAGAATCCTTCTTTGAGAAACCTTAGTCTTTGTTCTTCAAGTCTTCAACTAACTAGATGAGGCCTACCCACATTATGGAGGGTAATCTGCTCTACTCAAAGTCTACTGATTTAAAAGTTAAATCACCTCTAAAAAATACCTTCATAGCAACATCTAGATTGGTGTTTGATAACCTAGCCATGTTGGCATATAAAATTAAGCATCATAGGAGCTATACTATGATTTTATCACCCAGCTCCTAAATATATAAATACTAAAATCTGAATCATTGAGATCACGGAACATTATGATTTGACTGTCAGCCAATTAAGAATAAGGATTACAGATTCTAAAATCTGAATATTACTAAGCTACTTAGCTTAGGGTAACTTAAGAATAATTTACCTTAACTTGACCTTGACTTGAGAATAGCCTAAAATATATTCTTTAATCATTTTATCTGTATTTATATAAAATTATCATAAAAAGCTAATGAATTTTATAATAAGGTTATAAAGTGGATTGTCATGAAATGAGTTTTATTTACCCACAGGAATAATGTCCTAATTTGTGGACAGATTCCTATGAATTCAGGTTAAAATAAATCTTAGTTACAATGAACAATCTTACAAGCAAAGATTTAGCAGCAGTGGTCTTCAGAAACTCACTTAAGAGTAAAGTTCTAGATATTAATACAATTGATAAATGTGTATACACAGTTATTTTACATGGGAAAATAGTAAGTTTTCATAAAATAGAACATATTTGAGGGAATGAACTGGAAAGATAGAGATGATGATTGGAATACTGGCTGCTTAAAAATGAGACTACTCATACCATATGGTCCCAATTGTGTAAAATATATATACACACACCTATACACACATAAATGTTTGTATATACATAGAAAAAGACTTTTATGTAATTTCAAAAATATGTACAAGTTTTAAAGTGTTTTACAGACTTTAAAGAAAATGTATTTAGGAGGTTTTATTAAATCATAGTCCAGCAGGATGTTTTTGTTTTTTGAGAGAAAAATCCCCTTGATCTGGGTATTAGTTAGTTATTGCTCTACAAGAACAAAAAGACAAAATCCCAGTGGCATACAACAATAAGCATTTTTTAGTTTATGCATCTGAGTTGTCTGTGTGGTCAGCCAATATAGGTTGAACTCTGTTAGATAGTTGTGCTCCTTCCAAGTGTCTGTAGGTTGACTGGGCATCACTTGATTTAGTTAGAGCTATTCTTTGTATGTCTCTTTTCTGGCAGGCTAGACTGGCATATTCTCATGGTGATTGCATAAGTGCCAGAGAGCAGACCCAGTTGCACAGACACTTTTCTAGCATTTGGTCACATCACACCAGCTAACATTTTATTGGCCAAAACAGGTCACATGATAACACAAACTCTAGGAGTTGTGATATATACCTGACCTCGTTATTTGGAGGAATTGCAGTGTCATATAGCAGTGAGGGGGTAAAGGAAGGGTGAAGAGTCATAGGATATTTATATGTCAGCTTTGGTAGATGCTGCCATATTGGTTTCCAAAGTATCTGTGATAGTTGTATTCCCTACCAGGGGTGATTAAGAGTTTCAGTTAGTCACACTTACCAGTTTTTTAAAAAACTGACATATGAAATACATATAATAAGACCTTTATAGTTTACAAATGTGGGGTAAACAGAGTTATGAATTCTTACTATGTATTTTTCTGTGTAATCATGACTAAACTCAAGCCATACGGTATTTCCATCAACCCATCACCCTGGAGAGTTCTTTTGTTTGTCTTTCTAGTGACTATCCCCTCTGTTCCACCAGTTGACTAGTATTCCAACTTAAATCACCATTATTTTCCTCTTCTTGAATTTCATCTGAGCACAGTCATACAATATGCAGTCTTTTGTGCCTGGCTTGTTTCAACTCAATATAATTTCTGTGAGAATCCTCTATATTATGTACAGCAGTAGTTTGTTCTTTTATTTTCGTCGTCATGTTTTACTTCATTATCTGATTATAACACAGTTTATTTATCCTGCTTAGATGAATAGATAGACCTTGGTAGACCATAGGGTTTTTTTTTTTTCCCCTATTGTATATCTGGTTTTCAGTTGGTTATTATGAATAAAGCTTCTATGTACATCCTTTAACAAGTCTTTTGGTACATGAGTATACATGTGTTTGGCACTCTGTGCTTGCTTTCTCACAGAATGTTATCCTTTGATAAATCAAAGTTTCTAGCTTACATGTTGTCTAATTTATCAACCTTTTTCTTTATGGCTGTGGTATTCTGTGTTTTGTGTATGAAATTTTTGCCTCCCTCAAATTCAAAAATATATTCTCTTAAGTGATCCCTGGTAAGAGTAATTGTTTCACCTTACACATATAGTTTGGAGTGAAGTTGAGATGAAGATTAATCCCCCCCACATATGGATAACCAAATGACCCAGAACTATTTATTGAAAAGACTGCTTTTTTCTCCTACTGCTTTTACAAAGTATCCCATGTCATAAATCAAGTGTTCATATGTATGAGATTTTTTTCCTAGAATCCTTTTTGGTTCAACTGGCCTGTTTGTCTTTAATTGGCACTAGTACCACACTGGGTTTTTTTTGTTTTTTTGTTTTATTGTGTTTTTTTTTTTTGCGGTATGTGGGCCTCTCACTGTTGTGGCCTCTCCTGTTGTGGAGCACAGGATCTGGACGTGCAGTCTCAGCGGCCATGACTCACAGGCCCAGCCGCTCCACGGCATGTGGGATCTTCCCAGACCGGGGCACGAACATATACATATGTTCATATACAGAATTTCATTCGTCACTGGTGTATAGAAATTCGGTTATCTTTTCTTTATAAATTTTTATTTATAGTTAGTAACATGCACAAGGTGTACACTTTCTTTAATTTTTACATACTTAACTCAGTTATGTAACCAACATCCAGATCAAGGTATATAACATTACTCAGCAGCCTTCTCTGGCCCCTTCCTACTATGCTGACTTATCACCATGGATTAGTTTAACCTCTTTTTCTTCATAGAAAAGGAATCATATATATTCTTGTGTCTGACATTCTAAAGAATTATATGATTCATCATTTTTGCATGTAGCAATAGTTGGTTGTTTTTCACCCTGCATAGTATCTTGTTATATGCATATCACAGTTTGGCCATTCTAATAGTCAGTGGACATTGGGGTTATTTCTAGATTTTGGCTATTGTAAGTAATGCTGCTGTAAACATTCTTATATATGATTTTTGCATTTCTATTGAGTATATAGGTAGATGTTGAATTACTGGATCATAGTGTATTTATAGCTTCAGTTTTAGTAGAAAGAACCAGTATTCTGATGTGGTTAGTCCAAGTTTCAGTCTCATCAGCAGTGCTTGAGAATTTCATTTGCTCCATATCCTTCTTAATACTTGATATCATCAGGTTTTATTGTATTTTACATTTCAATTTCATTAATTTTATTTTATTATGTATTTTATTTCTGGAGCATTTGCAGGGTTATGTCAGTTTGGCTTTAATTTATAATTGCCTGATGTCTAAGAATTATTGGCCATTTGGATATTGTTTTGTGTAGTGCTTATTCAAATAGTAAGCTCATTTTTAACTTGTTTGTATACATAAAAAATACAAATTTTAAGTGTATAGGATACATAAGTTTTAAGTGAAAAAAATACAGTTGTGTAATCTTCATTTCATTGGATTGTTTTTATTTTATCAATCATTAATTGTATTAATAATTTATTAATTTGTAAGAGCGCTTTATGTATCCTCCATTCACTAATTTGAAGTATCAACTTTATTATGTGCTAAATTTTTTTTTTTTTTTTTTTTTTTTTGCGGTACGTGGGCCTCTCCCTTCTGTGGCCTCTCCCGTTGTGGAGCACAGGCTCCGGACGTGCAGGCTCAGTGGCCATGGCTCATGGGCCCAGCCGCTCCGCGGCACGTGGGATCTTCCCGGATCGGGGCACGAACTCGTGTCCCCTGCATCATCAGCAGGCAGACTCTCAACCACTGTGCCACCAGGAAAGCCCTGTGCTAAATTCTTGCATACACTTCATTTGGTTTCTGGACTTTTATCCTATTTTATTTATATTTCTTTTCCTAAAACATTAAAAATTTTATAGGGGTAAAGTGAGACATTTTGGAGAAAAATGATAAGTAGAAATGATTATATTGGCCACTTAATATTTTGTGAGTTGTCTTTTTAAATTGTAATTTTGTACTTTGATGTTATATTAAATGGAGATGACTTTTAAGACTGATTGCTTTTATTAATAATTTTAATTGAGGTAAAATACACATAACATAAAATTTACCATCTTAATCGTTTTTATGTGTACAGTTCAGAATTAAGTATATTCAGATTATCGTGTAAGCAATCTTTGGAAATTTTTATCTTGCAAACAAAACCTTAACCCTCTATACACATTAAGTAGCAGCTCTTGATTTCCCCTTCTCCCCAGCCCCTGCCAACCAGCATTTTGCTCTTTGTTTCTATGAATTTGTCTATTCTAGATACCTCATTTGAATGGAATAATACAGTATTTGTCTTTTTGTGACAGGCTTATTTCCCTTGGCGTAATGTCTTCAAGGTTCATCCAGGTTGTAGCATGTTTCAGAATTTTCTTCCTTTTAAGGCTGAATAATATTCCATGTGTATGTTTATACATACTATGTTTTGTTTACTCATTTTTTGATGGACACTTGAATTGCTTCTACCTTTTGGCTATTGTGAATAATGCTGCTATGAACATGGGTGTGCAAATATCTGTTTGAGTCCCTGCTTTCAATTCTATTGAATATATACCTAGAAATAGGTTTTCTGAATTACATGATAATTCTATTTTTAACTTTTTGAGGAACCTCTGTACTGTCTTCTACAGCAGATTACGATTTTACACCATAAAAAGCACACAGGGGTTCCAGTTTTCCATATCCTTGCCAATACTTGTTATTTGTTTGTTTGTTAATTTAATTGTGGCCATCCTGATGGGTGTAAGGTGATATCTCATTGTGGTTTTGATTTGCATTTCCCTAATGATTAGTGATGTTGAGCGGCTTTTTATATGCTGCTTAGACGTTTGTATGGCTTCTTTGGAGAAATGTCTATTCAAGTCCTTTGCCCATTTAAAAATCAGATTATTTGTTGTTCTGTTGTTGAGTTGTAGGATTTCTTTATGTGTTTTGGATATGAACTCCTTATCAATTATATGATTTGCAAATATTTTCTCTCATTCTGTGGGTTGCCTTTCACCCTGTTGATTGTGTTCTGTCATATACAAAAGTTTTAAATTTTGATGTAATCCAATTTAACTATTTTTACTTTTGTTGCCTTTGCTTTTTTTTGTGTCAAATCCAAGAATACATTACCAGATCCAATCACAGGAAGCTTTTCCTTTATTTTTTCTTCTAAGAGTTTAATAGTTTTAGGTGTATGTTTAGGTGTTTGATCCATTTTGAGTTAAATTTTTGTATATAATATAATGTAAGGGTTCAACTTTATTCTTTTGCATTTGGATATTCAGGTTTCTTTTAATATCATTTGTTGAAAAAACTGTTCTTTCCCCATTGAATAGTCTTGGCACCCTTGAAGAAAATCTAACTACTTATAGTTTTCAGATTACAGTTCTTTCACCTTTTTGGTTAATTCCTCAGTATTTTATTCTTTTTATATTATTGTAAATGGATTTTTTTTCTAAATTTCCTTTTTGAATTGCTCATTGCTAGGGTATAGAAATGCAACTGATTTTTTGTGCGTTGATTTTGTATCCTGCAACTTTGCTGAATTTATTTATTCTAACAAGTTTGTGTGTGTGTGTGTAATATTAGAGTTTTCTATATAAGAGATCATGTTGTCCGTGAATAGAGATAATTTAACTTCTTCCTTTTCAATTTGGATGTTTTTGTTTCTTTGTCTTGTCAAATTGCTCTGGCTCAGACTTCCAGTACTTTGTTGAATAGAATTGGCAAAAGTGAACATCCTTATCCTGTTCCTCATTCTAGAGGAAAAGCTTTTGGTTTTTCAGCATTGAATATGATGTTAAATGTGGACTTTTCATATATGGTCTTTTATTATATTGAGGTAGCTTTCTTCTTTTCTAAGTTCGTTGAGTTTTTCTATCATGAAAGGGTGTTGAATAGTCCAGTTCTTTTTCCTGCATCAGTTAAGATGGTCATGTGGTTTTTTTCTGTTATTTTGTTAATGTGTTGTATTAGGTTGATTGATTTTTGTATTTTGAACCATCCTTACATTCCAGGCTGATTACTTTTATTTTTAAGCTTAATTAATCTTTACTCTTTTTGTCTTTGACAGCTAGAAAAAGTGCTACAGCAAGGAGACATTGGAGAGTGTGCAGAACCATATATGATTTTCAAAGAAGCAGATGCCACCAAGGTAGAATGTCATGCCTCTTATTTCCGCCACTTTCATAGTCATTAGCAGTCACTCTCTATTCTCCTCAGGTCCCCAAACCCAACCCTAAACAACGTCTAATCTCTGAAATTATAATTTGGGAGAATACTATACAGAGCATATTAAAGAATTTTACTACTAATTCATTTTCTTCTCTTGGCCTACCCATTTTCTTTATTTCCTTCATTACCTAGCTTGAGTCATGTGCTATGCTATTCTTTAAAATCTCCCTCACCTCAGGCTAATGGATTCCTAAAGAATCAAATTACTTGAGTTTAATTCCTAAATAATGAAAAATTTCCTGTGTTTGCAAAATAGTGATTTTGATGGAACTTTTTCTAGCAAAGCAGAAGTATTCTGGGCCTCTGTCTAGCTGCAGATAATTAGGGAATATGGTAAAAATAGAAAATACAATCTCCATTTTGCCATCAGATAATTAATTTCTAGAATTTGGATAAACTTATAAAGCAAAAATAATTGAACAATTGGTACCAAATTCCACATACCCTGAGTTAGTTATAAGAATAACAGGTGAGGACTTCCCTGGTGGCACAGTGGTTAAGAATCCGCCTGCTTGGGGCTTCCCTGGTGGCACAGTGGTTGAGAGTCCGCCTGCCGATGCAGGGGACACAGGTTCATGCCCCAGTCCGGGAGGATCCCACATGCAGTGGAACGGCTGGGCCCGTGAGCCATGGCCGCTGAGCCTGTGCGTCCGGAGCCTGTGCTCCGCAACGGGAGAGGCCACAGCAGTGAGAGGCCCGCGTATCAGAAAAAAAAAAAAAAAGAATCCACCTGCCAATGAGGATTGGGGACACGGGTTCGAGCCCTGGTCTGGGAAGATCCTACATGCCGTGGAGCAGCTAAGCCCATGTGCCACAACTACTGAGCCTGTGCTCTAGAGCCCGTGAGCCTCAACTACTGAGCCTGTGTGCTGCAACTACTGAAGCCTGCGTGCCTAGAGCCCGTGCTCTGCAACAAGAGAAGCCACTGCACCGCAACGAAGAGTAGTCCCCGCTCGCCGCAACTAGAGAAAGCCCGCGAGCAGCAACAAAGACCCAGTGCAGCCCCCCCACCGAAAAAACGAGTAACAGGTGATTTTTGGATCTTTGAACACATGATTTAATATGTCAAACAGCCAAGAGAGGTATGTTTGAGGAGTATTGGACAAATCACCACAATCTAGAAAATGTTTTGCTTTTTATTTTTCTGAGATTTGGAACAAGAATTGAGCGTTTTCTGCTAATATGGGTACATCTGAGCACATGATATTCTCTGATTCCTGGATATCTGGTTGAAATTAGGGTTAAAGTATTCTGGCTTCCCCCAGGTCATCATTTTACAAATTAAATTGCTCTGTTATATGAAGTTCATAGGTGTATAATTGCAGCTTATTTCACTCTTCTCTTACATATTCACATGCTTGATAAGGGTCCTTAATTCTCTTTAGTACTCTTAAAGCAAGAACCTATTTTGAAGGTATAATAAATATAGCAGTAAAGAGTCCTACCATTTAGCTATTTCTTCATCTTTTCTCAGTCCTGAGTTCTAAGGTAGGACACTGCCATTTGAGTATACCTTACCAATATCCTATATGGAAATAGTATGTGAGAGATTTTAGTGTAGGTTTTCACCCTTGGACCATTGCTTGGCTATTGCAGGCCACCTTAGTGTTTGTTTTAAGGATAGCCTAAAAGTTGAGCCAGCCTCAGGATGTCTTCCAGATAAGCATGTGCTATTTGGATCATTGGTCTTTTTCCAGGGTTTAGTCCTCTTGTCATACTTTTTTTGTTTGCTTCTTTTATTACAACTCTGAGCTTATTTATTGTTGGTTTATTTGTGACCCCCAGTCCCACCTCATAGTTGTTGTAAGTTAGTGATTATGTCAGAATGGCCCAACTACTTCCATCTTTTTTAGAAAAATAAAATTTAATAAGTCATAACCTAGAATATTTTGTGGTTGGCAGTTGCTGTCTAGAACCTGTTGTCTAGGTTATGTTTCCTTTCATAAAATAGTACTTTTAATACATAAACATGTTTGACTCTTGCTGTCCTTTCTTTTCTCCCAACATAAGATCATCACAAACAGAAATTTTAAAGACTTTCACATACATTTGTAGAACTGGTTGAGGTTGCTTAGTAAAGATAATATACTATTAATTGATCTCTGAAAGGTACAGATTGTTTTTGCATCTTTGCTGAGAATTGAGAATTCTTAACCTTTATATTTTCCTTTATATATTATGACATAGCCTTTAATTCATTTCTTTGAACGTAATCATATAATGTATAAAGTTTTGTTTTGCAGAATAAGGAAAAATTGGAGAAGCTGAAAAGTCAAGCTGATCAGTTTTGCCAAAGACTTGGGAAGTATCGCATGCCTTTTGCTTGGACTGCAATCCATTTAATGAATATTGTTAGCAGTGCTGGGAGTTTGGAAAGAGATTCTACAGAAGTAGAAATAAGCACTGGAGGTGAGAATGTTTTATATAAAATATTTCTACATGTGTAATTCTTTTTCTTATATAGTCTTGTTTTATTTGTAAGCTTTGCAGTGTAGTGAGACATTAAAAGGGTTTTCTTTTTTTCCTTTAACGGGTTTATTGAGATGTAATTCACATACGTACAGTTTGCCCATTTAAGATGTATAATTCAATGTTTTTTGTTATATTCTTAAGGTTCAGCAACTGTCACCACAATCTAATTTTAGAACACTTTCATACTCCTTAGTGGTCACTCTTCTCTTCAAGTCCCCAAACCTAACCAAACTGTAATTTATTTAGTCTGTATGGATTTGTCTATGCCAGACATTTCATATTAATAGAATTATACAATGTGTAGTCTTTTGTGAGTAGCTTCTTTCACTTAGCATAATGTTTGAAAGGTTCACTCATGTTGTTACATCTGGGTATAGTCCATTTTGAGTTAACTTTTGTACATGGTAAGAGGTAAGGGGCCAACTTCATTCTTTTTATGTAGATATCTAGTTGTCCCAACACCATTTGTTGAAAAGGCTATTCTTTCCCTATTGAATGGTCTTGGCACTCTTGTTGAAAATCAGTTGACCGTCGATATATGGTTTTATTTCTGGACTCTCAGTTCTGTTCCATTGATGTATATGCTTATGCCAGTACTATACTATCTTTATTATTTTAGCTTTGCAGTAAGTTTTCAAATTGGGAATAGTGGGTCTTCCAATTTTTTTTCAAGATTATTTTGAGCTCTTGCATTTTCATAAGAAGTTTAGGGTCAGCTGATAATTTCTGCACAAAGGCAGCTGGAATTTTGATAGGAATTACATTGATTTGGTAGATCAATTTGTGGATTGTTGCCCTCATAACAATATTAAGTCTTCCAATCCGTGGAATGTTTTTCCATTTATTTAGATCTTAAAAATTTATTTAAACAATGTTTTGTAGTTTTCGGGTTTTGATGCTATTTTAAATGGATTGTTTTCTTAATTTCATTTTCATAATGTTCATTTTTAGTGATAGAAATACACTTGGCTTTTGAATATTGATCTTGTACTTTGAAACCTTTTTGAATGTGTTTATTAATTCTAATTTTTTTTCTTTTCTGGATTCTTTAGGATTTTCCATGTATAAGATCATGTCATCTGCAAATGAAAATAGGTTTACTTTTTTTTTTCCCCCAGCTGGATGTCTTTATGTATTTTTCTTTTCTAATTATCTTGACTAGAACCTCCTGTACAGTATTAAAAAAAAAATGGCAAAAGTGGATATCCTCATCTTGTTCCTGACCTTAGGGGGAAGGCATTCAGTCTTTCACTATCAAGTATGATGTTTGCTATAGGTTTTTCATAGATGTAATGTAGTAGTTTGAGGAAGTTCCCTTCTATTCCTTTTGAGTGTTCTAAACTTTTTGAGTGTTTTTGTCGTGGAAGGATATTGGATTTCGTAAAATGCATTCTTTGAGTTTATTGAGATGATTTGTATGTTTTTTTGCCCTGTCGTCTTTTAGTATGCTGTATTGCATTAATTGATTGGTTTTGGATGTTAAACTAATCTTACATTTCTGGGAGAAGTCTCACTTGGTCATGGTATATAATTTTTTTATATGTGTTGTTAGTCTGTTTCCTAGTATTTTGTTTAGTATTTTTGCTTCTATATTCCTAAGGGATATTGGTCTGTAGTTTTTCTTCCTTGTAATATCTCTGTCTGGTATTGGTATCAGGGTAATACTGGCCTCATTGAAAATGAGTTGTGTTTTTTTCCTTCTGGTTTTTGGAAGAATTTGTAAATCATTGGTGTTAATTTTTCATTAAAAGTTTGGAAGAATTCACTAGTGAAGCCACCTTGACTTGGTCTTTTCTTTGTGGTAAGTATTTTCACTACTAATTATATCTCTTGTTATAGATCTATTCATATTTTCTCTCTCATCTTGAGTCAGTTTCAGTACTGTGTATCTTTCTAGAAATGTGTTCATTTCATCTAAATTATCTAATTGTTATCTAACTGTTGACCTACAGTTATTCATAGTATTGTAGTATAATCCTTTTTCTCTCTAAGGTCTGTAGTGATGATTTTAGTAATTTGAGTCCTGTCTATGTTTTTTTTTTTTTTTTTTTTTTTTTTTTTTTTTGCTGTACGCGGGCCTCTCACTGCTGTGGCCTCTCCCGTTGCGGAGCACAGGCTCCGGACACACAGGCTCCGCGGCCACGGCTCGCGGGCCCAGCCGCTCCGCGGCATGTGGGATCTTCCGGGATCGGGGCACGAACCCGTGTCCCCTGCATCGGCAGGCGGACTCTCAACCACTGCGCCACCAGGGAAGCCCTATGTATTTTTTTAAAATAAATTTATTTATTTTTGGCAGCATGGGGTCTTCGTTGCTGCACACAGGCTTTCTCTAGTTGTGGCAAGCAGGGGCTACTCTTCGTTGTGGTGCGCGGGCTTCTCATTGTGGTGGCTTCTTTTGTTGTGGAGCACAGGCTCTAGGCACGCAGGCTTCAGTAGTTGTGGCACGCAGGCTCAGTAGTTGTGGTGCACAGGCTTAGTTGCTCTATGCCATATGGGATCTTCCTGGATGAGGGCTTGAACCCGTATCCCCTGTATTGGCAGGTGGATTCTTAACCACTGCGCCACCAGGGAAGTCCCCTGTCTATGTATTTTTTTCTTCATTAGTTTAACTAAAGTTTTAAAAATTTTATCTTTTTGAAGAATCAGTTTTTGGTTTCATTGATTTTTTTCTGTTGTTTTCCTAGTTTCTATTTCATTTATTTCCACTTAGCTGTTGTCTTTTTTGGTATCCTTTCCTTTTTTTTTTTTTTTTTAACATCTTTACTGGAGTATTGCTTTACAGTGGTGTGTTAGTTTCTGCTGTATAACAAAATGAATCAGCTGTATATCCCCATATCTCCTCCCTCTTGAATCTCCCTCCCACCCTCCCTATCCCACCCCTCTAGGTGGACACAAAGCACCGAGCTAATCTCCCTGTGCTGTGCAGCTGCTTCCCACTAGCTATCTGTTTTACATTTGGTAGTGTATATATGTCCATGCCGCTCTCTCACTTCGTCCCAGCTTACCCTTCCCCCTCCCTGTGTCCTCAAGTCCCTTCTCTAAGTCTGTGTCTTTATTCCTGTCTTGCCCCTAGGTTCTTCAGAACCAGTTTTTTTTTCTTTTTTCTTTTTAGATTCCATATGTATGTTAGCATACAGTATTTATTTTTCTCTTTCTGACTTACTTCACTCTGTATGACAGTCTCTAGGTCCATCCACCTCACTACAAATAACTCAATTTCATTTCTTTTTATGACTGAGTAATATTCCGTTATATATATGTGCCACATTTTCTTTATCCATTCATCTGTCGATGGACACTTAGGTTGCTTCCATCTCCTGGCTATTGTAAATAGAGCTGCAGTGAACATTGTGGTACATGACTCTTTTTGAATTATGGTTTTCTCAGGGTATATGCCCAGTAGTGGGATTGCTGGGTCATATGGTAATTCTATTTTTAGTTTTTCAAAGAACCTCCATACTGTTCTCCATAGTGACTGAATCAATTTACATTCCCTTGGTATCCTTTCTAATGCTTGCTTTGGGTTTAGTTTTCTCTTCTTTTTCTGGTTTCTTAAGATGTAAGCTTAAGTTACTGATTTGATATCTTTCTTTTTTTGTAATATAAACATTCACAGCTATAAATTTCTCTCTGAGAACTTCTTTAGTGATATATCATATGTTTGGGGATTTTGCATTTTCATTTTCCTATATCTTAAATGTTTTTAAATTTCCCTTGTTATTTCCTCTTTGATCCATTGGTTATTCAGAAGTGTGCTGTTTAACTTCCACATGCTTATGAATTTCTCAAATTTTCTTCTGTTATTGATTTATAGCTTAATTCCATTGTTCTTGGAAAACATATTTTATATGATTTGAATCCCTTTGAATTTATTGTATTTTGTTCTATAGCTTGTTATATAGTTTGTCTTGGAGAATTTCCTGTGTGTGCTTGAGAAGAATGTGTATTCTGCTTTTGCTTAGTGGTGTATTCTATAGATGCCTGTTAGGTCTAGCTTGTTTATAGTTTTGTTTGTTTTCTACAATATAGTTGCTCTATTGGTTTTGAATTATAGGGTTATCTTGCAAAGACTTTGAATGCAAGTTATCTTAAATTCTTTCTCAAACTCAAGTGCTAAGACTGAGGGGCCATTATATGGTGACCAAAATTTACATTGTGTGCATATTTCCTAGTAAATACGTAGTTCCTCTATAGCTGTTCTTCATAGCTCATATTAGGTTATATGCATAATCTTTGTGTGGTAGAGACTTATTTTACACTGGAGAAGTTTTTAAAGAGAACACGAAGATTCAGGTTTAATGCTTCCCTACAGATCTCCCCAGAAGTGAAATTCTTCTACTGTAATCATTATTGCTGAGGGGATAATTTTCAACTTTAGTGGATATTTTCCTGTGTTCGGAAGACTGCTTTAAAACACGTTTTAAATATTATGGAAATGAATATCTTACTTTTTTTCCTTGGTAGAACGAAAGGGCTCTTGGTCAGAGAGGAGGAATTCTAGTCTGGTTGGCAGAAGATCACTTGAAAGGACAACAAGTGGAGATGATTCTTGTAACTTGACCAGCTTTCGACCTGCTACTCTCACAGTGACAAATTTTTTTAAGCAGGTATTATTCTGTCATGGAGGAATTCTAGGGGGCTATTCGTACTTAAATTTCTTGTGATTTCAGAAAAATCATAATTTTCCATGCAGTACATGTACATGTAGTAATTGATTGTGATTTTAACAAGTTAAAAAAATTAAGAATAAAAATAAAAAATATAAGAAAAAATATTATAGCTGTTTTTTCATCATTATATTTATTTAAATGTTGGCATTGATTGGTAATGCTTCCAAATCAATCATCCACATCTGTATACTGTTTCTTAATTTTAATATTTTAACTTTTCTTAAGCATTGATATTTTATGGATTTTCTTAGAGTAGGTGTGTGGTTACATGTCTTCCCCACTCAAGTTGTTTTTGACCTAACATACCACATTCATGGTATATAGAGTAGAAATTTCAGGCTCTAATAGTGCATTTTTGTGCCAAAATTACTTTTATAGGTGAGTTTATAGGTCCAAAAAGTTCTTGATCAAAGATACTTTGTTCTTTGCAAGTATATTTCCTGTACTTGAGTCAAATCAGTAGTTTTCAAGTGCTGGTCATGATCCAATAATAGTAATGGAAATTTAGTAGATAACACCCAGCTTAAAAAAAACAAACAAACCAGTAGAATAGAAAAATAATAGTGCATTGCACTTAGTGAAGTTAAATATTGCTTCAGTAGGCTTTTTTCCCTCGAATTTTTGTGTGCGTGCATACCTGTCTATATGTGCATACATGGTGTATGTGCTACTGGATTTTGATGTAAAATGAATTTTATACTCTGAATCAGGATCAGAAAATTTTGAAAGTCTGTCTAAAGTAACCAGAGGACCAGAACATTTTAAGGATGGAAGAAAATTTGTATTAATGTGATAAACTGGAGAAGGGTACTATGCATGTATTTTGGAGCAGATTAAAGGAAAATGCTAAGTATTGCCTCAGAATTCCTCCTTCTGTGGTATTACTCTAAATAAGAGGAGAAAATCCTGGCCTAGTGACACCTTATAACTTGAGAGGGCAAGGTGTTTAGGGCAGGATGTGTTATGATTTGACAGCTAGTTGTCTAGTATAATGCTACAGTTATATATCAGTAGCATTTACAGGCAGCTGCTCTGAGAGACTCAAATGGGAAATAAAGCAGGTGAGAAGGGTCTGAAGTGGTAAGGGTCTTTGTATTATGGATAATAGTGCAAGAAGGAATCTAGAAAAGGCCACGGCGTTACTTGAATGAGGTGACAGGCCACATTTAGCTATGGAAACAGGGCAGTAGATTTACTTGTTACAGTGACACAACCTTGTAGCTGTAACATTTCTCTCTCTCCATCTTCAGCTGGTATATCACTTCTGCCACTATTTCCACAGCTTTTTTTTTCTTCAGCATGTTTTATTATTGAACTAGTATTATAAACTTAAATCAGTAAGTCATCCATCTACCCACCCACCTGTTTATTCAACAAATATTTTTGAGCATTCATCATGTACTGAACACTGTTGGAGACTGGAAACTGGAAACTGGAACAGAGTGATTGTGAAAACTTAAAAAGGATGATTGCTGGAAATATGGAGCAATGGAAAGCATTTACACTTGACTTTTGTACAGTTCTATAATTTTTTAACGATTTTTATAAGTATTTTTAAATAGCTAGGATATTATGCATCAGGCAAGTGCATATTAAGTAAAAAGCAGAGATTACAATTTTAATAAAGTAGAATTCAAGGTACAATTTATCCTAAATGAGATACAGAAGGCAGGTTATTTATTTACTTATTTATTTGTTTGTTTGTTTGGCTGTTCCGGGTCTTAGTTGCGGCATGCGGGATCTTCGTTGCAGCATGCGGAATCTTTTGTTGTGATGCACAGGCTCTTTGTTGCGGTGCGAACTTCTCTCTAGTTGTGGCGCACAAGCTCTAGAATGTGTAGGCTCAGTAGTTGCAGCATACGGACCTAGTTGCCCCATGGCATGTGGGATCCTAGTTCCCCAACTAGGGATTGAACCCTTGTCCCCTGCATTGGAAGGCGGATTCTTAACCACTGGACCACCAGGGAAGTCCCCAGGTTTTTTTTTTTTTTTTAATGAGAGATTACTGTCCACGACTGGGATATAGTAATCAGGAGTGTTTATGTACAGATTTGAAATGTGTCAGGCCAAAATTATTGGAAATACATAGAGATTTAAAAACAAAAATTAAATCCATACATTAGTTTTAAGGACATTTGTTCTATTTGTTGACATGTATAGAAGTTATCTGTTGCTTCAGGAGTACATAGCATTACATGCAGTGTGGAGGGGTGAATGTCAGCTAGGCTTATTCACATGTTTGGAGATTGACTGGGGTCAACTGATCTAGGCTGACTTCTGCTGGGAAAACTGAAATGATTCAGACCTTTTCCATGTCTCTCAGCTTCCACTCTTATCCTCTAGCAGGCCAGCTTGGTCATGTTGTTATAGCAGTGACAGAAGTTCCAGAGAGGGGGCAAGCTTATTTATGCAAATGCTTTTCAAGTCTCTGTATCATGTTTGCTTACTGATTAGAACAAGTCTCGTGGTCAAGCCTAGGGGAAAGAATTGTGTCCCACCCAACAAAAGGCATGGAAACAGGGAGTAAAGAATGGAGGCCATTAATATAATCAATTTAACAAGTGAAGTAGACAGAAATAATTGATTCTTGAGATAATCTGAATGTATTCTAAATAAGGACCATTTGAAGATCTGTATTCATTTCTGTACTCAAAAGGAGAGAATATGCTCTTTTAGCAACTGATGGAACATTTACAATAATTAATTGTATATTAGGTCACTGAAAAAATCTTCTAGAAGTCAGATTCTCTAACTATAACTCAGTAAAACTAAAAACCATTTATAAAAGTATTGACAAAAATCTCCAACCACTTAGAAAATAAAAATCACTTTTTAAAATAATGGCATAAAAGAAGATCAGTTCTGTATCCTGTTTAGAATACAATTGTGAACAAAAGAGATCTGGCTCAAGGTGAGTTCACAGTAATAAAGGAGGCTTAAATATGTTTATTACCAAATAGGATAAACAGACAGTATATGAATTATGCATTAAAAATAATAAGATGTCAAATGCAGGAGGTTTGGATTAATAAAATGTAAAGACTTTTGAATAAAAGAATAAAATCAATCTCTACCTATTTTAACTGTAAGAAAAAATATTACGTTAAATTGAGAATTCTTTGTTAATTGGACATGGTTCAGTTTTTTGTCTCTTTTCCCCCATTGATTGAGGTCTTTTTAGAGTTTTCTTTCTGGTCTTATTATCAGGATAGTTGTCTTGTTTTTTTTAAGAGTAGTTTTTTGTTGTTACTTCTTTCTTTTCTTTTTCAAATGTAGCCAATGCTCTATATTTTGCATTTAAGAAATTTGGTGATATAAAGTTGAAAAGACAAATGAAAACTCAAGTGTAACAAATTTATGAGTGTCATATGTATATATATATATATACACACATACATATATATGTCTGTTTTCTATCTATTTTCTTGTTTTCTTCTCTTTATCTCCCTCTAACTTGCATCGTTTTTTCTATATTTTAGAGTGCCCTGTAACCCCTTATAAACATAGATAATGGGCTGTAAATAAATCTATAAAATTTAAAAGTAGATAGCAGTATTATAGCTCTTAATACAACTTGAAAGCAAGAAGGAAGAAAATAGGTTAGCATATTTATTTTTAATCATAATTATATTAATTTAATTTTACTTTTCATTCAGACTGAATTGAAGGAAGAAGGGCAGGATTATTAACAGGCAATATAAGCTTATTTTCAATGTACTATATTTTTTAAATCTAATACTTTTTCCTCTATTTTTAAAATCAGGAAGGAGATCGCTTAAGTGATGAAGATCTGTACAAATTCCTTGCTGATATGAGAAGGCCATCTTCTGTTTTACGGCGACTAAGACCTATTACAGGTATTTAAAAATTTTGTGTAAACGTGATGACAACTATTATCTTCATTTATAATTGTATTTTTTATAATTATCTATTCCTTTTTTTAGTTATCTAGCCCATATGTGTTTCTGTGCTCAATACCTGTCAGCCTTGTTCATTTCATTATTCTGCTCTCATGTAGTCTAACAGTTTGGATGCAGGATTCAGTACCTTAGATAATTTGAGTACGGAGATGAGAATGATGAATAATATTGTGGCTTAAAATTATTTTCTAGAGGGAAAAAATACATGTAATGGTAGATATTCAGAAATAGATTCATATTATGATCAGAGCAAACCATTCCAGAGTAAAACTATTTTGAAATCTACCAAGTTTAAAGTAAATCATGTAATCTTCAAAATGTTGGCTTGTTTCTATACTAGATCCCTCTGTTTTTTTTTCTTCTTTTTTGCCTTCTTCTTCCTTTCCATTCATTCATTCAGTAAGCATTTATTATTTTATGTCTTCTTTATGTCTGTATTAGTAATTTGTAAGTTTGAGACTTGATAAGATGAAATAATTTAGAGGTCTGAGATGATAGCAATTTTGGTTTCTTCCCAGACTTCTTGCAAAAATAGGATCTAAATCCTTCCAAAGGTACTTTTAGTGTGAAGTTGTTATTTATTATGTTTACATTGTTTTTATAATGTATTTTTATATGCAGCTCAGCTGAAGATAGACATTTCTCCTGCACCTGAAAATCCCCATTATTGCCTAACACCAGAGCTGCTTCAAGTGAAGCTTTACCCTGACAGTAGAGTTAGACCTACCAGAGAAATTTTGGAGTTTCCTGCAAGGGATGTCTATGTTCCAAACACTACTTACAGGTAGCATTTTAATTTTGGAGAATTTTGAAATAAGATACTATATATTCTAATATTAATAGAGAATGAAACTCTTCAAAAATCTTTTATAGCTTTGTTACTTATTCCATTTCTTACTTCATGATTTTATTAATAGCTGTAATGTATTAAGCTATTGCTGTGCAAGAGGTATAATGTTAGTTACCTTACATACATTATCTTAAATAAGATAATAAAATAATAAAATAAAATAATGCTCATAGCTTGAGGTAGGTATTACCTTCATTTTAGAAGTGAGTAAACTGAGGGATAAAGAGGTTATACTTTACTGTGTTGGAGCTAGCGTTTGAATTGTGGGTTGTTAGGTTAAAACATTTGAACTCCTAGTTACTGTATTTCCTCATGTGTTCTTATTAGCAGAGTCTAGCATTACACATGAATCATGTATGTGCCTGCACTATGTTCTAACAATCAACAATGTTTGGTGATTCTACATTACTCAGAGAATACTTGACACAAGGTTATTGGATAGGCTTTTAGGCTGAACCTGCATAACTCCAGGGGTACCATTTAGATATACTCTTTATGAATGAGGCTCCCTTTATTTGTGAATGCTGAGACCATGACTTGACATGTCTATTGGGATACCCATCAGGGCCGCTCAGACATAAGTTTCTACCTAGACTTCCCCATCTTAATGTATTTCACCACCGTTTACCCAGTTCCTGAGGCCAAAAGTTTTGGAATCAAAATGATTTCTCTCCTTTTGTTATTCCTCACATTTACTCCTCCACGAAGTTTTGTAGGCTCTGCTTCAAAATGACTCCCAAATCCAATACTTTGTACCTCCTCCACCTTTAAAATTCTAGTCAAGTTACCATCCAGATCAGCACTGTCAAATAGAAATATAATGGGAACCACATTTGTAATGTAAAATTTTATAGTTGCTACATTAAAAAAAATAGAAACAAGTGAAATTAATCATATGTTATTTAACCCAATATATCTAAAATAGTATTTTAACATGCAATAAATGTAAAAAATTCTTTTACTTTTCTTCCCCTCCTAGTAAAAATCTTCAAAGTCTGGTGCGTATTTTACACTTAAAGCGCATCTCAGTTCAGATGAGCCACATTTCAAATGGTCAATAGTCAGATGGGACCAGAGGCTAGAATATTGTACAGCCGCTGATCTTGAATTTTGTGTACCTTTTAAAATTTGATCTTATTTCTACCCCTGCCTCAGTCAGTTCTCAGCGTTGTAGTCAGAGAGATTTTTAAAAGATATAAATCAGATCATTTATTCCTCTGCCTAAAGCCCTCCAGTGGCTTCTATTATAAGCAGAACAAGAATGAATTTTTTTATAGTAGTCTATAAGACTATATGATCTGGCTCCTGCCTTTCTCTCACGTCATATCTTACTAATCTCTGTCTTGCTCATTTTAGCCTCAGTGGCCTTTTTGTTCATCCTTGAACAAACAAAATTCTGCCTAAGATTGTTTGATTTTTTTTCTTCTCTTTGCCTATTATGTTTTTCCCCAGATAGTCACATGACTTGATTCCTTATTCAGACATATATCTGCTTACAGGATATTCTCGTCACCCTAACTAAAAAGATCTGCTGCTTCCCTACTCTAGCTTTTTACCCTTCCTTGTATTTATCATTATCTGGCACTGTAATATGTAGTTATATGGTCATTTTTTTCTCTTTCTCATTAGAATGTAATTACTATAAAGGGCAGGGACTTGTCTGTTTTGTTTACCACTTTATCTCCAGCATATAGAATAGTGTACAAGCACATGGAGAGCACACAGTAAATACTTACTCAGTGAGTTAAGAAATAAGACATTGTACAGTGGTATGAATGGAATTTAGAGTCATGCAGATATGGGTGTGACTTCTGACTCCACTGTTTATTGTTTAAGTAACTTGTTTTAAGTTACGAATTTATTGGCACTCAGTTTTATTAATAAAATGTGAGATGATAATACCTGTCTTCTCTTGTGAGGGTACAGAGCGCAAAGCATTACACGTGATTGGCACATAGTGTGAGTAAAATTCCTGGAAGATAGGCTGAAGAAAATATATACTGCTTTTTCAAAAGAAACAGGTAATATAAGTATTCTCCTATAAATTATATATATAACTATTTAAAAGGACATGGAATAAAGAAGTGATCCAAGGTTTGTATTGAACAATTTAGAGGTTATCAACTCTCTCTCTTATCTAGTACAGGAATCTCATCTAGAACATTCCTAACTTGTGTTTATCTGTTTTGCCTCTGCTTGGATTATTTCAGAGACAGGGAAAATGGAATTGGGGACTATGAGGGGTCTTTTCTTTCATTTTCCTACTTACCTTTGTTATTTATTTACATATTTATATTTTTAAACAAATTATATGAATATACATAAAGTTCACATAGTTCCATAAGGCTTAAAATTAAAAACAGAGGTCCTTCATCTTATTCCTACCAACTTTTCCCTACGCCAATGTCTAATCTTTATTGTCACTCACTAGTAACTCTTTTTGATCCTTCTTTTGGTATTTTACTCTTTGTTTCTAAATAGCATGTTCATGCTGCTATTTCTTGATTCTTTTTCAAGATTTAACTCTGATATCTCCTCCTTAAAAAAATACATATACTTGCATAAATCCAGAAAAAAAATATACTTGTCAGCTCTGTAAAGCTTCTTGCACTACAGTAAAATATATCATATTATCAATTATTTCCTCTCTTGCACCTTCCTTAGTCCCTTTGCAACTAATTATAAGTTAGTATGGCAGGGAAAGTTTTCTAGGCTCACTAGGCTTACTGTACAGTTGTCATCTTAGAGCCTATTCACCATTTTCCTAGAAATTCTGTTTGCATTTCTTTTGCAATGGAGTTCTTATCTCCTATATATTTTTTTCTTCCTTGGTTTACTCATTATACTGAGAGCTTTTAGTATCTTCCTGGATTAGGGTGTAGGAAAGTACCTGCACATATTATATGCTTGATAGAAGTTAGTCATTATTATTATCATTAGCTTTATTAGATTACATTTACCCAGTCGTTACACAACTTGAGAGAGAGTGGTTTGAAAGCTTAAGGATACTGGGCTTTTGGGGTATAATTGGCTAAGAGAATGATTTTAAAAAGGAAGGTTATCAAAGTCACTAGTGGCCTTTTTTGTATTATTACTTGGGCCTTCAATGTCCAATGAGACCTGAATACCAAATCGTATAGGTTGCTTATTCTACTTAGTACTGTTAAAAAATTTTAGTCCCAGGCAGCTAATATTTTTTAGAAATTTATAATTTTTAAAAAAACCTTTCACTTATCTAGAAAATCTAGCATAGGTAGAAATAATTTTAGAATGACAGAAGGAGATACACTCAGCAGATATCAGCTGACACACAGATATCATAAAATTTTACATAAATTTCCATAAATATTTGCTGACTGAATTGTTGTATTGGATCACAATAATACTCTTCTAGCTCAGTTTGAATTCTTTCTACCTTCTGAGGCATGTTTCAAGGTATGTTTCAAGGTAAGCAGTGATTTCTGGTAATACATGTTAGTAGGCATTATGCAATCTATATGTGTACATTTTCCCAGTGAATAATGTTTAAAAAAGAAAGTAAAGTTGACACAAGGACTCCTTTTAGTTTATATATAGCCATTATCTCTTTAACTCTGTACAGCAGCCTGCACAGAGCCAATACGATTATCCCTGTTTTTTAGATGACAAAGCTGACATTCCATAGGGTTCAAAATTATATCTGAATGAAACAGAAATTTAAGCAATTTTAGTGTGAGGTTTGTTTTTTTTTTTTTGGCTACTTGGCATGCAGGATCTCATTGCCCTAACCAGGGATTGAACATGCACCCCCTGCAGTGGAAGCATGGAGTCTTAACCACTGGACCGCCAGGGAAGCCCTGTAAGACTCCTTTTAGTTTATATATAGCCATTATCTCATTAACTCTGCACAGCAGCTTGCACAGAGCCGTTACAATTATCCCTGTTTTATAGATGACAGAGCTGACATACCGTAGGGTTCAAATTTGTATCTGAAAAAACAGAAATTTAAGCATTTTTAGTGTGAGTTTTAAGAAAGTATTTGCACATTGTATTTATTTTTAGTAGGAAACTTGAGTGTACTTTAAAGGGTTTCAAGGGATAAAAAAGATTAAAAAAATTATTGTCTGAGTAGAGGGAGAATGAATGGACGTGATTGACGCAAACATTTGACAAGTGAGAAATCGTAGGGAGAACTGTATTCTGAAAGTGGCAGATCTCCTATTACTTAACACCTATTGCTTCCAATTTTTATAGTTATCAAATAATTTAGAAAAAGCTATCTAAAAGGATATGTATGTAAAAAATATATATTTTTAGTTTAATTTTTTATGTTTTACATTAAAATATGCTTTTAAAGATATTGAGATTTCTCTTTTTCTAACGTAATATTTTATTTCAGAAAAACCATTTACTTTTCCTCTACACATGATTTTTTTTTAACATCTTTATTGGAGTATAATTGCTTTACAATGGTGTGTTGGTTTCTGCTTTATAACAAAGTGAATCAGCTATACATATACATATATCCCCATATCTCTTCCCTCTTTCTCAAAGAGGTTTTTTAAAAAAAATCTTTACTAAGCTATATGTAAAGTTAGAGGTTTTCACATTCAAATAAAGTCTGTCTTTTTTTTCCCCACCACATGTGGTTGTTCACTTATTCTTTTAAAGCATTAACACAGAAGGGACTTGGTCTGTTCAAATCCTCTATAGGGGTAAATGAGAATGCACAGATACATGGTAGTTTTTAGCAATTAGGAACTGAATAACATATTTCTTATTGTGCAAAACAAGTGGAGATAATTTATATCAATTGCTTGCTTTATCAAGAAAATACTTATGTTATCACTCTATCATAGAAGAAATGCTAGTGCCATTGTTACATTAAGATAATCAAAAAACTCTTACTCATGGAAAAAAAACTTTTTGTTGAATATCTGAAATCACTTGAAAGTTAGGTAGTAGATTGTATGTAATGCTACTCATGTTCCAAGTTTGTACTTAATGACCACTGTTGCACTTGAGTTAAAAGATCATGGTACATCTAATTGAGCAAATGCCCATGTGTTTTATTGACATCCAGTTTTTAAGAGATATGTCATAGAGCACATGATATTCTTGGTGAGACTGTTAAGAGTTAGTTTCTTTCCCCCAAATAGCCTTAGTTGTAATCACCTATTGAACTTTCATATCTTTGTTCTTCTTCCATTTCTTAGAAAGACCATATCCAGCAAATATGCTGTTACCAAGAATATAAGAATGAATACAGTGGTTCAGACTTGGTGACACTGAGAAACAAAATGAAAGGATGTGGTTCATTTTGATCTGGACCTTAGTTAGCAGTTAGTAATACACCCCCATTCATCTCTCAGTAATCCTTAGTAAACCTATATTATCTGTGACATTAACCTGATTATAGTTTTAAACTCTTTATAGTGGAAAATTACGAACATACACAAAAGTATATAGAACAGTACAATTAACCTCCATTGTCATTCTTATTTCATCTATTACCTGTTCCTTTTTTTTTCTGTAATACTTTAAAATGAAGCCTAGTCATATCATTTCACCAGTCAGTCCTTCAGTTATGTATTTCTGGCAGATAAGGACTTAAAAAAATTAGCCACAATAACATTTGAAATGTTTTATTATTGCTTTATAATTTTACCCTGTATCAGTTTTCTCCTGGGTAGTTTAATAAGTTTATTGTATAGTGATTGAATTTTTTCCCTAAAATTCTGTTTCTAGGAATAGCTTGTTCAATCAAAGTAAATGTATACAGTTGGCCCTTCCTATTAGCGGGTTCCACATCTGCAGATTCAAACAACTGAAGATTGAAAATATTTGGAAAAATAAATTCCAGAAAGACCTAAAAAGTAAAACTTGAATTTGCTGTGCACTGGCAACTATTCACATAGTGTTTACATTGTATTAAGTATTAAAAGTAATCTAGGGCCTCCCTGGTGGCGCAAGTGGTTGAGAGTCCGCCTGCCGATGCAGGGGATACGGGTTCGTGCCCCGGTCTGGGAGGATCCCATATGCCGCGGAGCGGCTGGGCCCGTGAGCCATGGCCGCTGGGCCTGCGTGTCCGGAGCCTGTGCTCCGCAACGGGGGAGGCCACAACAGTGAGAGGCCCGCATACCGCAAAAAGAAAAAAAAAAAAAAAGTAATCTAGAGATGATTTAAAATATGCGGGAGGATGTGCATAGGTTATATGCAAACACTTAACCATTTTATATAAGGTACTTGAGCATCCACGGATTTTGGTATCCTCAGTGGTCCTGAAACCACTCCCCTTGGATACCAAGGGAGGATGATACTACTTATATTATGACATGAGAGCCATGTAATTCATGTTTCTTAAACTAGGTTATCATATGATAGTAGGTCTCCCTTTAGAGTTCGGGTTCTTAATACCATTCGGCAGTCTTGTGAATCCTTTGATTCTTGTTTGGGAATAATCTTTCTGAATGTATAAAATGAAACACATAGGATAACAAAGGAAATCAATTATATTAAATAACAATTATCAAGATTTTAAGTTGTGATATGTTTCTTTGTTAATGAATTAAATAACAAAATCTAGCCGCAGGTATAAAAACTACCATATTCTCTAGGTAGTAATAAGCATGAACAGTGTTTTAAGATGTCTGCAATAGTTGTGATATAAAGTTATGTGTGATTTCTATTAATGACAAAGTCTCATGTATTGCTAATACTAGTATGGTTAGTTTCCTGCATTCAAAATTTAAGGAAGTGTAAATTTCAGTGAAAATTAAGGAATATTTTTTTTTCCATTCAAGTTTTTGGTTCTCTGCTTTAGAGAGTATTGGTCTTTGTTTTTATTTTTAGTTTTCATAGATGTCACAAACTATTGCCATACTCCACTGTTTTGGTTTTGCCCTAGATATAACACTCTGGCTTTTATACTATTTAATTGGTCCTAGTTTATTTTAACTACAAAAATTCTTGATTTGAGAGGTCTGTTCTCTAACATTTTAACATAGCCACCCAGGAGTTTTTAACTAGGGGCTTGAACATGGTGGAGTGTTATCTCAGACTCCAAGGGAAGGAGTAAAATTCCAGAAACAGCAGCAGAATGTGAGGAGAGCACTTATGTTCCTCTGTCCTGAGAGTTAGAGTATTTTCTGTTAGGAAGCATTTGTACAGAGTATTTACTTAAAGAGAATAGTGATACCCAAGATCCAGTTTTTGCAAGTATATACATTTGTTTAGAACTTTGTAGTTCATACAGCCATTCAAATACAGTACCTTACTTGATAATTACAGGTCTATGAAGTAGATTTGACAAGGTTATTATTATTCCTATATATATGGGATATGGAAACTGAGGCTTAGTTGCTTATTTGAAGATAAACAGAGCCTTACATCTTTAAAGATACAGGTTATTGCTTTGTCAGATAAATGTAATTTTGTTAGATGTATGATTGTTCTTGGGATGAAACATGAATTTAGAAAAACAGTTTTTATGTTTGAGATGGAATCGCTGATTTTATATTTTCTAAAATGTCATTGAAACCTCATTTTATAAAGGCTTATTAGGGAGATTGTTAATCCTATTTTTATGACCTTGAACTGCTCATTTCACACCAATTGAGTAATTTTGCCCTATTTGATTTGCCATGAGAACACTTTGTACTTTGATAAAAGGGCCAACATTTGACCACTTTGTAGTACATGCTTAAGTGCAATGTTTGTGGTTGTTAGTTATGGGAGAAAAACAAAAAGGACATTTGATTATTCTATAACAGAAAGTGGAATATGTAACAATACATATTTGGAATAGGTTTTATAAGGAGGTAAATAGTAGATACTCAAATACTGATTAATGAATACATTTTTGATTAATGAATGAGTTAATTGATTTCCGTGAGTTATTAGGAAGAAAAGATACAAGCGTGAAAACATGCTGATTCTAGGATGACAGCATTTAGATAGATTATACTACAGTAGGTAACTCCTACATGAGAAATGTATACACTTGCTCTCAGTAAAATTCACACTAGTTCAGAGTAAACTCTTGGTATAGAAATTCTGTAGGAATTCACTAAAATCAAGTAGATGGACTATCTTTGGTGCTCTTGGGGTTTTTATTACTATTTTCACTATTTTTAGTGTTATGATTTGCCAGATTTATTTTTCTGTCTTGTCTTTACTTGTAAAGTGCCAGTTGAAGGGGTCCAGACAGTAATGCTGCAAGGTTTCAGAGGAAGGACCTCCATTTACTAGGATATTTGTGGAATAAGTGAGATCATCTGTGCTACCTTGAAGTATAAATAGCATCTAGCCAAGCAGAAAGGTGTGGAGAGGCATTCTAGGAAAATGGAATGGCATTAGGAAAGTATACAGGGGATGTTTCAAAGTGAATAATTTTAATTAGATCTGAGGGTTTGTGTTATGCAGGAAATGGCTAAAGAAGTATTTTGGGGTCAGATTATAGAAATCCTTGAACACCTGGAAGAGATTTGGATTTTGCTTTGTAGGCTTATGCTCTTCTAATTGGGGTACACATTCTTGTGAGGGCACAGCTAAATGAGATATGCAAGTCATGGTAGAGGAGAGGTGGTACACAAAGTTAATTGCAAAACCAAAGATACCTCCTGGGTTCTAAGCTTTTATGACTGGAAGCATGGTAGTGCCATTAATGTATATAAAGAAATAAGGAGGAGAGTGTGAAAAGGTAAAAGGGAGAACCAGCAGAGGCTGTAAGGTATTAATGAATTTGTTATTTGATAAATTGAGTTTGAAGAGGCTATAGGATATCAAAAGGAGAAATGGCAGGTAGGCAATGGAAGAAGGGGAACTGGAGAGAGATCTGGGAGTAATACGTAGATTTGGGAACTTTATTCATGGAAAAAGATGAGTCCATGAGAGTAGATAGAATTTCTGAGGGTCAGAGTAGAAGATATGACTGAATATTGTACATTGGCCCACAACGCTAAAAAAACTAGGATGGATTAGGGCTTTAAAGATGGGTTCAACTTGGAGATAATCCTTGGAGAGTATAGTAGTATTTTGGAAGCAAACTGAAGGTCAAGTTTGAGAAAAGAATATTGTTATTAGTAAGTAGTAGAGAAACCAAAGGGAATGTGGTCTAAGAGGTCACTAGATTTGACAGTTGTGTTAGTGGTACAATTAGAACACTTTTGGCAAACTAGTGAGGACAGAAGGACACAATTTTGTGAACCATAAAGAAAAAAATCCTTTTTCTTTCTCTACCAGAATTCTCTCTCAATCTGAGCTTTATATACAGAAAAAAACTCACTTAGTGTTCCTAAATGGAACAAAATGAAACATATTGTGTGAGAATTATAAAAAATTGGAAAACAGAGACAAAAATTGGTATATTAAATAATGCATTATTTTGCATTTGAAAGCTTCCTATTTTAAGCCATTTTGGCATTCTCGCTCTAAAAAGTCAATTTGGACAGCTTGAATGTGGTTCTGAAAAAAAGAAAACCTACTCTTGCCTTTATTCTTTTGTATTTTTTGGAACAAAATATTTATGTAGGATCCACATAGATCATCCATATTTGCATGTGTCATATAGTAAAAATATATATGACATATATTGGATAATTTAACATACAGAATGCTGAATATTTATTGACTAATGTGAGTCACTGTATAGCTTGGGCACTAAACTTTAAAAATTGGATTTAATTCAAGACTTTATTTCTCCTTGGTAGTTTCTTTAAAAACGTATTTAAAAATAAATATTGACAAGTGATACTATGGTCAAAATATCCTCTAATAATCCTTGAGGATTTAGAATTTAAATTGTTTAAATTAGAAATAACATAATCATACTTCTATTGGATGTCAGTAAAAAACTACAAGAATTGGACTTCCCTGGCAGTCCATTGGTTAAGACTTCACGCCTCCACTGCAGAGGGCATGGGTTTGATGCCTGGTCGGGGAACTAAGATTCCTCATGCTGTGGCACAGCCAAAAAAAAAAAGCTACAAGAATTTAAATTTCTATAATTTAGGGGACTGAGTCTTTATTGAATTTGGAAACATACATGAACATCTCTCAGACTATTTAAACATTTAGTTACTTGTTACGATTCTTAATTCTGTTTGAAAACCTACACATAAGTATTAGACTCACACTGTGTCCAAGGGGAATAAATGATAAAACTTTAACTTGATGCCACCAATACATTCATTCTTATTGTATTCTGACAAGATCCCTTTAAAATTATTTGTTTTCACAATATTAAGTATTAAAATATGTATACAGTACAGATAACAAACAAGTTAAGCTACAGCAATACTTGATATTTAAAGTCAATATGATGACTTAGCAGTTATGATCTACTGTATATAAGACCGTGAATCTATTTTGGTACAGTATTTCATCCTGCTTCATTTGGCTTCATAAATAAAACATACCAAACATTTACTCCAAATTATTTTGTAGCAAAATGAAGTATCAGTTTTAAGATTCATATTATCGATTTTCACATGTACTCTGAACTGACTGAATTTTAGTTTTGAAATTAATATTACAGCATTTAAGAAATGTGCAATTATTAGTCCTTTATAGTTATTCAAGTTTAGAATTTTAGCAAGAAAAGTAGTTTTTAAACTGAGGAAGTTGTAAAATTAGCTCACATGATGACTTTGAAAATAAAAGCCTCTTTGTAAGTTTTTTATTTAGAAAGGTTATTTAAAAATTCACCCATTGGTTACAATTCAGATTGTGACAATCTAAAATTGATTCACACATCACAAAATATATGAATAAATGATCATAAGAATTTTGATTGAGAAAGGTAAATGGTGTTCTTTGAGGTGACGTGATGATATGTTCAATATTAACTTGGTAGTGGCTTTAATATAAAGAATTTATTTCTAAAGCCTTCTGTTAGGGATTTAATACCAGATTTTTAAGCCACAGTAATTTCGGATGAGTTTAATGTTTAATTTATTGACTTTTTAATTTGTCTCAGTTCATTCAGAATTTTCTGAATCTGTTGGGCGGATCAACATTTTGGTTGATTTGATAGAGTATAACCTTCCATTTTGAGTCTTCCAGCATATTCCTCTTCTCCTCTCTGGCTTAGATTTTGCTTTTGGCTTGTTATATTTACCATTTAGGTTGTTTTCCCCACATACATCATGGCACCACCAACCTCCTAAAAAGGATAGATACGCAGTTTAATAGATACAAACTCATACGTAGTTACTGTTATTATAGTTCCCCAGTGAGTATATCTTCATTTCTTATAAATATGGCAGTGTTGTATACATATATTCCAATTTAAAAGAATTTATACAAGTCTCATATACCTGACTAAAAATAAAATATCTAAGAAAGGGTAGAGGTAAAATACATACTCAAACTAGAATCAAGTTAACACTTACGTTGAGACGTTTACCTATAGAGAAAATGTTTATATTGGATTCAGATTTTGAAGAGTTGACATTGAAAGATATTAGCTATTACTTTGGGAAGATATTTTGAAGCTTTGAAAATAAAGTATTTGTATTAGGAACAGGTTACCTGAATTACTTTCTGGACAGTTGAAGTGTCCTTTTGCTTTGTGATCCCAAGTAGAAAACATCAAATCTTTGTGCTCCGGGAGTGCGTTGGGGACATTGCCAGCAATCTCAACTAGATGTAGTGTATAGTTGGTTTCATGATCTCCCAAGTGAAAAGAATATTCAATATAATGCTTGTTGTCTTTCCAATCTTCTAGCTCAATTCGTAAGATATGGTTAGATTGCTTTACTAGGGAGTATATCTTCTCTAGACCCAACCAAAATTCTCCTGAAAAGAAAAGTTGTAAAAATCTGTGGATTGTTAACTGCAGATTAGGCAGCGACTATTTTTTTGAGTGTTCTTTTTTTTTTTGGTATAAGTAGATTAGATGTTTTAGTCTTGAATCCCTTGGTTATTTTAGAGTCTCATAAAATATTTCTGTTTAAAACAATTTTATTGAAGATACTTATGTTAAAATAGTAACAGGTGTTAAAATACAACAAGTGTTAAAATAGTAATGGGGGCTTCCCTGGTGGCGCAGTGGTTGAGAGTCCGCCTGCCAATGCAGGGGACACGGGTTCGTGCCCCGGTCCGGGAAGATCCCACATGCCGCGGAGCGGCTGGGCCCGTGAGCCATGGCCGCTGAGCCTGCGCGTCCGGAGCCTGTGCTCCGCAACAGGAGAGGCCACAACAGTGAGAGGCCCGCGTACCGAAAAAAAAAAAAAATAGTAATAGGCCTACCTAAAGTCTGATTATACTTTCTAAAATGGATATTATCAGGCATATTTCACAGGTGAAACGTGTTAGACTATTATAAGTACTTTTAGGGCTAGTCATTGGTAAAATATGTAACTTCTGGGTCCTTAAATGTACTGGCTTTACTGTCAGCTGTTTATTAATATGAATATACTGTCAAGAGATTTGTTAAGTATTTCCAGAGACTTGTATAATAATATAATTTTCCTCAAATATAATCTTGGCCTTTGATATTTGCTTGATATATATGTTTTCTTTGTAGAAAAAGAAGGAAATAAATTTTAAAAAACATTTTAAAAAGCATAATTTTTAATAACTTTTCTCTATAATTAAAAAATTTTATTTGGAATTAAAAACATAACATATTGTAAATACAAATAGATCACTCTGATTATCACAATTACTCTCTCTTTAATTATCCCTTTTATTAAAGCATTTAAGGAAAAAAAGTCAAAATTTCCTTACTGCTGTTGAATTTGTAGATTTCATTTTAAGAATTGCAAAATACAAATGGCTTACTTTCTTGTAGAAATAAGTGAATACTCTAGATTTTCACTCTCAGAAGATTTGGAGCTACAAAACATATCACTGATTCTACCTTTTAGTTAGGGATTTAATTGGTAGTTTGAATACAGAATTGTTTAAATGATCAAGTAGTACTGAATGTTTAAAAATTCGATATAATAATGGATGTTATCCACTTTATTTTTGAGGACATGTACATCACTCATGGATTTTTATAATGTGCTTTTTGGATTTTAAACCTCTCATTTATTTTTATTTTGCTTATTTTGTTTTTTACCTTATTTTGTGATCAAAATATAATAATTTTCATTGAATTAAACTAAATTTATTTTAAACCACACATTGTATAGTATACATTTATTATATTTAAATAATTGAAATCTAAACATTTTGTACTGTACATCTGACAGCTTCCTTGTGCCTTCCAACTTCCAAATAGTTAATATCTAAAATGTTAATAAGAAAGTAGAATGACCAGTGATAAGGATGGTTTTCTTTGTAGCCCATTCATAGCATTTAGTACTTATTTGAAGCACTTAGCACTTAATCAAATTTATCTTTGATAATTATAATTATGACAATTAGAAGCCATCCAATTAAATTGTGATAAGTATACATAGAGCAGACATGTAATTGTGAAAAGTATAATTCAAATAAAGACACTTGTAATAAGTTCAGTACTTATAAATGTGTAGTTATTTGTTAATAATTTATATGAAGGCTGGGAGTGTTCCTCATTCATTGTTGTATTTCTAATGCCCAGTCTGTAATAAGCTCTTAATAAATATTTTTAAGTTAACCATTGAATGAAGTCAGCTTACCATCAAGCCTCCCAAAACCATATTTGTAGTTTTCCCAAGTTTCATTGAAGTTTTGTGATCCATCTATTCGGTGTTGAATTAATGTCCATGAACTACCTGAATATAATGAACAGATTGTTTATTTTCAGTAGACTGATACTGATAGTTGTAACAAAATACAGTTTTTTGTTTGGTTTTAATTGGTGGCTGTACAAGTAGTTATTAATGTTGTTATGGTAATAACATTTTATTATTTATTATGAACCCAAGAAGTTAAGTGAAGAGCAACTAATGAATGTGTCTTAGTAAACTTATTGACAAAGGTCATTTTAGATTATTTTATAGAAAAAGATGGAGAATATTGAGTAAATGCCTGAGTAAATACATAAACAAGACAAATATAAGTACTAGATCTGTATAACTACTTGTGTTATATATATTTCATTTTATATGTATTCAGAACAAAAATAACAGGAATAGCCTTACTAATAGGTAGTGAGTAACCTGAACTAGCTACTATCTAGTTTCTCTTAGGCTTGTTTTACCTGATTTAACATCACAGTAGACATTGAAAACTTGAGAGTTGCTGGGTCTAATGGAATAGATGCCACTTGTATGTTCACCTCTATTATAAATGATGGTACAATCAGCAGGAATGTCTAGAATCAACAAAATGTTATTACATAAGATACAGTAATAAAGAATAATATCTTTAGAGCTTGAGATTTTACTTGACATTTTATGGAATTGTGGTGACTGTAGCCTTCAGTCTTTTTCAGTAATGTGTTATTGAAAAGGTACTTTATGCTAAAGCATTTTTATTAGATGGCATGTTATGCAAAGAATATCAAAATAGTTATTACCAAACTGATTTATTTTTAAGAAAAGTGACAAAATTAGAATTTTAAACACTTTTTTCCCTTAGATCTAGGAAAAACATAAAATACCATATATGAGATGTTAGTATAGTGCTTGGTGCATATCAGGTAGTCAACAGATATATGAGGAAGGAGTGAACGTACAGGAAACTAACAGAGGACTTTTTTCCTCTATGAATTACATTAAAAATAAATGTGTTTTCAAACTATATCATTTTTTTAAAGCTTGGGTAGGAATGGAGACTTGGTTCCCCCATCTTTTTATTTTTCTTATGGAAAGTAGAAACATCGAAGAGAATGCCATAATCTTTTCATCTGTATTCAACAGTTGTTAACACTTTGCCATATTTGCTTTATAAACACAAATACATACAAATATGTATTTTGCTGTGCTATTTGAAAGGAATTTGCAAACATCATGCCCCTTAACCCCTTAGATATTTTGGCATGCATCTCTTAAACATGAGATTATTCTCTTATGTAACTATAATACCATCATTACATCTAAGAAAATTAATAATAATTTTATATTATCTAATATCAAGTCTATATTTGTATTTCCCTGATTGTCTTAAGAATGTTTTATAGGGTTTAAAAAAATCACCAGGATCCAATTTAGGTTGACACATTATATTTGTTGGATTTATCTCTTTATTCTCTTTTAGTTAGTCTAGAACAGGCCCTGAGAATAGAGATTTTTGATGGAAATGTCAAAGAAGAAAAATTTGACGATACTAGTTTCAAGAAGGAAACCCACCAAATTATCTTACCATCATGTTCTACATTTTTTGTTTCATTCAAGTGAAGGGATGGAGTAGTTCTTGGTGCTCTTGGTTTAGAAGAAAGAGAATTTTCTGTGGATTCTTGAATACCAGTTCTTCTTAACTGATAAAAGAATATAAATCTACTTTTAAAAATGATACTGAGTATACAATTAGGGGAAATGTGAGTTCATAATATGTTATTATTTTTGATGTTAAGAGGAATAAGCAATGCTATACATATTATACAGACTTCCTGTTCTCAAAATATTTAATCAGGCACATAAAGAGTTCAAAAAAATAGAGCAAGACAAGGCAAAAAACAGAAATTGATAAAAAAAACAGTAAGATCAAAGGCACAGACTTTACTTAGAATATTTTAATATGTTCTATTTATTTATATGAATGTAATATATATTCTGTTCAGTGACACAGGCAGAATTTAAATTTCGTAATTCTCAGTTGTAGGTCTTAAGACCTAGCACATATTTTGAACAAGGCTGCTTTCTTGATAGTTTTTGACATGTAATCATATCTGTAAAGGTAACAAATTGACAGTTTCATTTGTGTACTTTCAATATATTCAATATTTCATTGTCTGTTGTGCTGGGTTTGCAGTTTATTGACTGATAGCTTTTCTTATTGATGGGTTGAGAAGAGCAGAGTATGTAATGTGTTATTAGTGTTAGTTTTTCGATGTCAGCATAAGTGGCATTTCCTAGGATATAATGCATAAAGATCCATTGTAAAGTTCACTTACTGGATGTTAGTCTTTTCTACTAAGTAACTGTGATCTTGCGGTACGCGGGCCTCTCCCTGTTATGGCCTCTCCCGTTGTGGAGTACAGGCTCCGGACTCTCAGGCTCAGGGGCCATGGCTCACGGGCCCAGCTGCTCCGCGGCATGTGGGATCTTCCCGGACCGGGGCACGAACCTGTGTCCCCTGCATCGGCAGGCAGACTCTCAACCACTGCGCCACCAGGGAAGCCCGTAACTGTGATCTTATAGTAACTGAACTTTACAGTTTTGGTTTCTTAATTTAAATTTGAATAAGTTGGTCAGATGATTTAAGGCTTCTTCCAACTTAGAATTCATTGTTGAATCCTTCATACATTTTATTATTAGACAGGATGTATATTATTTTATAATAGTGACATTTTGCTTTTGTGAGCAGGTTCATTTACTCATAATAAAAGATACAGGAAAAGAATTAGAAAAATAACATATAGTAAGAAGGAAATTATGGAAATCAAAACTAGCTGGCAAAAACCCCTTTTCAGACAATTAGCAAAAATAACCTACTAAAATTATGAGTCATAAAATTACTGAAACATAATGTGTTTATTTGGTGGAAATTGGTAATATTTGTTTTATAGTTCTTGGCATCTATTTTTTTTATAGCAGTTTCTTCAGGTCTGTATTATTTCTGAAACTCTCCTGAACAGCTGTTTAGTAGTATTATTACTAATTAAATTTTTGAACTCTGGTACTGTATATTGGAAATCTTAGATTTTGGCATAGCTTTATTCCAAACACGTATCTACCTTGCTCACCTAGCCAGTTATTTACATTGTAGATTAATTATATCATTGGGTATTAAACCTTAATTATTAGACATATGGCTTCTAATAATAATATTAATCATAGTAAGTTTTTATTGACTTCTTTGTGCTAAATGTGACATTACCTTTATTAACATGTATTTATTAAGTGCCTACTATGTTTCAGACAGAGTTCTGTATTTTGGAGCTATAGCAATTTAAAAAAATAGAAGAAACTTTCTGTACTTATGGAGCTTACATTCTAGTGCAGGGACAGACAAGATGAATAACTCAAATATGTATTATGTTAAATAGGAATAAGTATTAAGGAAGAAAAGAGAGTAATGAAGGAGGTAGCAGGTTTCAAGCATGGGTGTAGGGGATTATAATTTCTGATTAAGTTATCTGGGAAGGCTTCTTTGAGAATTTTGTATTTGAGAAAGACCTAAAGTGAGTAAGAGTGGGCCCATGCAGATACCAGGGTGAAGAGCATTCCAGACAGAGAGCAACAAGGGCAAAGACCCTGAGATAGCAGCCTGTTTGATGTGTTTGTGTAACAGTAAAAAGGCCAGTATGACTAGAGTACAGGAGATGAAGTCAGTGAGATGATTAAGAGTCATCTGGGTCTTATGGGCCACTACGAGTGAGACCGGAAGCCATTGTGCAGTGTTGAACAAAGAGAGAGATAGTCTAATTTAAATTTTAATTGAATCTCTTTGGCTGCTATATTGAGGATATACTTTGCATGAATTAATTCTTTTTTTTCTCACAACAGTCCTGTAAGGTTCTTTTACTATCTACATAGAGTACATGAGGAAACTGAGAAGGGGTTAAGTAATTTATTCAAGGTCACACAAAAGTTTTAGAGCCAAAATTCAACCCCAGGTAGTTATTAGCTTCAGAGCCTGCAAACCTAATGATCATGCTGATGTGATCCTTTTATTCACTATCCAACTATAATTATTTTAAATAATTTTAGGGTCCAATGTTTTCATAAACCTAAATTTTATGTAAAAGATTGGACATACTATTAAAATATTGACTTACCTGATTTTCTATTTCTTTTATTTGACTATGCTGTTGATTTAATTGTCTGTATTGTTCTTCCACGATCTGAAGAAGATCTTTGATGCTATTATCTTGCTGTTCTACAAAAGTCTGGACATAGATTATAGGTTGGTTAGAAGTTTCTTTCTTTTTTGTTAAATTAGACTTTTTTATTTCCTATAACACTATCACAATCTAATTTTTTAAACTAATACTGGAGTAGAAAAATGATATTGGCAAACCTTTTGCCCTTGTATTCTTCTTTCACATAATACATACTTTAGTTTTTGTGTTTTATTTAAAATGTACCATCTCTAAAATCTGATTTCCTGAACTTTAAACTACTTCATTAAATGAAAAAAAACCCCAGTATTTTAATATCTTTTCCATTAACTGTATTACTTTTATATATTTTAAAGGTGGGAAAATAGTACACAAGTTATATTCCTTTAGCTTTTTACTTGCCTCCAGTAATTTGCAATAGTATAATAATTTAGTGTTCTAAATTTCATTGCTTAACTGTCTTGTAATTTTCATCTGAAATGCAGAGTTTAGTTATTTTCATAAATAATGTTAGGGAAACAAAAACCAACTTGAAATTATAATGGGAAAATTTATTTCCTGGAGTCTTTTTTTCATGAGAAAAATACAGTGTTTCAGCAGTTCAACAGAGTATTTCAAGTAGCATGTTTTAAAATATATTTTTTTAAAGATCCACATTGAAAACATAATCATGAACCCTCTTTGTTTTATACTTACTTTGAGTGAAATTATTTCCGGGTGTTCCTGAATTTCAGGTTGATTTTTAATTAAATTGGTTAATTGGTCCTCCAGGTATCTCACTTTTTGTTGAAGTAGAATTTTTTCTTCAAGGAGACTTTCAAGTTTTGAGTTGAGTTCAAGTGACATGTTCTTTACTTCTTCATTTATGACTTGCAGTCTGGATGTAGTTCTTCTAAGTTCCTTTTCTTCTTCTTTGATTTCATTGGTTTGCAGTGATAAGTCATAAAAAGACTGATCAAATATGTTGAGTTTTTGAAATATGTCATTAATTTGGCCCTTAGTCTTATGAACAAAGTCTTTAAGACCATGTCCTAACTGAAGTAGGCCATTGGCTAAAATTTTTACATCATCTAACATAGCAAATCTTGATTTTGGCTCTGGAGATACAGAATCAAATGATGAATAATCTTGGTCGATTCTGGAAGAAATAACTAGAGGAGCAATAAAAAGAAAGAGCTTAATAGTGTACATTTTTATCCTAATTATTCACTTTAAAACGATTTGGAATTCGTTTTTTTCCTGTGAGCATACCTAGACTTCTGAACTCTCTATATAACACTATTTGCCACATAAACAGTAAGGTTGGCAGGTGAATATAGTTAATCATTAAGCTGTTTAAACTTGTATGAATGTAACCTTCCACACTGAGTTAGATCAATGCTAAATGAAGTCAAAGAAATGAACAAAGAATTTAATAGGTCATTTAAAATGGTTATTGTATTTAATTTTGCTGTATTATAAACTGCACTTTCAGTGTTATGCGATCTACCTGTTTTTAAAAGCTCATTTTAATTTATCATGATTTTTAAAGAGATTTACAAGTAAATACCAAATTCTTTTGATAAATTTTTGATAAATGATAAATTCATCATTAAAGTTGAGGAAAAATTAATGAATTAAGTATACATTTTCCAAATTGTATTTTAGTTTTTTTTGGAAACAGTGATTGATTAAAAAAAAATGCCTTCTCTGTGAAGCCTTCCTCCACATCTGCAGGTGGTGTTAATGCTGCATTCCCATGGTACTCTGTATGAGCTAACATATGATTATATATTCCTTATTATTTGTCACTGTAATTATTTGTTAGTATATCTTTTTGCTTCAGATAATCTATCTAAACCGTATTTGTATGTTATCACAAAATCCCATACATTAAAAGATGTTTCATCCTTTTTCTCTGTTATAGTCTATGTCTCTATGTTCTAGCCTCCTCTTTTCCGTGTGCCCACTGTAAGACCAATAGATTATATGGTTTTCTAAGGTCAACCAGAATTAAATATTGGGTTGACCAAAAGAAAGGTTTGTTCGTTTTTTTCCATAAGATGGCTCTAGTAGCACTTAGTTGTCTTTAACTTCATTCAAAACAATTTTGTTAGATTGTATGTGATAGCTGTCGTATCAGTGTGCATTTAAAAAAAGACTTAACAAAATTGGTGAACTTTTGTGTAGCCATTTTAATATTGAAGATGGAAGAAAAAGCAACATTTTTGGCATATTATGCTTTATTATTTCAAGAAAGGTAAAAATGCAGCTGAAATGCATAAAAAGATTTGTGCAGTGTATGGAGAAGGTGCTGTGACTGATCGAGCATGTCAAAAGTAGTTTGCGAAGTTTTGTGCTGGAGATTTCTCACTGGACGATGCTGCACGGTCGGGTAGACCAGTTGAAGTTGGTAGCGATCAAATCGAACATTAATTGAGAACAATCAACCTTATACCACACGGGAGATAGCCAACATAGACAAAACATCCAAATCAAGCATTGAAAATCATTTGCACTGGCTTGATTATGTTCATCACTTTGATGTTTGGGTTCCACATAAGTTAAGTGAAAAACAACCTTCTTGACTGTATTTCTGCATGTGCTTCTCTACTGAAATGTAATGGAAATGTTCTGTATTTAAAACAAATTGTGATGGGCAATGAAAAGTGGATACTGTACAATAATGTGGAACAGAAGAGATCGTGGGGCAAGCGAAATAAACCACTACCAACCATAGCAAAGGCTGGTCTTCATCCAAAGAAGGTGATATTGTGTATATGGTGGGATTGGAAGGGAGTCCTCTATTATGAGCTCCTTCCGGAAAATGAAATGATTAATTCCAACAAGTACTGCTCCCAATTAGACCAACTGAAAGCAGCACTTCTATTTGGTTACTCTGCTGGAGTATTGACACTTTTTGCACAATTTATATATTTCCTCACATGTAACACTAAAAGATAGATTAGAGGCAGCGGTTGCATATTCTTGGTTTATAGTATATTGTCTCTGGGTAGAAATATCTGGATAATTTCTTTTCTTACCATAGTTTGACATGTTATTGAATATAATTAAAATAAATAATTTGCCTAATTACAAGCTGTGGAAGAGTGTCAACATGGGAAATGTAATGAAAGTAGTAATTTTGTAAATGATTTTTACATCTACCTTTTAATGCCCCCTGTCTGCGTACACATTGTTAAAGGCAGAATCTAATCTTTGCTTGAACTTGTGCCTGTTTAAATAGAACCCTGTTGAGATGTAACCAGTAATGTTATAAAAACTTAAAATTTTTGTGCCAAAGAAAATAAGAATCTAAGCAAAATTAAGACCTAATTTAAGAATTCCTAGTTTCAAAGAACTAATATACAAAATTTCTTAGCTGCATAGAATTTTAGGACATTTGGGAGCTTTGTTTGAATTCTAAGTAAAGCAAAGTCCCTTATCCTCCCCCAGGTTGTGCAATCTTATGAAGATTTGAGTTCCAAACAAAACACAAGGCATTTTGGGTCTGTTGAATATAGTATCACTAGTAATTTCTTCCTTTTACACTGTGGTCATTTGTTTTTAAATTAATATACTCGGTAGAAAGATTCTAAAAGTAACTGAGAAAAGCATATTTATAAATAGAAATATTTATAGTAACTAAAGAATAATGCCAGAGTAATATCAATACATTAGCTCCCTTTTCCTCTCTTTGTCCAGAACAGCACTGTCCAATGGAAATATAGTGTGAGCTATATATGTAAAAAACTGAAAAGAAACAAGTGAAATTAATTTTAATAGTATGTTTTGTTTAATCCAAATCTAGTATGTATTTTATACTTTCAGGATATCTCAGTTAGAACAGGTACACATCAAGTACTCTGTAGTCTCACTAGACCATATTATTGGACAGCAGAGGTCCAGAAGATGAGTGACCTTCGAAGGAATCATTTTATTTATCTTAGCTTTTTTCTCATGTTCACTATTAATAAATGTTAATTTGTTATTTTGAAAGTATTTATTGTGGAAACTCAGGTATTTGAAAAACCTATAAAAAATAAAAATGCTGACTCTTCCCTATTAACATTTTGGGGTCTATCATACCAGTTCCCTTGGATGACTACCTAAATGTAATTTTTTTTTAACACAAATGGGAGTGTGTTATGTATAGCTTGTGTTATATATATAAATTGATTCAAGACCATAACATTTTAAAATTTATTTTCATATGAGTGCCTGTAGATTTACCATATCCTTTTAAATGGCTGCACAATCTTTTATTATATGGATGCACCTTAATTTAATCATCTGCCTGTCAATGATCATTTCAGTTGCTTGCAATTTTCTGATTACAAACAATATGCATAGAAAAGGTGTTTATATTTGTGTATAGATATTTTCATATGATAAGTTCATAGATGTTAACTTTCAAAGTAGATTTCTCTTGTCAGATTATCCTTTAAAAAGATTGTGCCAGTTTATATCCCTACCAAGAGTATACGAGAGTTCCTCTTTTCCCATGAATTTTTACCAGTGCTTTAAATTGACAAAGACAAAAAATATTGATAAACCTAGTAGGCACATATATCTAGTTTATTTTGCTGTCTGTCTTGCTCTCTTTGTGAATTACCTGAGAATTATCTAAGTCTCCCTCCCCCCATCAAACTCCGCACCCATTTTTTGTTTGTCTCTTTCTGAATAATTTTAGGAATTATTTACATGTGATGGATACTAACTCTTCGTCATGTGTGTAGCAAACAGTGTTCTTCCAATTTGTCCTTTGTCTTCCACTTGTATTTATGGTATCCCTTGCTCTGTAGAGGCTTTAAAATTTGTCTTTCATGATTTTTTGTGGCTCATGCTCAGAAATGCCTTCCTCGGGCTTCCCTGGTGGCGCAGTGGTTGAGAGTCCGCCTGCCGATGCAGGGGACACGGGTTCGTGCCCCGGTCCGGGAAGATCCCACGTGCCGCAGAGCACCTGGGCCCGTGAGCCATGGCCGCTGAGCCTGCACGTCCGGAGCCTGTGCTCCGCAACGGGAGAGGCCCAAGTACCGCAAAAAAAAAAAAAAAAAAAAAAGAAATGCCTTCCTCACCTATAAAATATGTTCTCTTTAAAGGTTTTCTAATACTTTTATGGTTTTATTTTTATTATTTAAAACTTTGATTTAATCTGGAATTTATTTTGAGGAGGTGGTGAAATATGAATTCAGCCTTAAAAAAGGTCAGTCAGCTATCTCAGCAACTCAACACTTTTCATTGATCTACCTTCTCTCTGCTGATTTAAAATTCCTCTGAAGGAGTATTATAAATGCACGGTAAAGACTTACTGGGTTTATGTGGAAATTTATTAGTGGAGTTAGCAGTCAAATGAAAAAGAGTCTAGGCTAAACCCATGCCTTTCACCTTCATAGACAAGTTGAATTTAAAATTGTATTGCTTATATTAGAAATCAAGCATAGCTTAATGTTCAATTAATTCGCATTTCATATGAAAATTCAAACTCCAGAAGAGTTAAGTAACTAAATATTATGTGAGTTCTGTACTATTCATTCATTCATTCAATCATTCATTTATTCATATGAGGAACTGTTCTAGGCATTGGAAATACAGCAGTTAACTAGATTCATAAGGTACTTGCCCTCATGGAATTTGGGCTTTATTTAAGGAGATACATAAACAAGAAATAATGTACAAACAAACAAGATAATTTAGGATTATCTTAAGCAGATTATTTAATAGTTGTGAATGGAATAACAAAGTGATGTTATGTGGGGAGGTAAAGTGAGGCTTTCTAAGAAAGATGGGAAGGGGCCAGTTATGTCCATATCCACAAAGCTAAAACAGTAGTAATCCAAATGCAGACATTGAGGGGTGGGGGAAGGCATGATGTGTTTTGCTTTTCTGTGTGTTTTGCATGTCTATCCTATTTGAAAATTTCTCACTGAAATTTATGGGCAGATTCTTTAGTTTCAAGTCCTCTTGTGGGCCCCAGTGACATTCTGTGTTCATAGCATTTATCATACTACATTATAAGTATTTGCCTGTCTTATTCTCCCTCCAGACTGAGTTCTATGAAGTCAAGAACTTTGTCTTTTATCTCTATATTCTCAGTATCTAGTATACTGCATACTCAATAAATGTCACAATGAGGCATTATAAACATAATAAAAGCTGATCTGTTATCATGTGCTTTGGATCCTGTTCTCTCCCACCATTTCAGGAATCTTACATTCTTGTTCTAGTGTATGCAAACTCTGTCTCAACTAAATTCTTTTCATTAGGATTTAATCAAACTTAAACCTTTCCAATCTTAAAAAGCTTCCCAAATCCCTATGTTTTGTCTCCAACTATTGCATTATCTTTCTCCCATTCTCAGCTACACTCTTCAGAATTTCACTTATTTCATTTTCTTACCTCCTACTTACTCTTTAAACCTACTTTTGTCTGTTTTCAGCCTGAGATTTCCAGTGACTTTGAAGTTGCTAAATTCAGTTGACATTTTTCATTTCTTACCTCATTTGGTCTGTGAATGGCATTTGACACTTAACTCTTATAATTCTGCTTGTAATTTCTTCCTTGGGCTTCCTTGCCACTGTACTTTCATGGTTTTCCTTCTGTTTCTTTGTGGGTGCCTTATCAGTCTTTGTAGGCTCATCCTCTTCTGGATGACCACATAATCTTGAAGTTCCTTAAGACTCCTTTGTTGGAATAATACACAAAGAGAGTAATTAAGTAATATTCTAGTTCTCTCATAGTTGATGTCCTTGATAATGGTTCTCAGCACAGGAAAAATGATATATAGGTGCAAGACAGAAAAGAATAAATAAAAACCTTGTATTCTTGAATTTGAATTTGGATTATCACTATGAACTCAGGATAGATTTCATGTTAAAAGCATTTTCCCCTAACTCTTTCAACTTTAAAAGGCCTAGAAACAATGAATAACCCACAATGAGTGGCCTGGAAAAACATTACCCATTCAAAAACCCCAACTCCTTGGAGAAGTGGCTGATTCCAGGTTTGGGAAGAAAGTGTACAAGAAGAGCCTGGAAGGTCTTCTCGTAACAGATAGTAAGAAGCCGTCAAAGACTATTATGACTGAATCAAAAGGAATCATGAGCCAGTTTGAATTGACCTTTTCACCTGTCAAAGATGGTACAATTTGAACACCAGTAAAGATGATAACTGCAAAATATTGAAACCTGTTAATATGTTTGGTCCAGGAGTTTATAAGTGATGCTTTTAAAAAAAGACACAGTTGATCCCTTTTAGAGGAATGTAATGTACCAACTGATTATTTTGAAAACTGGCAGCTAATGGAAAAGAATCAAGAATTTATTCTTGCCTCTCATATAATGGCTCACTGGCAAAGCAAATAGTAGATAAGGAAAAGTGCTCTTCATAGAGATATTCTAGTTGTTAAATAAAGAAGCAATGATAGAATATCACCTTTTGGCAATCCCTAATGAGTTAATGGATTTAGGCATTGGTCATCATTGTCTACTAATTGCACAAAAAATGAAACAACAACCAAACATTTTCCTCCTGATAGAAGGACACAGTACCATTTATGAAGTGATCTTGCCACCAAAATTTGACCAAGGCTCTAGATTCAACTCTCAATTCATAGAAAACACAGAGGAACATGTTAAATGTCACTACAGCGTGCAGTCAGTAAAATCCAGCCTCTGGAAAAATCTACACAAAAATATCAATAATTCTTCAACAAATGTATTGCAAAGGGAGTAGATGAAAAGACTTCTCCATGATCAACTAAGTACCTGTCTGTTCCTCCCATAGCTTCTGCATACTTCTCTCACAACACAGCATTGTTTTGAAATGGTCTTGTTTATAGGTATTTCCATGCCATTAGATGTGTGATATATTTTACCTCTTTTTATCTTCTTGTTTTTAACTTTTGACATTTTAATAATAATGTGTCTTGGTGTGGGTCTCTTTGAGTTCATCTTATTTGGAACTCTCTGAATTTCCTGGATCTGGATGTCTGTTTCCTTCCTCAGATTAGAGAAGTTTTCAGCCATTATTTCTTCACAGTTTTCCGTAAGTAGGTTAATGCCACTATACATCCTGCCCTGCAACCTTTTTTTCATCCAACATGCTGGGTATCTCTTTCTGCATTAATAAATACTGCTGCATATTGTCATTTTTGGGGACTCTGAAATGTATTCTTCTTTTAATATATCTTAATTTAATTAATTAGTCCAGTACTGATGAACATGTTTCTTTATAATTATTTCCTAATATAAAAAATGTCATGAATTTCTTTGAACACACCCATTTGTACATATGTGCAGTTCTCTCCTTAGACTAGAGGTGGGTTTGTTGGGTCAAAGAGTATGTTCATTTAAAATTTCTATATTGCCCTACCACCTTCTAGAAAATTCAGACCTATTTTCATTGTCCTAGCAGTTGATGAGGAGGGTTTTATTATGCTTGAAGTCTTGTTCATCAGCTCTGAGCAAGCACTAGTTTTCAGGTAAAGTAACTCTCAATCTTTTTCTTATTTTTTTTTTTTAAGCCCTCTCTTTTGGTGCCTTTCCTTGAATTATTTCTCATCTCTCTGTTGGCAGCAGGGACTATTAAAGCTGTGTAAGATGCAACTGGACATGAAGTCAAATAATAGTAGAGTAATATGTGATTTTCTCATAGTAACTACCTAATACTGTTATACCTACCATATTATCATATGTGTTTTTGAATAATAATGTAGAATATTATACCTCTTAAAACCTTGATCACATCTATACAAAAAGCCTGATTTCTAAATGTCATCCTATTTATATCTGCTTGGAGAAACTAAGATAATATTAGTACTGTCTTTTAACTTCTTAATAATGTTTCTGTTCATACTTGTTTATTTCCCAGTAGCCTCTTCTAGAGGAAAGAACGTGCATTTTTTTTTTTTTTCTTTTTGCGGTACGCGGGCCTCTCACTGTTGTGGCCTCTCCCGCTGCGGAGCACAGGCTCCGGACGCGCAGGCCCAGCGGCCATGGCTCACGGGCCTAGCCGCTCCGTGGCATGTGGGATCTTCCCGGACCGGGGCACGAACCTGTGTCCCCTGAATCGGTGGGCGGACTCTCAACCACTGCGCCACGAGGGAAGCCCCAAGAACGTGCATTTTTAAGTCTGACTGAACTGTATTCTCATTTTGGCTTTGCCACTTATTTGATAGTATGTGAAAATCTCTTAACTTTTCTGGGCCTCAGTTCATCTGCAAAAGGGGGGTATATTTGATTGCTGTCTGTTTGAATGACTACTCTAAGGATCTAATCAAACATTGTATGTGAAAATAGCATAGTGTCTAGCAAATGCTAATAATTCAATATTTGTTCATCTATTTCTTTTGTGGTGTGTAGTAGTGATATATAGTGTTTTTAGATATGTATTCACTGTCATGTATACTATTGCCTTCACAGAAACCTTCTCTACATATACCCTCAGAGTCTCAATTTTGCCAACCGTCAAGGTTCTGCCAGAAATATAACCGTTAAAGTCCAGTTTATGTATGGGGAGGATCCTAGCAATGCCATGCCGGTAAGAAATGTTCTTTACATTTCCTATTCTTCATATACGGTTCAAATAGACCTTTTTTGGGGGGGGGGAGGGTAATCACTTGGTTGGCAGCTCTAAACTGGAAATTAATGTGATCTTGCAAACAAAATTTCTGACTTCATTACTTCCTGTACAGGTAGTAATGAGTTTATTTGAAGTCTTATTTATTGAGGACTTGGTATATGTTAGGCACTCCCAGAGATACAAAGATGAATAAGGCATAATCTAGAGGATATTAAGAATACATAAAATTTTAAAATAATGAACTTCAGAAGAGGGCCAGATCAGAATCACCTAGGGTACTCTAACAGAGCAGATACCTCTTCTCTATTCTTCCATCTATGATCCTGATTCCCCGCCTTTAGAATGAAAGGCCAGGTAAGGGAGGTGGTAAGTGGTGGGTAGTGTTATAGGGTTGTGGTATAGTTTGAAAATGCTCCCCAGGTGATTCTAATTTGTATGATTCTTCCCATCTTTGTTGAGAAACTCTGGCAGTAGTTCTTAACTTTGGCTACATTTTACACTCACTTGGGAGCTTTTAAAAATACCAATGCCCAGACAGTCTCATTCCAATTACATTATAATCTCTGGGGTGGGATACCAGCCAGATATCAGTATTTTTAAATCTCCCCAAAGGATTACATTTTGCAGCCAATATTTATAACCAAGGTATGTGCTAATTATTAGAAGATTGGTAGTATAGGGTTTCAAAGGTATAGGTGTTCAGAGGAAGGAGAGAATGCCTCAAAGGTGGTTAAAATGTTCATAGCAGTGGATCTGTCTAGACTGCGGGGAAAGGAGAGCAATTCAAGTTGGAGAATGTCCTTCAACAGAGGTAGAGTGGTGAGTTGCCAGTGAGCCAGAGCAATGCAAGATAAGTCAGGAATAGTAGATTGAGGCTAGATTGGGGAGGTTCTTGACTGCCCACATTGTCATTTAGGATTTGTGGGACACTAGTAAATTCAGGTTCCATGAAAGTAGATTTTCAATTTATGGAGTAGGAGCACATCTATCACTGTAGATGTTCAGCCTCTGAAAGAACCCTAGTGGAATGAAAATGTACTAAGAACAGGTGCACTGTTTACAGAGTTTTATTTTAGCCTTCTATGGCAGTCATTTGAATCAAGTTCTTTTGATTTTCTACAATACTTACTAAGAAAACTATATATTTTCCTTTCCACTGTAGCCTCAGTTTCATCAACATTTATAGATCTTGATAGCAGCAAGCACAAATTATTCATCTTTGTATTCTTCTATGGCAGCTGTTCCAGATCCTAGCATGTAATACATGCTGAATAAATATTTGTTCAATAAATGTAGAATTTATTTTTGAGGTTTGGAATGAGCATTTCATGCTTTTTACTAGCTCTTCATTTCTGCCAAAGGAATGAATGTACTTATCATAGTCAATGAAAAGATGCTGGATTGTGAAAATAGATGGCTTCGTTATCCTATATGTGAATGGCCATATGAATTTGAGCTTATGACAAATGTAGTATATGTAAAATAATTTGTTTTTATTTTTTGCCTAACAAACTCTTCCTTGTCTTAGCATACATATAGCCTCCTCTACAGAGCCCCAGCTGCGTCCAGCCATATCGGCAGTTAGACCACTCCTTCTTTTGGTGCTACCTTAGTGTCTTCTCACTTCTTTTATGGGCTGTTTCATTTTATGGTTATATGCTTGTTTCTTTATCTCGACCACTAGACTGTGAGCTCCTTGAGGGCAAGGACCATGTCTTACTCATATCTGTATCTTGCCTATCATAGTGCTTGGGATAATTGATGCTCAGTCTATGTTGATGAATGATTAAAAATATATGTTAAATGGTCAAAGGAACACTTTCACTTTATATCATTGCATGTTATGAAAATAAGTTACTTTTTGAAAAACAATAGCTTCTCAGAGGGAAAAAAAGGTACTGCATTCCTTTCTCTTGTGTATTATTAGTGATATGAAAATATAATGCTTTTATGTTTATGTGAGTGGCTGGTTTGAAATAATGTATAAACACAGATACATTGTATTTGCTTATTTTTTTAAAAATGAAGACTGTCCAAATGGATCTTAAGATAATTTTTTGATCATACAATCTTGATATGATAAAATCATAAACTTCATAATTGTGGCACTGGAACAGCATTTTTATAAAAACATAGTAATGTAGTCTTAGAAATTGATGAAATTAGACATATACAGGAGAGTCATAATTATTACACTTTTGCATACCCTTAAAATAAAAGGACCTGCTTGAAATGTTGCAAAAAGAAACACAGATATCTGTTATTATGTTCTTTTTATTTAAGGATGGTGCAACTATAAGGAATAAAGTTTGTATAAGGAATAAGGAATAAACTTTGAGTTGTTTTACCAGTTGTGTGATAGAAGTGTGATGACATGTCCCCATGCCTATTCATGCATGTGTAGAGATGACTGGCCAGACTTAAAAGTTTAATCTATGACTAGATAACATTGTAAGCCTGTCACATAGTAATCATAGCTATGACCTTGACATCATTAAGCCATTTATGTAATCTGCTGCTCTTATTAACCATAGTATTGCTTGGTAGAATTCTAGAGGCAGATATACAAGACTGAATTATTTTACCTTTAAACCTTCTCCAAAGTATTGTAGTAGTATTGTATTTTTTTTTTTAATGTGGTGGATTTGAAAAAAAACAAACACATAAGTAAGAATATAAGAATGGAGCTCCTCTTCCATTTAGTAGCTTGCAGGGAGTACTGGAAGTTAAAGGGTACATAGCTTGACCTAAATTAGGGTATTTTAATATCATTTGTAAATAATTTATATTTGACATTCAGAATGACTGTTGTTTTAGTGGAGAAGCCACCAATTTATGTAGTAGATATATGCCACCATTCTAGGATCGTATTTCTTATGTAAATTCCAAATGATGTGCTACATCTAGATTTTAAAATGACTTCTTTACCTTCTTTAAGGAAAAGGAAAGAAATGTACCTTATTGCCCAATAGATATAAATATAATGGATAGAAACTTTTTGAATGTTTGAATGTCAGATGGGTCTATAGTTGAAAAGAAATTTACAGTTAAGCAATGGACCTTATAGGCACATTGTTCTTCATTGGGCTTATTTTGCCCATTGTTCTCAGTTATTAAATCAGACAAATTCTTACATAGATTTGAAACATCCAGCATTTATTACAACAAAGTTTCAACATGCTGTTATTTGTTACAGGTAATCTTTGGTAAATCTAGCTGTTCAGAATTTTCAAAGGAAGCCTATACAGCCGTAGTATATCATAACAGGTACTGAATTCAAATATTTCTTTCAAAGTTTCTCACTTCTCAGTGGCATTGTTAGCACTCACGTTAGTGTGTTTACCAAATGCTTTGCTGCACTGGATGTGCAAATTCAAGACAGCTGACATCAAAGTTATAATTTTCAACCTGTAGATGCACATTCTCTCCGTCGACATCTCAAATATAAGACTTTATGCACAAAACATCTTTTCTGTCAAATTCTCTGATCCTTTCATTTTTATTATATTGTTATTGATTATCATTATGGCCTCTGGTCCTTTGGTCTTTCCCTGTTATTTTTACCTGACACTTTGTAGTTTTACTTAACTCTTTACTAAGCTTGCACTCATTAGTCAGTTAAATTGGTGCAACATCCAATAAATCTTCGACTCAGTGACTTTCCCTTTTACTTCTTTGGGAATTGATTGTTAACTCTGGATAAGCTTTAACTTCTACTTTCTTTCCCCTCCTCCTCCCCCTCCTCCTCCTCTTCCTCCTGCCTTCCCTCCCCATCCCCCTCCTTCACCTCTCTCTCCCCCTTCTTTTGTTTTGATTATCGAATGCTACTGGAGAAAAAACACAAAATTGTGCCAATCAGGGCTGTCACAAATTGATGTTATTTTATCATATGATGGGGCTACAGTAATTTATTTTATCGTATTTTATCTTCTTTTGGCCCCTCTGTTCTTTGGTAAATTTTTTTGTCGTCACTTTTTTACCTTCTCTCCCATTTGGCAGTAGCTATTTTAAGCTTTTCTTCCCCTTTCTCTAGCTCCTACTTCTTTTCTGTTTGCTTTAACTCTTACTGTTCCTACTTTATGAAGTTGATTGAAACCATCTAACTTGAGATCTATCAGCTTCTGTGCTCTTCACCTCAAATTGTCTCCATGCAGATCTGCCTTTCCTCTGTTTCAAAGGTGGTAATGGCCCACACCTTCCTCCGTGTGGATCTTTTCATCTCTGCTATCAAAACGATCTTATCCAGGCTCTTCAGAATGTGACTCTATCAGTTATTCCTTTTCTTGCATCATCAGTCTTCTGTTTCATTGGCTCCATCTCTTATTGCCACAAAAGTTGTTTGCTATACTTAAAAAAAGTCTTTCTTCAGTGCTGTTGTGTAGCATGTTTTTTCCTTACCCTCCTTAAAACTTTCTTCTTTCTCACCTTTATTTTATGGCCCTCTCTTGGTTTCCTTTTATCCCTTTGAACACTTTTTTTAAAAATAGTAATTATTCTAATTTTTCTTTTTCTTTAAAACATAGGCCTTCCACACAAAACACTAAAGTTTTGCCTTTATCCTTCTTTTTCTATAATATGCTTTCCCTAAATAATCTTATATGTATTTCCAGAGTTACATTCAATGAAAATACTACCACTTTTACCTTTATGTGGATTGTTCGCACTGTTTATTTTCTCTCATAACTTTCTTTCTGAGATACAGATGTGTATTTTCAGTGGCCTTTTAGGTGTATTCATTCGAGTGCCTGCTGCCTTCTCAATTTCCATGTATTTGTTCTTGACTCTCTTCCTAAGCCAATCTCTGTCTGACTCTTTATTTTTATTAATCGTACTACGATTTTTCCAGTTGCTCTGACTCAAATGTAAGACATTCTTGCCTTCCTTCTTATTTTGTCTAACATACAGTCATCTTTTACATCTTGATGATTGTATTTCTGCCTCATTACCAAGCATATCTTGTGCTGTCCTGTTTCTGGGCCTTTCTTGGATCTTTTTTCTGTTGTAATACTGATTCCCTCTAATTTAACTCCTACTCATACTTTAAGGCCCATATCATATATCTCTTCCTAAATGACAGTTCCCTGATCTAAAACTTGAAGTAATCAATTCAGCTCTGTTCTTGAAGCACTTAACCTTATATGCTGTATACCAGGGGTCAGCAGACTTTTCTAAAAAGGGCCAAATAGTATATATTTTAGGCCTTGTGTGCCATCTGGTCTCTTACAACTACTCAACCTTGCTGTTGTAGTGCAAAAGTAGCCATGTACAGTAAATTGCAAATAAATGGGCATGGCTGTCTTCCAATAAAATTTTATTTATGGACCCTGAAATATGAATTTCATTTAATATCTCAAGTGAAATATTATTCTTTGGAATTTTTTTAAGCACTTAAAAATATAAAAATCATTTTTTAGTTTGTAGGCTATACAAATGAAGTAGTGGACTGGATTTGGCCTGTGGCCATAGTTTGCCAACCCCTGCTTTATAGCATAGCTATTGATATATGTGTGTCTTACTTATATTTCTACTGAATTATATATTTTTGAGGGTTATTTTTCTTATGTTCATCTTTAAAACCACCACAAAAGTAACACAGTGCTTAGCCTAATGGTGGGTAATTAAAAATACTTGTTGATGAATAACTCGTAGATGTTTAATTTTCCATAAGAGCCTTTACATAATATGATTTCAGGAAAGAAATGAACTAAAACACTAGAAGCCAGGAAAGATATTTATAAAGAAGGTTGTATTTTCTAAAAGTATCTCAGTTTGTGGCTAGGTCTTTATTTTGTTGCTCTTAGCATTAGTAGAATTAAAATGATACAGTCTAACATTACTAGTAAATTCAACTTTCTCATAATTCAGTGGTGACTAGTGAGATCAGTAATAAGATCTATAGCATCTTTTATTCACCAAAGTCATCAAATTCTCAGGTGGCTAGCATTAGCTACCTTTCTTACAGGTATTAAAAGCCTTATGCCACTTAATTTTTCTGTGATCAGATCTACACCTGTTAGCATTTTTGAGGCTTATTTGAGATGGAAGAATATTTGACGTATTTAGCATCAGAGAAAAATCCCTAACTGGTGGGATGGGCTTCACTTTAAAGGTAGTTGGAACTATATGGTTTGGATGTATTTTCATTGAATACAACAGAGAGATACTAACTGAATATGGAAGATGGGGATGCTAAGGTTCTATCCCTTTTAGGTCTATATCATAAATAGCAGCCATGCTATCTTATAAAAATGCTCTTAAGGCCCACTCTCAATGAATATTGAGATGCAAGTGCCATTGGTTTGATCAAATATGATAATTTGTTGTATTCCTTAGTAACTGGGAGCCCTTCTAAATGGTGGGATGCATTGCAATTTATGGGGATTCCCTGATTTTTTCTTTTCTTTTTTCTCTTTTCCTTTTCCTTTTTTTTTTTTTTTTTTTTTTGTAAAGCTGTCAGTCAATACACAACTAGTCCATGTTTAGGTAACATTTATGGAATGATAGATATAAGACATTCCATAGAGAGCCCATCTTGATACCAAGTTGTCTAAAGATTCCTTTTTTCTTTCTTTCTTTCTTTTTTTAACAAAAGGTTAATACAATTTAGTATTACTATGAAGCTGTACTCCTATAAAAGAAAAATGTTTTTCTATGGTATGGTTATAAGATATACATTTATAAAAGCTCATATTATTTTTTCTATGTAATATGTATCCAAATTGGTTTATAAATATAGAAAGCCTTGCCCTAGTCTCTTCTCTTATACAGTTTCCAATCTAATGAAGATTTCAGCATCAAGGTGGTGATTATTAATGAATTTTCATATAGTAGGATTACTCAACCCATTAATAAAAATGGGATGAGAAATTTCAGAAACAGTGGCAGCTCCCTCATCTGGAAGTAGGGGTTAGTTACTTGAGTTTGGAAATAAAAATATTTTGGACTAGAAGAAAAATTAAGCATGAATCCTGAAATTAATTTAAAAATTACTCAAACATACAAATGCAATAATTGTTTATTTTGAACACATTACTGACTATTGATGTTTTGTTTTGTTTTTGTATGAAGGTCTCCTGATTTTCATGAAGAAATCAAGGTTAAACTCCCTGCTACTTTAACTGATCATCATCACTTGCTTTTTACATTTTATCATGTTAGTTGTCAACAAAAACAAAATACTCCTCTTGAAACTCCTGTTGGATATACAGTAAGTATATTTTTGTTAAATATTTAGCCCTTTGATCTTAAAAATAGTTAACAATATTTAAGATAGTTGGTGTTCATTATTATTTGAGTATTCCTTATCTGATTCCCCATGTTCGTTAGGAAGGGTCATCATAACAAGAAAATGCTCAATACAGTTAACCAGTGTCATTAATTAACTAAGTAACATGTGTAAACACTTAGGTGTTATTCCTGATTATTGTATATTTACCCAACAGTACTGTGTAAATGTAACAGTTTTAAGGGTTCTTCGGAAGAAAATGGTTTGAATGTAAAATGATTAAAAGAGACGCTTGGCAATTAAAACCCTTTTTAATTGCCTTAATTAAAGCAATTAAAACGCCTGAGTATTTTTTGAAAATCATTACTATTGAATTACAAAAGTAAACCTAAGATGAATACATCATAGTGTGCTATCACAATTTTGTCAGAAAGGCATGCCTTCACCTAAAAGAGAAAAACTAACGTTTGATACATATCTTTTGTCTTCAGCTTATGACATGAATTTCTGCTAAATGTAAGAAAATAAGTTTATGTCATACTTTTTAGTTTTGTTTTCAACATTCTTATCTAATCAAATCTTTCTTTCCCTATTTACATTGACACTATTACCCCAGTTTAAAATTGATTCACTTTGTGGCCTTTTCTATTACCAACTTTCCCTTGGATAATGGGGACCTGCTATAGATTTAAGTATTGCATAGTTAGTTGGTAATAATGTTTTGGGGATCCTCCTTAAATATTGTTGGGGAAACTTCTTTAGATGAATTATGAAAACCTATTATTATTACCTACATAATTAAATCCCCTTGGTGTTTAGTGATGTGAAACGAATTTGGCTCATACCAAGTTCTTAAAACAGATTTTCCAAGTAATTACTTTTATAACAAACATATTTAAATTAATATTGTTTCCTTTTTATTTAAAAGTGGATACCAATGCTTCAGAATGGACGATTAAAGACTGGACAGTTTTGCCTACCGGTCTCACTGGAAAAACCACCACAGGCTTATTCTGTACTGTCTCCTGAGGTCAGTTTCTCTCACACTGAAATTCTCCAGTTTGAATGAAATGGGCTTTTTATTACAAAGATAGTTTTCTCAAACTTGCTGTTTCTTTTCTCTCTAAGTATGTATATAGTGAAGTAATAATATTATTTTCCAAGGGACATTAGCAGCTTTGATGATGACATATGTGACTTGAAAGAAAAAAAACATTGGGAAAATCTCAATCAAGAATCAGTAGCCACTGTTCAAAAACCAAAGTGCCTTTTGAGAACGATTACATGATTACCAGTGTCTCTTAATGCTTTGACTACAACTGTTTGTAACCATTAATCTGAAATGTGTCTTGTGAATGTTCTCCTGGTGGCATTTATTTTTCATTATAGAACTTTAAAAGTTTTCACAAATAAATTTGTATTGTTTTTAATTTAAAAAAAAGGCAATGTAAGGCTACCGCTCTGACCTCCTTTCTCACCATTCTCTGTCACTCTGCCCTGACTATATAGCACAGCGCCTTTGTTGTTCCTCATACATGAAGAGCACATTCCCATCTCAGGCCGTTTGTACTTTCCTTTGCTGGCAAGACCTATCTATCACAAGACCTGCTTCTTATTTAATTCAGATATCCACTCAAATATCCCCTCTTCAGAGAAGTCATCTATAATTACTTTGTTTTAAGTAGCAGCCTTCACCGCTTTTTATCCCTTTGCTTTATCCTCATAATACTTAATCACTGGGACGTCCCTGGCAGTCCAGTGGTTAAGACTCTGCACTTCCACTGCAGGGGCTCGGGTTCGATCCCTGGTCAGGAACTAAGTTCCCACATGCTGTGGGGCGCAGCCAAAAAAAAAAAAAAAACTTACCACTGACTTTATAGTTCATATATCTTTGTTTATCTGTTTATTGTCTACAGAGTATAAACTCCATGAGGTTAAGGACTTTGTCTTTCTTATGCATTGCTGTATCTACCAGTGCTTAGAATAGTGCTTGGCTCATAGTAGACAGTTAATGAATATTTACTAAATGAATGAATAAAGACGGTAGGAAAGAAATAGGACAGAACCCCCCCAACCCCCAAATCTTTCATTCAGTTTTCCAGGAACATATCTTTTCAGTAAAATAAATTAGTCTTCTGTCAGGGGTAGCATTGTATTTCAAAAGGAAATATTTTAAAAGAAAATATAATTTTATGGAAGTTATGGATTTGTTCTTAATTGACTTGCAGATGCAAGGTCAGCTTTCTAAAGGGGAGGCTGATGGTTTTCTTCTAGCTACAATGTGTATGTTCATATATAAAGAATATGGTGATAATTTGGATTTGACTATAGATACATAGTATGGCTGATTGATATGTGAGATTAAACCACCTGATTAAGTGCTTAAACTTTTGTGTATTTTAATTACTATATTAAAAGAAGAGTATATATTCTTAGCATCATTATTATATTTAAAGAATAGTATATATTAATTTTAGTGCTTAATTTAAAGCAAGTGAGAGATAAATATTTAAATGACTTTTATAGGTCATTACTTAATGCAATTTTGTATTCACTTTCCTGGTTGAGGTTGAGCTCTCTTTCATTCAGAAAGTCAGAGAACTTCTGATATGTGTTAACTTCAACAGTTCTTTGGACCTTAGAATATGAAGCTTGCCATATAATCACACTTAGGTACTGAGAAACTAATTTCTGTAACTAGTGAACTATTGCTTTATTATATTTCACTCAGTGGTAATTTTCAGTGATAAATGGATCATTTTCTTCTTAAAACTGGGTGAAAAGGAAGGTGAACCTTTGTTGGCTTTGTTTCACCACACTTTCTTGGTTTTCTGGTGTTTCCCCCTTAAGTTTTCACGTTCTTTTCACTCTGAATCTGTAAGCACTCTTCCCAGGCAGGATCACTGACTGCAGTTCTGTGAACAGTACTCTCAGAGTGGTGTAGTATATAACTTACAAGAAGACCAAGATGCTCCTGACTCCTACTGCTAGTTGATGAATCTTAAATCTGCATCTCTGCTCACTCATTTCTTGCCAGTTATTTGTCTGGTAAATTAAAAAGCCTAATGATGTCTTTGCCAGGATGTTCTGTAGATATCTCAGACATAAAATGTCCCAAACTGGACTCATTCTTGTTGAATACTGTTGGAACTTTATGGTGAAGGGAAAACCTTGGCCACCAATATGCCTCAACAGAGTGATGGTATTCTAGTGAATTTATCTCAGTTCAGTGTCATCAACTTTTCAGGATTAGTGTTTATTGGGCTCCAGGAAGCAGATTCATGCTTACAAGATTCATACAAGATTGACATATAGACTAGCATGGCAGTTTATCATCTCTATTTGCATAGATATGCAAAGATCAGCATATAGGATATTTTTTAACTTAACAGTGGTTACATCTGAAGATAGTTACACTTTTCAATTTTTTGTTATTTTATTTAATAATATAATACACACTCATGAATCCACCACCCAATCCAAGAGCTAGAACACTGACAATAGTTTACATCACTTATGTGCTCCTCCCTTATTCCACACTCTTCTTCCTTCTAACTACAAAAAGCTAGCCTTTAAAAAAAATTGTGGTAAAATATACATAACGTAAAATTTACCATTTTAACTATTTTTAAGTGTACAGTTCTGTGGTATTAAGTACAGTCACATTGTTTTGAAAACTAGCCTCTTAAAACTACTTTTTTTATTTCCAGCAAGAGCAAAGTTTATTAAAAAGTTTATCTTCTTTAGAAATTTAACCAGAATATTCCATTCTGATTAATGGAGAATTTAGTGTATTACAAACATCAAAATATTAGGGGTAAATCAACACCTACCAAAATGTCTGGAATGGTGAATGGCCAGATGTGGTTGGAGGTTTCATGTACTGAACTTAAAAAAAAAAAATCTTCTGAGTTGATTATACACCTGTATTTCCAATCATTTCTGGGAAGGTGGGGGCAGGGGGGTGAGCCAGGAATCAGATTTTGAGAATAAGAAACATAGAGCTGCAAAGAGAGATGTTAACAAGCAAAGAAGTAAAATATTAGGGAGAAAAAAATGATTTAAAAAAAGTACTAGAGCTGGGGTAAAATAAAACTGAGTATAAATGGTCTGTATGGTAAGGCAAAGAATTCCATGGTGATCTCAGCCTATGTGGGCCAGAAATAAAGTGGGTGAGAGGCCATTTATTTTGTTGACTGAGATACTCTCAGACCATTTTTCTGTAAGGTTTTTTTCCCATAGAATCTTTTATTTTTTTAATTTAATTTAATTATTTTTTTATACAGCAGATTCTTATTGGTTATCTATTTTATACATATTAATGTATATATGTCAATCCCAATCTCCCAATCTCAATCACCCCCACCCCCCCACTCCCGGTAAAACTACTTTTTTTTTTCAAAAATAAATTTATTTATTTTTGGCTGTGCTGTGTCTTCGTTGCTGCGTGCAGGCTTTCTCTAGTTGCGGAGAGCGGGGGCTACTCCTTCGTTGCGGTGCGCGGGCTTCTCATTGTGGTGGCTCCTCTTGTTGTGGAGCATGGGCTCTAGGCGCGCTGGCTTCTGTAGTTGTGGCGCGTGGGCTTAGTAGTTGTGGCTCACAGGCTCTAGAGCACAGGCTCAGCAGTTGTGGTGCACCGGCTTAGTTGCTCCGCGGCATGTGGGATCTTCCCAGCCAGGGCTTGAACCCGTGTCCCCTGCATTGGCAGGCAGATTTTTAACCACTGCACCACCAGGGAAATATCTAAAACTACTTTTTAATTGAGGTATATATGTGCCTAAAGAATACATTGTTTACTTTGCTTATTTTATGAATTTAATGAAAAGGTTATTATGCTATAAATTATCCTCTGAGACTTGCTTTTTTCATTCAGCATTATATTACTAAGATTTAGTGTTTATTATCAAAATAAAATGTTCCTTCGGAATTTCATTGTACTTAGAATATAATCTAGATCTTTTTTCCTGCGACCTACAGGAAATCTCTGAAAGACCTGGGCTCTTCCACTTCTGCAGCATCATCTTCTACTACCACCACACCCCTTGTTCTGTACTTACAGCTTCTTCCAAATTTTTTCCAGCCTCTCAGTCTTTGAATTTTGTCTTTCTTCTTCATGATCTCCTCATGGCTGGAGTCTTTTCATTATATTTATTTCATCATATATTTCAAATAGCACTTCCTCAGAGAGGCTTTCCCTCACTCCATGAATTTTCAACCCTTCCTTCCTCCACACTGCTAATACAGTCTATCATTTTTAATCCATTTTTATTTACTAAATACTTATCACTATCTGAAATTCTTATTTTCTTTTTTTCTACAAGAAATGGGTAGTAAGCTCCCTGAGAGCAGATGTTATATTTATCATGAAACCCTAGTACCTAGAAAACTGTATAGAGACTTAAGTAAATATTTGTTGTATGAATTTAAAGAAGAAAATTATAGGATTATTGGTATTAGCAAAAAGTAAAAAATGGAAATTACCTGGATGTCGACCAAGGGTTTGTTTAATTAAATTTTTGTATAGCCATACAGTGGTACAGTAGTTAAGAGGAGTGATACAGATTTAAATATCCTAATGGGACATTTGTAATAAAAATATAAAAACAAACAAATAATGTAGTGACAACCAAACTCAATATGTAGATATATCAGCAACTGGGTGGAAATAGTTTGGAAAATATACAACAAATTTAGCAAAGTTAGCTCTCACAGGGGTGTGGGATTATGAAAGTTTTTTTGTTGTTGATTTTTTTTTCTAATCTCATATACCTTTGAAAGGCAGTATAACATAATATCCAAGATTTCACTCCCAGCTCCCACTGACCTCAGGTGAGTTTCTTATTCTGCTGTGGACTAAATTGTTCTAACCCCCAATGTGATAGAATTTGGAGATGGGACCTTTGGGAGGTAATTAGGTTAAATGAGGTCATGAGGATGGGCCCTCATGCTGGGATTAGTGCACTGTAAGAAGAGACACCAGAGAGCTTGCTCTCTTGGCTGTGTGAGGACACAGTGAAAGGTGGTCATCTGCAAGCTAGGAAGGGGTTCCCACCAGAAACTGACCATGGTGGCACCTTGACATTGGACTTTTCTAGTTTTCAGACCATGAGAAAATAAATTTCTGTTATTTAAGCCACCCAGTATATGACATTTTGTTGTGGCAAACCGAGCTCATTAAGATAGTCTCTCAGCCTGAATTTTCTTATCTGTAAATTGAGGAGAATAATTAATGCCTACAATAATTGAGTTATGTTGATGACTGAATGATTAATCGTATGTAGAACATTTAGAATGGTACCAGGCACATGAAAAGTGCTGAAGAAGTGTCTGCTACTATTATGCCATTCCTATTGCCACACTATTTGTTAGAATATTTTAAGAGAGTAGTTCTTACTTTAGCATGCATCAAAATCACCTGGAGTGTTTGTAATAACACCACTTGTTTAACCTTACTCCCAGAGTTACTGATGAGGTAGGTCTGGGCTGGGGCTTGATTTTTTACATTTCTTCAAGTGCCCAGAAGATATTGATGCTGCAGACTGTTTTTAAAGAAGTATGTGTTCACATTTTATTTGGATGTCCTTTTTTTTAAAAGCTGAAAATGAGTGTTTTGGGTTGAAAGAGCTAGTACTGTTTCTTGCGCTGAGTAGTTTCAATTTACTCCACCAGCGTTTGTTTCTTTTTTAAAGTTTCAATACCTGTATTATTTGCCTCAGTAAAGATATTGCATTTCTTACCTACTTAGTATTGAATTTTGTAATAGGAAACTTACTTTATTTGGTTTTATTTTCTTCATATAATAACAATATAAAATCATGGGAAAGAAATCCTATTTTCCTATATATGTATATATATATTTTGTTTGTTTGTTTGTTTTGTTTTGTTTTGCTGAGACTTTCTATTTTTGTCATTTGTTTCAAGGATGTTTGTAATTGCTTGTGGAGCATTTTTTTCCCCTGATGGCTGTTTTAAACTCCTTGTCAGATCTGTCCAGTATCTAAATATTGATGTCTCTTGATTGTCTTTTCTCATTTAAGTTGAAATTTTTCTGGTTCTTGGTATGATGTGTGATTTTTTGTTATATCCTGAACATTTTGCGTATTATGTTATGACTCTAGATCTTACATAAGTCTTGTGTTTTAGCAGTAGGGGGAGGTCCTGTTGCCAGGTGGAGGTAAAGATTCACATTCCCCACTCCGCGTTGGGTTGGGGGTGGCTTATTATTGGGTGGAGGTAGGATTTGGGGCCTCAGTTGACACCTCCCTGGCTGTGAGGGTGAGGGGAAAGCTTGTTACTTTTCCCTGGTTGGCCTCCACTGACCCCACAATTAGTGGAGGTACTTTTTATCACTGGACTGGGACCAGTTCCCATCTCTGTCTTCTCTGATACCAGACAGTATTTGTGAGGGTGGGGTAGGGATTGAGGAACTTCATTATAGCCAGCTGAGGGTAGACACCTAGGCCCCTCACTCAGCCTGTGGAGGTGGAATGGGGCTGTGATTTGTTTCCTTGTGTTTGGCCAGATTAGGGCAATTGTTGCATTTCACTAGAGGGAGCAGGCTTTTCCTGGAGTTTTTTTTTGTTTGTTTGTCTGTTTCTTTTGGCAATTCTGGGTTGCCAGCTGCTCTAGCAACTAGCCCAGGATGCATGAGGCAAAACTAAAACCCAGGAAACACCGCCTTATAGTTCCTTGTATCCTGAGGTCCCTAGCCCGTCTGCATCCTTCTCTCCCCTTTTAGTCTTTATGTTTATTTTATGTATCATGTTCAGGGTTTTTAGCTGTACTCAGCAGGAAGAATAGAGAGAACTGATGTACTCCCTTTTAAAAATAATTTTTGTGATATGATTTTAATTAACACTGCTAGCAATTTATATCAGAAAAAAATGTTTTCTAATCCTTAAAACAATAGACTTCCTTTGCTTATGAATATTTTAGAGCCCAATTGAAACATAATAGAAGTGTTTAAAATAAAGAAAATAGGATACTGTTAAGCCGTTAAGATATTGTAGATGTGAATTTATTGGCATGAAAAGAGATTCACAATGTAATAGGTGAAGAACAGGTTTCAATATAATATGTTTGATATATCACCTATGTAAGGGTGTATTTAAAAATACACATGCATAAGGGAAGATCTGGAATGATATAAAGGTATATGTTTCTGAGAAGATAGAATTTTGAGTGTATATTTTCTGCCTTTTGCTCCTTGGGCCTTTTACTTCTCTTGTAAGAAACATACTGATTTTTGTAATAAGAACAAAATATAAGTTCTACATTTATTTGTAGTGCATACAATATATTTCCACAGTATTTTTTCTCATTGAGATATTGTAATTTTTTTCATAATTCACATTTGTTTCAGAATTCATAATCAAGTTAAGCATCTGTGGTCATTGTATTCAATATCTTATAGGTTCCTCTACCTGGCATGAAATGGGTAGATAATCACAAAGGTGTTTTTAATGTTGAAGTTGTTGCTGTTTCATCTATCCATACACAGGTAAGTGAGTTTTTAATAATTTTTGTGATCAGATTTCACTTAAATGAATTGAACATTTTGTCTAGAACTTAAATCAGTTTTGTCTGCTATAAGATTTATGAGACTATATATCAGTTAAAAATGTATAGGTTTGGAAGTTACTTTTTAAAGGAATCAATAAAATATCATTTAATATGAACAAAAGCAAATATTTTGCTTTTCAAAATGTTATTGACTTCATTTTGAAAATTAAGTGATTTTTTTCCCTAAGTTTCTAGAACATAGCAGAATAATTAGAGTTGAAAAACCATCATCCAGCTAGTTTTACTTCTCATAGACTTAGATATTTCAAATGGAAAGGGTTCTTAAGGATCACCATATGTGCCAAGCTCTTCTCAAAGCCTTTGTATTTACTCTTTCTTTAGCTGGAATGCTTTTCCTTCTCACATTCATTTGACTTCTCTTCATTAAGGCTTCTCCTTACCTAGGAGAAGCCTTTGCTGGTGACTCTTTTAAACATAGCAGCTCCATCACTCTGTATCGTCTTACCCTGCACTCCTTGCTGCTTCTTATTTTCGCTTGCATGCTCTTGCACTTTTGCTTTCTCTCACTGTATGTGTGTGTGTGTGTGTGTGTGTGTGTACATATAAATGCATTCATATCCTTTGTTTATTGGTTCTTTCCCCCATTAGACTGTAAACTCTGTGAGGTCAGGGATGCTGTTACCTGTGAAGGAAAGAGCCTGCCCTTAAAGTACCTTACAGTGAAATAGGGGGAAGTGCAAAAATAATTATAATAAAACTAGTATTATGTTAGATATATGAACTAAATCCTTTCAAGTACAGAGAGAGAGTTGTTTGTTTTGTTGGGAACTGAGTTGTCGCATTGGTGAGTAGGCATTTACCATACAGAGAGAGGGTAGACAATGCAATTGATAAAAAGCAAGTGCAAAGAGGCAGTAATCTGCTGAAGGAAGGGTAATTAATCTGGTGTGACTGCAACTTAAAGTATGTGGGAAATCATGGTATATGAGCATAGAAGACCAGGCTGGTAAAAGATTATGAAGGACCTTGAATGCCACAGAATTTAGAGTGTGTGGTGATTTCTAACGTAAATAGTAAGTGTGAGAGAAGTAAATTTGGGAGCATACTAAGGGAGAGAAATTATGGGGCTATAATGAGTTTATTTTTGAGTTTGAAGTGCCTGTGCACTTCAGATGAAGATGTCCTATAGGCAGTTGTAATTAATTAGGAGTTTAGGATTGGGGTAACAGAATAAATGTGATAGCTGAAACTGTACTAGTGAATGTGATTTTCCAGGGAGAAAATGTAGAGTGAGAAGAGGCGGGTGTTCAAAATGGAATATGTGGGTTCTCCAACTTGAAAAGGCAAGGGGTGGTATGCAGGGGTTTCCAAGGCCACCTTTAAGTTCTGTTATTTTCTAGCAGAACTCACAGGACTCAGCATATAGTCATAGAGATGATTTAGAATCTATAGACTGTAGAGGAAGAATACAGTAAAAGTGTCTAGTGTGTAGCCCCCTGACATTCACAGTCCTGTGACTGAAACTCAAAAGTTTATAAAATTTTACAACTCTGTCATATTCACAGCTATGATTAATTTTAGTGAAAGATATAAAGCAAAATAAGGTAAGGGGAAAGAGGTCAAGTCTAGAGGAAATAGGACACAGGCTTCCAAGAGTTTTCATCTCTATGAAATATTTTGCCCCAAATCCTTCTTTGTTACATTAAGACAATACATGTATCTACCTGCCTCCATAAAAATAAAGTCTGGAGTAAAACATAAATATATTACCAACACTAGAAAAAGAGAACACTAACAATGATTACAGGATTCAAAGAAACATGAAAAATAATGTATTTGTATACTTAAGAAGATATCATGTGATATTAAGAATAATTTTATTAAGGGAAGGAATATATTTAAACAGTATACTATAATGTCAGCCTTCTCATTATCAGAAGAATAAGGTCTATAGGAAACATAAGCATATCTAACAACAGAAAAGCAAAAACTCCACTGGAGCATTATTTTACTAGGATCTACCTGCATACTGCTAAATAAAATGTATATACTACCTTTTTGCTGTTTGTTTATTTTTTTCTTGGCTGCGTTGGGTCTCTGTTGCTGCACGTGGGCTTTCTCTAGTTGCAGTGAGTGGGGGCTACTCTTGGTTGCAGTGTGCGGGCTTCTCATTGCGGTGGCTTCTCCTGTTACGGAGCACGGGCTCTAGGCATGCAGGCTTCAGTATTTGCAGCACATGGGCTCAGTAGTTGCGGCACGCAGGCCCTAGAGCATGTGGGCTTCAGTAGTTGCGGCACGTTGGCTCAGTAGCTGTGGTGCACAGGCTCTAGGGCACATGGGTTTCAGCAGTTGCAACACACGGGCTCAGTAGTTGTGGCTCGCGGGCTCTAGAGTGCAGGCTCAGTAGTTGTGGTGCACGGGCTTAGCTGCTCCGCGGCATGTGGGATCTTCCCGGACCAGGGATCAAACCCATGTTTCCTGCACTGGCAGGAGGATTCTTAACCACTGCGCCACCAGGGAAGTCCTTTGCTGTTGTTTTAAAACATGATATAGAGCACCCTGTCTTTTTACTTTCCCTACCTCACTGTGCAGAAAAGAGTTAACATAGCAAGCTTAAGACATTTCAAAGGCCTGCTTACAAGGTTGGCCCTTGGCTGGCATCTGGGAACTTGGATTTCAGGGGCGTTCCCACTGATAGGCGATTGCTCACTATACCTAAACTGTTTGTGCAAGCAATATGGTTTATGCTTAATACATGCTTTCCTTTTGCAAATCTAGGATTTTGGTATGTGTTAGGCAGAGGGTGTCTATGAGACAAGGCTATGGTAAAAACTCTGGGAACTGAGCTTCGCTGGTAGACAACATTTCACATATGCTATTTCAACTTATCCTCTATGACTCCAACCTTGTAAGCAGGCCTTTGAAATGTCTTAAGCTTGCTATGTTAACTCTTTTCTGCACAGTGAGGTAGGGAAAGTAAAAAGACAGGGTGCTCTATATCATGTTTTAAAACAACAGCAAAGGACTTCCCTGGTGGCGCAGTGGTTAAGAATCCTCCTGCCAGTGCAGGAAACATGGGTTTGATCCCTGGTCCGGGAAGATCCCACATGCCGCGGAGCAGCTAAGCCCGTGCACCACAACTACTGAGCCTGCACTCTAGAGCCCGCGAGCCACAACTACTGAGCCCGTGTGTTGCAACTGCTGAAACCCATGTGCCCTAGAGCCTGTGCACCACAGCTACTGAGCCAACGTGCCGCAACTACTGAAGCCCACATGCTCTAGGGCCTGCGTGCCGCAACTACTGAGCCCATGTGCTGCAAATACTGAAGCCTGCATGCCTAGAGCCCGTGCTCCGTAACAGGAGAAGCCACCGCAATGAGAAGCCCGCACACTGCAACCAAGAGTAGCCCCCACTCACTGCAACTAGAGAAAGCCCACGTGCAGCAACAGAGACCCAACGCAGCCAAGAAAAAAATAAACAAACAGCAAAAAGGTAGTATATACATTTTATTTAGCAGTATGCAGGTAGATCCTAGTAAAATAATGCTCCAGTGGAGTTTTTGCTTTTCTGTTGTTAGATATGCTTATGTTTCCTATAGACCTTATTCTTCTGATAATGAGAAGGCTGACATTATAGTATACTGTTTAAATATATTCCTTCCCTTAATAAAATTATTCTTAATATCACATGATATCTTCTTAAGTATACAAATACATTATTTTTCATGTTTCTTTGAATCCTGTAATCATTGTTAGTGTTCTCTTTTTCTAGTGTTGGTAATATATTTATGTTTTACTCCAGACTTTATTTTTATGGAGGCAGGTAGATACATGTATTGTCTTAATGTAACAAAGAAGGATTTGGGGCAAAATATTTCATAGAGATGATTTAGAATCTATAGACTGTAGAGGAAGAATAGAGTAAAAGTGTCTAGTGTGTAGCCCCCTGACATTCACAGTCCTGTGACTGAAACTCAAAAGTTTATAAAATTTTACAGCTCTGTAATATAATTTTATCATGTATTATAATCTTTTTTAAAGGATCAATTGAAGACAATAAATGTTTTTCATGATGTTTTGTACTTTGCTTGTAGGCACTTTGAAATTTACTGGATATATAGTTAGAATTCAATAGAATTATTTTCATTCATTTAAAACATATAAAATTAGAACAGTATTAAAATTATAAATGTGAAGTTGTTTAGCATTACTGCCTTTTCTTAAAGTTTATTTTCATTGTTAACTAAGTAAAAGTCTTCCCAGAGTTTCAGTAGCCTTTTTTCTCACATCCATTGGTCAGAACTCGGTCATCTATAGGTATAAAGGAGACTCAAAGAGCAGGCACATTACTGCTTTAAATAAGATTGTGGTTCTGTCAGTGTAGAAGGAGGTTAAATAATAGCAGTCAGGATTTAGTCAGGAGATAGAAACTGCCAGTAATTTGAGTGGAGAAAATCTGCAAATAAATAATTGTTAACCAAGTTAAAGGTGATTCACTACTAAATGGGTTAAAAGAGAATTCTGATTGTAACAAAGATAGCAATTGCAGAAAGTGGTAAGGGAGGAAGGAACCTAGAAACCTAGAGCAAGATCTTGAAAGATGTGAGTCAGACGTCTGAGGAGAGGACACCGCTGCTACAGGAGCACAGTGCCTGCTATGCTGTAGTATTGAGGAAGCTTGGTAGAGAGCTCCTGCTGTGGCACTGTGAGAGCCACCACTGCTGCCCATGTCCCTCACCTCTGAGCCACAGCATGCATGTGTACTCGCTGCCATTAGGAAAGCAAACAGGAGGAAGAAGATTCCCTTCTAACTCCTCAAGCCTAGCAGACTGTTTCCCATACCCTCTGTTGTCAGAGCCTGTCACAAGCCAGCTGACAAAGGACAAATGTGTTTGAAGAGTCTAGCTCCAGAATTACAAAATGTGGAAAAGATGGTGGGTTTGGATGGAGCTAAGAGGTAATAAATTAAAAATGGGCTCAGGTAGGTTACTAACACACTTGCCATAATAATTGAGCTCTAAAACAATAAGGCAGACTCACATTGGAAAAAAAAATCCTAATATCAATAGTTTTTTTGAGTAATCAATAGTATTTGAAGTGGCTACTTTACAATAATAGCTGAGAATAGATGTATTTAATTGGAAACAACGTTTGTATATACTAATATGTACTTTTTTGTATTATCAATTAATATGAGATATCAGTGGTCCATAGTTTGGGGAATGTATGAAGTTATAATTGTTTGGTGCCTCTGTTCATTCTTTGTTTTAGGATCCTTATCTTGATAAGTTTTTTGCTCTGGTGAACGCTCTGGATGAACACATGTTCCCAGTCCGAATTGGAGACATGCGAATCATGGAAAATAACTTAGAAAATGAATTGAAGAGCAGTATTGCAGCATTGAATTCATCTCAGTTGGAACCAGTGGTCCGATTTCTTTATCTTCTGCTTGATAAACTGATACTTTTAGTTGTTAGACCTCCTGTCATTGCTGGCCAAATAGGTAATTTACCTATGTTGGGGGAATCATGAAATTTATCATTCAACATTTCTAACTTTTACAGAAATAGAACCATGATTCCTTTTTGCCATTTCTATAAGGACTGTGTTTGACTTTGTGGGGCGTTGTTACTTACTTGTTTTAATGCTGGAAAATGATAACTTTCTTTTGTTTCTATAAAATGTGCCATATAGACTTCTACTCAAATTATGAAAACAAATTTATTTATTCACTCACCAAATATTTATTAAGCGCTCAATATGTACCATACAGTGATAGGCACTGACCAAGGCATGGTTTCTGATTTTAAGGATCTCATAGACTAGTTAAGAAAACATGCAACTGATAAATCATATTGTGTTTTACATGACTTATATTCTACATTTTCACTCATCTGCTATCCTCTATTTAATATAGCTATTATTTTCTTCGTTGACTCAAAATCTCTATCTTCTTTTTCTTGTGAGTTGTTCTTGAAGGAGAGGTATTCAGGTTTCCTACCTTTTTTCCAAGATTCATTCCTTTACTTTTGCTAACAGCTTCCATCCAATCCTGCAAAGTAGTTGAGTTTGTGAGAAATTTCAGCTAACTTGTTATAGAAGTTTTGTATTAAGTGGTGGCACAAACGAGAGTAGTATTCAACTCCTTGAGATTTTTTTAGGGACACTTGTAAGTAGAGGTAATTCTTGGGTTGAGCATTTAAAGATGAGTAGGAGTCTGACAGGTAAATAACTAGCCCAGGGAAATGAAACAGTATGTGTGTAGTACACAAACAGATAAACTAACCTGGAAATTTTGGGGGAATTACAAGTAATTAGTTATGAATTGGAGGGTTAGTGATTAGAGATGATATTGGTCGTAGGGGAGATGAAGCAGGGTCCTTGACACATTAGGAAATTGGACTATTATTCTGTAAGAATCAATAGCCTTTGAAGGGTCTGGTCTTAATTAGAAAAGTAATGTGACTAGGTTGGCTTTTATAAGGATGATTTTGCATGGAGGTAGATTGAAAGTGAGAAAATCTGGAGGCAGGCAGGCAGACAGATTTGAAATCTTGAATTTTATACAAAAAACTTTGTGGTCCTGATAAAAGACAGTGATGGTGGGACAGAGAAGAGAGGGTAGTTTAAGAGATACTGAAGAGATGTTGTAGAGAGTAATGTTACAGAAGTCATAGAAGGTTTTAAGAAAAAAAAGTTAACATTGTTCATTTTTGTAGATTATATAAGTAAAATAATCACAATAGTAACATACATTTCCACAACACTTACAGCGTACCAGGAATTATGCTATGTACTTTATTTATATTAATGTATGAAATCTTTACAACTCTAGGTATAGGTATGAATTTCATGATTTCATGAATAAAATGAACATATGCTTAAAAATTTACCTAAGGATTCAAACCCAAGCAACTGACTCTAGAGTCCCACTCTTATCTACTATACTGAAGAAGTGTCCACTGGTGAAATTAACGAGAATAGTCTTGGTCAAATAGTGAAAGTAGAAACCAGATTACAGAGAATTTAGTAATAAACAGCAGATGATGAAAGGAATGCAAAAAGCTTATACTGTTTTGAGAAGTTTAGTTAGAAGAGGAAGCAAGGTTGATTAGGGCGTAAGAGTGGAGAGAGTTGAGCATGTTTATATGCTTTGAGAATGCGTATAGAGTTGCAAGAGGGTTAATTAATGAAGCAAGCATGTAGGACAAAAATTAAGGTGGATAGATCATTCTTATATAGGAGACGAGCACTGCTTCCTTTGGAAAGGAACTAAAAATTGTTTCAGATTCTGATAAATTTATAGTAAAAACTTCAGGACTTTCATGCTCTATAAATTTCTACTCTGAGATAAAAAGCAGGATTTGTGGAGAAGGGAGTAAAGTGGACCTAGTTTTGTGAAGGACTCTGGTGGTTTGGAATAGTTACTATGAGGGAAAGGAAAAGGAGTCAACCAGGAACACAGGTAGGATTGCTAAACCCTGCTTAGGTTTCTCTCTTTCTAGTCTCTCTTCTAGTTCAGTATATATAGATTAATCTTCCTAAATGACCACTCTATCTATATTTCCACTCTTAGGAAAACTTAATTGGCCTCATTATCTGTTCATAAATTCCTGTCTTGATTAAATAAATCATAAAATGTGAGGCGCTATTGCTCAGAATGGCTGTTTGGATTATACATTTGTTCACTGAGCTACGAGAATTTCCCAATTTTTGCAAAATTCTTGTTATATACTGACTTGAATGGCTGGGTAGGTATTACTTAGCCTGGCATTTAATGTGCTATAGTCTTACCTCAACCTGGTTTTCTACCCTTTTTTCCTTCTAATCCTTTTACAGAGCTACTCACTTCAATTAAGTTGCTTATCAACTCTTTTCTATTAAGTTAATATTTTTAATAATCTACTTTTATTGGTAATTTTTATTTTATAAACAAAAGTAACATGTGCTCAATGTATGGTATTTAGTTTCTTAGAGTCATCTGTAAAATGAGAAGTTACTTCTCACAGGTTATATATAAGGTAGATTTTTTACTTATCATGTGCTTTGTATTGTTTTACAAAGTAGTGGGTACTGTTTGATGATTCTTTTTTTCTCACTAAGCAAAGCCACATAGTTTTCATGTTAAATTAGTAAAATTAGTTTTTTCTCATTTTTTTAAGAAAAGTATTTTGCTTCAGTTAATACAGTATCATAAATAGATACCATAAAATTAATATCAAATATCATCTTTATACGCTTACTGTGTGTAGTCACTATACTTAATGCATATAGTGAAGGCAAAACCTTGATCTTTTTGGAACTTACAGTCTAAAAAAGTTATTGGAAAAATATTTTCTTTCTTCTTAAAAGTAAATCTAGGTCAAGCATCATTTGAAGCCATGGCATCAATTATAAATCGGCTTCACAAAAACTTGGAAGGAAATCATGACCAGCATGGCAGAAACAGCCTTCTCGCATCATATATCTATTATGTTTTTCGCCTACCGAATACTTACCCTAATTCACCATCACCAGGTATTTTATTCTTTTTACTAAGAAACTATCTTGCATAGATTATGTGTTCATAATAGGATTGAAATAATCTTGTAGTCCATGGTGTGATGCATTTATTCAATAGCAGACATTTGTTGAATGCCTGCTAAGTGCCATGGACTATGCTATGTACTGGAGTTAAAAGGATAAATAGGTTATATTTTAAAGCATTATTTATACAGCTTCCTTTAAGTTGAATTAGAGAGATCTTGGTTGAATTAATTTTTGGAAATGAACCTTGAAAATAACTTCTGTCTCTGGAAGCATTTTATCATTCCCAGTTAAGATAAATAATCTAGAAAAATGGTACAGATGAACTGGTTTGCAAGGTAGAAATAGGGACACCAGTGGACACCAAGGGGGGAAAGTGGAGCGAGGGGAGGTGGTGGTGGTGGGATGAATTGGGAGATTGGGATTGACATATATACACCAATATGTATAAAAGAGATAACTAATAAGAAACTGCTGTATAAAAAATAAAATAAAATTCAAAAAAAAGTTGCATCACAAGGCATTTTGGGTAAAATTGGAAGGAAGGGTATTTAAAAATCCCCTCTGAGGTTCTCTGAGTCTATTTGAGGCTAATGCAATCATCTCAGCTTGATTTATGATTATGTAGTCTAACGTATGAACTGCTGTTTGTAAACAGTTTAATAAAAGGCTATTGCTCCAAATTCCAAATTAGCAGTGAGGGTGATTTCTATTAGAAAAGACATTTGTGGAGGATTTTGTCCTTGATACTTAATAAAGTGAGTTCTTTTTCTCAGTATAATACATGCTGTTGACTTGTGGCTCAGCTCTAGGGACCTGATGTTATATTCAAAGAGTAAAAACATATCTCTGCTCATTGTTTATTTACTACATTTTGGGGTACATATGGCAAAGTTGTTTTCCTTACAGTTCCAGTTCAGTTTTTTTCTCTTGATTACGTGTTAAAAATATGTGCATAAATTTCCCCAGTATCTCAGTTAAAAAAAAAGATAAGGTAAATAGAATGTTATATTTGTCATTCAGAGTGCTATTGGACATCAAAGAAGAAATGCGATGGCTCAGTAATTTCCTGGTAACCCTGTGAAACCTGCAATACTATAAAAGATTATCCTCTAGAAAAGTTCTGATCTCTTCGTGGTCAATAAAATCATACAGCCTTTTTGAATATTAGAGCCCAGAGTAGCCACTTACTTTTGTTTTATATGACATAAGTGGTAGTGGTGGTGGTGGGGGATGTCTTAGTTTGAATCACTCTTCAGTTGTTCAGTTAGTAGGTTAATGATTATGTTGTGCATACCTTTCAACCTGTTTACGTATTTGTCTGTATGAGTCATCCATTCATCACTAGTGATAATGGTAAGTGCCCTTTTCAGCTGTTGTCAGTGTTAGCATTAATAATGGTGACAAGTAATTACGACATTCACTCTGAAAACTAGGCATAATAGTAATCTCAGTTCTAGCACATTTTATTTCTTAATTGAAAAAGAGAGCTCATTGACTCTTATGGTCTTGTTCATAATTTCCTATCTTGATTTCAAAAATTATAGTACTTGAGTCTCTGAGTATATAAGTGACTGTGGACTGTATATAATGCTACTCCATTTACTGTTCCATTCAGTACACTATTAGAATTTCACAGATTTTGCAAAATGTCTTTTTTACATGCTGACCTGAAGACTATAAACTACTTAGTTGACAGGTGTGTCTCATTTGCAAATATGACACTCAGAAAGATTTCTTTGAAAAAGAAAAATGGAGATATAGTTGTTGGGCACTTTATGTTCATAGATCCTGGTTGAATAATGGTATCAGGCTTGACTTCAGACAAAAAAGGGATTCTTTGCTTTTTTTTGTATAACCTGGGCTTTTAGGAGAATTATCTTTAGTATACATTTATGTATGTATATTATAAAGATGCCATTTTGTTATAGTTAAAATTGTCACTGATAAAGTTAGAGACCTAAGCCATAGTTTCATTTAAGAGATACTGACAAGAAATTGGCTCTCCCTCTTAGTGACTGTTTCAAGGGGCAGAGCAGGAGGGGTGGGAAAAAAGGAAAAGATATTAGCTGGAGCATTTTGGGTCTTAGACACCCTCATATATAAGGAAAGGTAACGTTTGTGTATGTTTCTTATTACTTTTGTTTTTTATTGTATATGTAATACATAATCATAGAAACATTGAAGAGATAATGATTGTATTTATAATTCACATGGTTTCATCAGCTACTGTAAAATAAATTATCTTTGTATAGCTGTCACTAGGTCTGGCATGTTTTTCTTATTTATAGTATTTTCATTTAGAAATAAAAGCAATTTACGATCTTTGTGGAATTTTGTAAAGCGGAAGAGATTTTTTCAGGTCCTTTGCTGATTAATTTTTTGCTTAATTATATGTTATTTTATGTACAACTCTAGGTCCTGGGGGTTTGGGAGGATCAGTGCATTATGCCACAATGGCTAGATCTGCTGTGAGACCTGCAAGCCTTAATTTAAATCGTTCTCGGAGCCTTAGTAATAGTAATCCAGATATATCTGGAACTCCCACGTCACCAGATGATGAAGTACGGTCAATCATCGGCAGTAAGGTAAACTGAAGATATGCGTCTATAAATTTGGTTTTCAGGTTGTGAACAAATGAGAAATGTCCAATTGTTTTACTTTATTCTTAATTTTAAAATGTATTTGAGTTAGTAATAAGAAAGAAATTGTACATTTCTATTCTATCAGTGAACACATAAATGTTTGATGTTTCTATTAAATGTTTTTGCTATTACAAACTGGTTTGTGTGCTCTGCTCAAGAATATCTGCCAAATTAAAAAATTTGTGCAGGATGACCAGTCACATACGACTCATTGTCTGATTATCATGTGAAACATGGTTAGATTGATTTTCTAGAGGATTAAAAGAGACCTGTGACTGCTTTGTAGTTGGGACATATTATCAACTTAAAATATGAGCCTCCCTTCTCCAAAAATATCAAGAACAATGATTAATAATTAATAGAGCTACATTTCACATGGAAAACTCTATGTAAGGTGCAACAGGATTAGAAAAATATGATTTATTTAATCATGGTTAGTGATTATCCCAGACAATAAGGGAGAAGCCAGCCAGTATAAGATCCAGCTATATTTTATGTAAGCATCAATCTTTATTACCCCCCAAAATATACTTAAGGAACAAGTAGTCATTACCTTTCTATAGTTAAAGTACAAAAATAACTCAGTTTGAAAATCAAAGTGGAAAAAAAGAACAGTAAGACTGAGGCTAAGAAATCACATTATGTTGGGTTTTGACCAAACCATTTTAAATTGATTTTTTACTATTAGAAAGAAGGAAGATAACTTTGTTACAGAATCATAGCCAACTTTTCTTTGGCATTTTAGTCTGTTAATTAGGATATGAGGAAGAATTAGTAAACGTGTTTTGGGGTCTGTGTTTAACCCTTAGCCTGAACTAAATAGACCTTTTTTTTTTTTTTTAATGATCTGAGCTTGTTTGTGTGAAATACTTGAATATGGATCAAACACGTCAGAATTACTTAAATCTACTCATATAGTTACAGAAATTTTACATTCAGACACTTCTAATAAACTTTAGCATTGTGCATTTTAAAGTACCTTTTACGTAATTTGAAAGTAATTTCTCACAGATCAAAAATACGTTTTTTTTTTTTTTTTTTTTTTCTTTTTGCGGTATGCGGGCCTCTCACTGTTGTGGCCTCCCCCGTTGCGGAGCACAGGCTCCGGATGCGCAGGCCCAGCGGCCATGGCTCACGGGCCCAGCCGCTCCGCGGCATATGGGATCCTCCCAGACCAGGGCACGAACCCGTATCCCCTGCATCGGCAGGCGGACTCTCAACCACTGCGCCACCAGGGAGGCCCAAAAATACGTTTTTTAAAGTAATTTCTTACAGATGAAAAAAATATTTTGTAGCCTTATAATTTAAAAAATAAACATGAATTTCAATAACTTAAAGATCCAAATAGGTGTTACTCTAATTAAACAAACTTTCACTTTTTGTGAACTTTCTGAGAGAATGATGTTCAGATGTGTTTACATGGATACTGCAGAGTAACCTGAGTAATATAGGAATTACAAAAGAGACGGCTTTTCTCCCTCCCCATATCTTTCCATGTCTAGGAAGAGAAGGTTTTTTATCCTTGTCTTCATTCTTGATCTTTTCTCATTGTAATGGAGGTAATATTTAACATAATTTACATACTGTAAATACAGTTCTTCAGTGGAATGAATCTCATTTGTGAATTATAAGAAATTTTCCTATTAAAGAGCTATAGACGCCATTTTTCTCAAGGTACTTTTGAAACATCTCTTAATTTCTGTAAGATTTGCATTTTGCTTCATTTAGCTTAATTCTAGAGTTTTCCTTTATATATGATGTATTTGATAAATTATAACATCAAGATTTAGAACAAAAGTGTACACGTATTGGAATGATTATTTGTCTTTTTTCAAGTGGTTCATAAAATGGGACATAATAATGATGTAAACTTGCTTCTGGTATTATGATATACATAAACTTTTGAGAAAGCCGTCATAAGATGAGACTTTGTCTTATGACAGTACAGTCTTGTCCTAATCAAATTTTATTCAAATGTTTTTTGTGTGTGTTCTTTTTTTTTCTTTTGGTTGCTTTTTTTTTTTTTTTTTTTTGTGGTACACGGGCCTCTCACTGTTGTGGCCTCTCCCGTTGCAGAGCACAGGCTCTGGATGCGCAGGCTCCGGACACGCAGCCCCAGCGGCCATGGCTCACGGGCCCAGCCGCTCCGTGGCATGTGGGATCTTCCCAGACCGGGGCACGAACCCGTGTCCCCTGCATCGGCAGGCGGACTCTCAACCTCTGTGCCACCAGGGAAGCCCCCTGGTTGCATTATTTTTGATAGCTACCTACCTTCATTTTGGACTGTCATTTAGTCATAATCCCTAATAATAATGGTGTATAATTTTATCTCATTGAAAAATTATAAGGAATCTGAAGTTTATTTATAGCTACTCTTTATTTATTCTGATTTTATTGGCTTGGAAATTAGAGAAACTCTTCTTTAATGATTTTTGTCTTTCACTCTGCCTTAGCCATGGTCATACCCTTAGTCTTGTCATGATGAATAATTTTAATCCTCATTATCTCGATTTCATGCATCTTGTTCTCTAACCATTAGCTCATATTTTTCTGTCTAGTACCCCAACTCCAACAATTTCTCCAATCACTTGATCGTATGACCTTTTTACTGTACCTCATGTCCCTAATGTTCTTTCTTTCAATTTAGCCAGCTTAAATTCCATGATCAGTCATTATAATTATTACCATTATAAATAAACGTCAATTCCCTTATCTTTCCCTTACTTCATTTTACTTGCTTAGCCAAACCTCAAACCATAGCTGAATTCAGTTGACTGCCTGTGCTGTTAAACATGATTTGAGAAATGCCATGATAACTGGTCTCATTTGAAATTAAAGGCCATGAATGTCAAGAGAGCCCTTAATGCTGTCAAGCAATTATACTATATTTCTTTATTCCATTTACTTTCCCATTCTCCCAGAAAAAGGTTTAATGCCTTCTTTGGTACCTCAAACCCTCTAACAGCTCCCCACCAATCCCCCTCCTCACTTTATCTCCTACTTCATTAAGAAAATTGAGGCCATCAGAAGAAAACTTTTGTCACCTTTGACCATCACATCTACCTACCCACTACCATCTACTACTACCTACTACTTAAAACTCTGCTATAGATGAACTGTCCATTTCCCTAAGTCCATTCCCTGTTTATATACAACCAGCCATCCCCTTTCACCTACTCAAGATCCTCACTCCAGGAGTTCTTTCATCACTCTCCTACATCATCAGTTTCTCCCCATCTACTAAATCAACCCATCCCATAAAATGAGATAAAAAATAATTTTTTTTTATTTCTCCCATAAAAAAATCTCCTCTCTAGTATTTCTGCTGGTAGCTTCTTCATCATTTCTCTGCTACCTTTTGTAGTAGAATTCCTTAGAAGAGTTTTCCATACTTGCTGTCTCCAATTCTTTTACTCTCGTTCTTTAACTCCTATTACCCTACTTCAAACATATTCCTTTGATCTTCCGCCCATACTGCCCTTCTAATGCCCCCAGTGCTCTCCATGTTCTTAAATCCGAAGGTTAAATCTCAACACTTGGCTGACTTTACCTTACAGCAGCTTTTGACAGTTAATTCTCCAATTTATTCTATTTACTTAGCTTCTAGGGCACTACCCTCTCTTGATTTTCCTCTTTACTGATTACACCTTTTCATTCTCTTTTGTAGATTCTTCTTTTTCTGATCTCTTAATTTGGAAGTGCCCCAGGCCTCTGTCCTTATTTCTTGTCTTCTCTTGTCTTGTTTTCTCTTTTCTCTACACTCACTCACTTCGTGATCTTACAAAGTCCTGTTGTTGTAAGTATCACTTTATGTTGATATCTCACAAAAATTGTATTTCAAGTACAGATCTCTCTGGAATGCTAAACTCAGCTGCCTTTTGTAAATCCTTTAGTTCAGATTTGCATATATGTTAAAGGTAGAGCCACTTCTTGTCACCTCTAGTACTGCCATTTGGTCTGAACCACCATCGTCTCTTCCTGAATTAATGTAATAGCCTTAAAGATGGTTTCCCTCCTTCCAACCTACACTCACTTCACAACATAGCAACCAGAATGCTGCTTTAAAAACTTACGTCATAAATAAACAAAACTTAAGTTGGATTATGTCCTTTCTCTAAGCAAGATCCTATGACTAACTCCTTTACCTCCTTTAAGTCTGTACTCAGAGAACTACCTTCTCCATGGGGTCTACTCTGACCACTTATTTAAATGTATAAGTGTGTCTTTCTCCTTAGCCTTGTCCCAGGGACTTCTTATCCCCTTACTCTGTTTCTTTGACTCATAACATTTACTACCTTTTAATGTAACATATAAATTAGTTACCTGTTATGTTTATTTTTTAGTGTTTGTCTCCCTTTATTAGGGTATAAGCTCCATGAGGGCAGAGATATTTGTTCACTGATGTATCCAAAGCAACTATAATGTCCAGCATATGAAAAGTACTCAAAAGATATGTATCCAAAGAATGAATGTTAGTAAGCATTGAGTATCTCTAGCAAGAATAAAGAACTTTTTAAAAATTGAATTATGCTTTTGTTTGCCCTCTTGCTATCAGGATTTAAATACTTAAAGATCTTAAGATATTTGGTTTTATGAAAGTTTTGGTTAGACTTTATTTCCTAATACAAAATGCAGAACTCCTAAAGTTCTAAAATACTATCAACAGGCTTTTATTACTCTAGTGGCTATAAAACCATATTTGTGAGATTTTTTTCATAATTATTTTGCCAAAACTGATCTTCCTTTTTCCTAGCAATATTCTTTTAACATTCAGTTGTGTAAATGTATGGTTGCATCAGGTTTGAATTTTATTGCTTTTTAAGCAAATGCCAGTGCAATTTTACATTGATAATTAGTTTCTTTCTAATGTATCATCTCCTATTTTTTCATTTGTTTTTCAAAAACTGAGAGCTTACTCTGTGCATAGCTTACTAAATCCACTATGCTGAGGATTGTACTGAAACATGAGTATTGATGTCAAGTCAGATACTCTGTGAGCCTTATTCAGGGAAGGGGCCTATCTATACCTAAGGGACAAAACAAAATAATAATGTTACAGAGATTTGGCAAAAACAGAATAAAAACACTTTCATGCACATGTACACACATTTGATTAATCTCTTCTGTTAGTTGGAGATATGTAAACATAGTTATTATATTAGTAAATATCAGTGATGACTTTGCTTAACTAAGGGCTGTTTGATATAATTCTTAGCTGTATGACATTTAAATTATGGAAATAATTTGCTTTACAAATAAATTGGCCACCAGTTTTCTTTAAACAGTTGGCTTTGACTTGATGTGATTATAACTGTTCAGAGCCTCAGTACTGTGGATATAATGTATAATTAATGGCACAAAGAGATTTATTGTTTATTCTCACATTACTCATTAACATGTGCCTTAGTTTTAAAGGAAATTATTAAGCAAGAAGTTAAAAAGTGAACTTATGAGTACGGCAAAGTTATTGTTTTTCTTTTTGTAGAAATTTATGGTAGAGAGCACAGTTGTAATTTTGCAGAAATTAGATGCTTTTATTTTGTTATTTTTGTAACATGAGTAGTGACATAATTTAGGAGACTGAAAACTTTTGTTTTAACTTACCTGAAAAACATATTGTTTGCTGATTTGCTTTTATTTGAAATAATATAATGGGCTTCTGAGAAGTCTTTATTAATACCTATAAAGTGGGGTATTTTATTTTAAACAAATCTATTGATTACATAATTTTATGAGTATTTGAATATTGCCCAATATACTTCGCTAGGAAGCATTTAAAAAAACATGTATGGCAAGTTTTTGTTAAAACTATTTTTTAAGAGTTTACTATATTTGAGGCATTGTATTCAGTGATTTACTTCCATTATTTACTTTGATCTTTACAGTATTAGGGAGACACTTATCATTATTCCTATTTTGTAGCTAAGAAACTGAAAAAGAGATTAGATAACTTACCTTAGATTTTACAGTTAGTAAGCAGTAGAACCTGGATTTGAATTTTAACTCTCATCTTACACAGTCAGTGTCAAAAATGAGGGGAAATGGGTAGTTATTGTATCATCATTTCAACTTCTTTGTATTTTTGGAAAAAATAGGGAGAAAAGGAGGGGAAATATTCTCCCTAAAAGCTAAGCCCTTGAGAGCTAGTAGTTTGTCTTCCCTCTTTCCCCCTCCCCTTTCCTCCTCCCCTCCCTTTTCCTTCCCCCCTACCTCCTCCTTCCCTTCCCATAATATACCCGAATGGGCCTCGCTCCCAGAGATTGTTATTTAACTGTTTAGAGGTAGGGCCCTGCACATTTGTGGTGGTGGCCGTCCTTAACCGTCCCAGGTGATACTAATGTCTACATAGAGTTGTTTACCACTCTTTACTCTTTCTTTTCTTTTACCTATCCTTCTTTGGCGCTTTCTGGTTTGGGTTCATACTCAGGCCCTAATATTTTTAGTTGGCTTGTCTTGTGCTGTCTTCAGCAGTCCTCTAAAAATCTCTTATACCTTGCTCAGTTCTATTCGTAGGTTCCCAGGGCCCAGCCCATGTTGCTGAATCTGGATTTCTGGGGGTAAGGGCCAGAATCTGAATTTTATAATTCAGGTGATTCTAATAATCAATTTTAAGAAATCAAAGTAAAGTCCCAGTTCCCTTTACCTGGGATCATAATAACCTCTTTCATAGAAGACAGACATAATTCACTTCTGGTCATACACATTAATAGCATATTAAATTAACTTCAAATTTATGATAGTGATGATGAAGATACAATTCCTACAGACAGCCCTGGAATAATGTTTTTACTTACAATTTTTATATAAAAAAGTAGCCCATTATTTTTTTTAAAATAATAAAATTCATAAATTTATTATTTGTTAATAAATCTACCCATTATGTTTAATTTCAACAAGCACAATAAGACTGAGCACAACTCCAAATCTACCATCATTTTTAGGAAGGAGCAAATATCGGGCATCTTTTTTTTTCTTAATTTTTTACTTAATTTTTCTTATTGGTCCCTAAAAGAGGAGGCAAGTTCAAATAGAATTATGGAGTATTGCTACACAGAAATTTTCAGTTGATGACAGATGGAATAAAATTAGTCTTTTAGACAAGATTGGAATGTTTTTCTTCTTCCATTTTTTTTTTTTTCTTTTAAACCCTAGTTAGATTTAGAGGAAATTGTCTGTTGCTAAGTTGTACCATCTCTGAAGAGAGTTTGGGGGGATGGTGCTGTGGGATCTTTAGTTGTTGATACTTAAAGGTGATCCCATTATATAAAGAGAAATTACCTATAAATGCTATACTTAATTTTCTTTGTGATTTTAAAAAAATTATGTAATGAGATAATTTTGATGAACTAATATTCTATAGATGCCTAAAAATTTTGGTTGCTTTAACAGTACTAATTAAAAACATGTTTGCATTGGAAAGTCTGGATTTCTTTAAGAATATAGCATGCCACATGTAATATTTCTTTCCTTTCCAACTGCTTTCTATTATATGCTTAGGGTTTAGACCGCTCCAATTCCTGGGTTAACACTGGTGGTCCAAAAGCTGCCCCATGGGGATCCAACCCCAGTCCAAGTGCAGAATCAACACAGGTGGTGTTTATATTAGAGGTTTCTTTATTGGCTGCTGATGTTTCCCTTTAGAACATTACTTTTTAGTAAATACTATGATTTCAGTGGCTTGCTTTTTAATAATTAAAAAGTGTGTATTTTTGTTTACTTAGCACATTTTCCAACTGCTATGCATGAATACCACCAATTGCACCAGTAATACTCTCCTTTCCTATTTCCTGTCTCCTTCCCTCCTGTACACCCCATTGATGTTTCAGTGCCTGCTGCTTATGCAATTGATGGCTTTGATAACAGTTTCTACTTTTGGGGTAGCGCATCTTTAGTAGGAATTTAAAAATTTTTTGTGTGGAAAAAACCTGACAGTTTTCCATTCGCTTTTGGTTTAAAGTGTAGCTATTGTATCATTGTCATTTAGCATTTACTATCTTGTCATTTTCTTCATAATCACTGACTAGAAATATTGGTAATAAGCTGAAATTAAATATGAACAGTATATGATCCCCATGCTGTAAGATTAAGTACCAGAAGCAAAAATCTGTTTTAAACTGTACTGTGTTGCAAAGTATGAAATTTGTTGTAACTTATTTGTACTAGGTTTTGCTTACTTAAGTCTAATTGCTTGATAGCTAATACTGCATGATTCCTCAAAATATACTTCTCATCTGTGTATTGGCTTTGGAGGACAATGCTCTCGTTCTTCAAGAAAAATTTTAATTGCAAATTTATTATAAATGATTTATATTTAATATAATGTATGGCTAACCTGAATCGTAATTTTTGATGATACTGAAACATGAAAAAAATGATTCTAAACTTTTAATTTTTTAATTAAATATAAAATTCTTGATTTCTCTTTTTGGTCCAAGACCAGTGAGAAGTATGTTTTTACTTTTTACATTTTCTTACTAGATGCATGCATGTGTATAGATCACACAGATAAAAGTTTCATTCTTTGCAGCACTCTGAATTTATATAATCATTAAAATACTTATCTTTTAAAGATAAAATAAATAGAAGCCATTTTGATACTTCTAATGCATTGTCGTTAAAGCAACTTAAAATAGTGAAAATGGGATGAGCAATAAAACAGATGGCTGTTAAAATGACAGTAAAGCTCTATGTAAAAAATTGTATATAATCCTTGAACTGCATAGTCATCCACAGCAGACTTTAATGGTATCTCGTCATTCATTCATCTTCACTCCATAGGCTATGGATCGAAGTTGTAATCGTATGTCTTCGCACACAGAGACGTCAAGTTTCTTACAAACATTAACGGGACGCTTACCAACTAAAAAGGTAGATTCATACGAAGATAGTCCATGTAGGGGGAAAATAATTCCAACAATTAAGTAGATGTAAGGATTATTTACATAACCAGTACTCTGAGATGTTACAATAATTGCACTGTTTTTAAAAATACATTTGAGCAAGCATTGCTTGTCTGATGTCTTTTTGGGCATACCTCTCCACTGTAAGCTCTTTTACATTATTATAATGTTTATATCTTTGCAGATGACTGTTTTTAGAGTTTAGTGCATTAAATTTGATCATTAAATTTTAGTACCAAAAAGATTGTATCAACTCTTAATTCTGTTTCTGTAACTGCTTCTGTTTTGTGTTTTAAATCTCCAGGGAAAGGAAGATGAGTTAGAAAAATTATCACTCTTAGTAAGATATGTTGATTTGCTTCCCTTATGCACAGTTTTGTTAGTCCTTTTTCATATTAATATACACTATTGTGCAAATGCTTTGTATGCATATCCATTATAAGGCAGGAAATTTCTGCTATTTTAATAAAAAGACTTTAAATACCTGAAAACTTGAAAATTAATGGCTGATATCAAAGTTTAAATTTTTAAAGGTATTTCCTAAATTGTACCAGCAAAGTTCATGAATGTATTTGCATATGCTGAAATATGTATGTAAGGCACAAGCCAGATTTTATTTGTAACTGTGAGTTTTCGGTCTAGTTTCTTTTTGCACGTACAATTTAGGAGGCTATTTCCCACCTGTCGTTTTAAAATTACATTTTACTCCAAGATAACATGTAATTTTTTCAGCTATTCAACATGCCACTGTCTTATGTGTATAAGTAGCCGTTTCGTTAATGGGTGTCCTCACCGCATCATTGAATGGTTCACATGCCTTATTTTGCTTATTCTCATTATATCTTCATTTGTACTTGCATTATTTGGTTTGTGTTACCAGCAGACCTGACACTGATAATAACTTTGGATTTATTTCTGGATAGCTATTTCATGAGGAGCTGGCTTTGCAGTGGGTTGTTTGCAGTGGCAGCGTTCGGGAATCAGCTTTGCAACAAGCCTGGTTCTTTTTTGAGTTAATGGTGAGCAAACTAAACACATTCTTTGTTTTTCTTGTTAAACAATTTTGTGTTAGCTCGTGATTTTATCCTAGAATCTTTTCCTATTGCCCATCTTATGGTTTTACATGTGCCTCCAAGACAAAATTACCTTTGCTACATCTCTAAATAAACACTGTGGACAATCAGCACAATTTAGATGGAGTTATAAAGCTAATTTAAACTATATTTTTAGGGATAGTTGCAGGCGCTAACTATCTTTTTAAAGGAAACCTGTGATACATTCTTTCTTAGTCTGAACATGCTAGTGTATAATAGCAGCAGTATTGATTTCATACCAGATAAAAAGAGCTTTATAGATACCTACTGCTTTTATGGTTAGAAAGCTCTTAGGGAAATGCCAGTCACAGCCAATGAAAAACAACAACACTTTCTACTTAATTCAGTAAATGCTATTAAAACAAATAAATGAATTAATATTTTAATAAATATCGATATACACAATATACACATATATATACACAAAAGCAATATACATTTATTAAGTACATACAGTATGGTAGCACAGCCCTATGGGTTAGGGATTACCAAGGCACAGAGAGATTAAGTAACTTGTTTAAGTATACATAGCTTGTATACAGCAGAGCTGTGATTCAAACTTAGGCATTCTGGCACTAAGGACCTTCCTCTCTAACTTCTAGAAAGCTGAAATCACTGAAACTTTTTCTTCCAAAAAAATTATGTAAAATAATAAATAAGAAACAAAGGAAAGCAAAACAACAAAAAAGAGATAGAAAAAAGAAAGAGAAAAGAAACAATGGAAGTTTCCAGAGTATGCCATAGAATCATTCTTAGCATTGAATGTTACTTATGTTGAAGATTAGAAGACATTTCTTCTGCAAGTTAAAACTACAATGAGGTATTGCCTTGCACCAGTCAGAATGGCCATCATTAAATAGCCTACAAATAATAATTGCTGGAAAGTATGTGGAGAAAAGGAAACCCTTCTACACTGTTGGTGGGAATGTAAATTGGTGTAGCCACTATGGAGTATAGTATGGAGGTTCCTTAAAAAGCTAAAAATAGAGCTACCATATGATCCATCAATCCCACTCCAGGGCATATATCCAGAGAAAACTCTTAATTCAGAAAGTTACACGGGGCTTCCCTGGTGGCGCAGTGGTTGAGAGTCCGCCTGCCAATGCAGGGGACATGGGTTTGTGCCCCGGTCCGGGAAGATCCCACATGCCGCAGAGCGGCTGGGCCCATGAGCCATGGCCACTGAGCCTGCACGTCCGGAGCCTGTGCTCCGCAATGGGAGAGGCCACAACAGTGAGAGGCCTGCATACAGCAGAAAAAAAAAAAAGTTACATGCACCCCGGTGTTATAGCAGCACTATTTACAATAGCCGAGACATGGAAGCAGCTTAAATATCAATCGAGAGATGAATGGATAAAGAAGATGTGGAATACATATACATTGGAATACTATTCAGCCATAAAAAGGAATGAAATAGTGCCATTTACAGCAACATAGATGCACCTAGAGATTATCCTACTACGTGAAGTAAGTTAGAAAGAGAAAAGTCAAATACCATATGATATCACTTATATGTGTAATCCAAAATATGATACAAATGAACTTGTTTACAAAACAGAAACAGATTCAGACATAGAAAACAAACTTACGGTTACCAAAGGGGAAAGGGGGTGGGAGAAGGATAAATTAGGACTTTGGGATTAGCATATACAAACTACTGTATATAAAATAAACAACAAGGCCACACTGTATAGCACAGGGAACTATATTCAATATCCTATAATAAACCATAATGGAAAAGAATATGAAAAAGAATATATATATATAACTGAATCACTTTGCTGTAACCAGAAACTAACACAACATTGTAAATCAACTATACTTCAGTAAAAGAGTTTAAAAAAGACGTTTCGTCTAGAGATTTGCTAATCTACAAAAAAAATAAATCAGGGACCATATGTAAGTGGTAGGCAACTTATTTTTTTCCCCCTAGAGAATAAACACCAAATTGTAATTCATGTGCTTTTAATATAAGATCAAATGACTTTTTTAAAATAGTCTTACATGTATGTTCAGATTTCTTAAACATGAAATAGTTTGACTTGGCTCTGTTATTTACCAACTGTAAAACCTTGTCATTAATTTCCCTGAATTAAAAATTTTTAGTACCGTTAACACATTGTTGTGATAAGTATCCATATCTAAAAGTATTTGGTAAATTGAAACCACTTTAAATTTTACCTAACATTTTATTCTTAATATCTAGTCATCAATATTTAATGTACACCCACCATATGCCATGAGATGCTAGGTGCTAAAGATTCTACATGCAGTCAAGGTTTCTAACCTCTCAGAGCTAACAGCTGGGGGGACATGGAATGGCAGAATTGTTAAGTCTTGGAAAGATTTAATTTAAAATAATTTTAAAGGATGAAACTTTTTCTGTTGACATACCCATAATTTTTTTTCTCACTGATAGCCAGGATAATGTCATGAAGCTGATACAGAGATTGAGTTGTATTGTGTTTGATATTTCTCTAGCACATACAAAATATTGTAGGGAACTTTTTCAAAATATTTGATAAGTTAAAAGTATTTTATCTATCTGTTAAATTACATGGTATGTTGACAAAAATAGCCCTAATGTTTAGAATCTCTGTAACTGTTCATTACATCCGTAAGAAATTAAACGAATGGCTTATTTCTTTTTTCAGGTAAAGAGCATGGTGCACCATTTATACTTTAATGATAAACTTGATGCACCAAGGAAAAGTCGTTTTCCAGAACGTTTCATGGATGACATTGCTGCTCTTGTCAGCACAATTGCTAGTGATATAGTTTCACGATTTCAGAAGGTAACGGTAACTTATTTTTTTAAACTAAATCTGTGTTTCAAGCATACGTTAAACTATATTTGTTTTTCTTTTAATTGTTTCCCAGGACACAGAAATGGTTGAGAGACTCAACACAAGCCTTGCATTCTTTCTCAATGATCTGTTGTCTGTTATGGACAGAGGATTTGTCTTTAGCCTTGTAAAGACCTGCTATAAACAGGTAATGTATAATTAGTAATAGTTAGTAATCAAATAATTTAAATGCTGCGTTTGCTCTTTTAAGGCTGGAGCTAAGAGATTTTTCAAGAACACATTTATATAGTGATGTTTTTAAAAAGTGGCATATTTTTATTAGTAAGGGAAAGATAAATTACAGTTATTAGGACACAGGAATGGGGCAAGTTGCTGTCAGTACAGCTGGCTTTTCATTGAGTTATTCTGGCCCACTTATGACTCTTAGATTCTCATTCAGAAGCATACCATCAAGTCAGGAGTCTAAATGTAAAGCAGCCCCAAGATGCCATGCAAGAGTAGCAATTTTACTGAATGAACAGCTAACCCAACTTTTTCTGTCTTAAGTGATTTTTAAAGCAGTTGCATTTTGCTGCGTATTCCTCATGATGAAGCCCTAGACATAGTAGCGTTTAGAAGCATGAGTAGATGTTTACCCAAGTCACAGATATTATTATCTAGCTTTTTCTAAACTAAAAGTATCCTAGAAGTTTTCTACAAACAGCTGGTTTTGTTTTAAATTTTTTATCAAATGATTAATGAAACCTGGCTTTTAGAAAACATTAGTTATTCATCCTGATAGACCATTTGGGTAGTGAGCTGTATAATCATCCTAGAATTACCTTTTAAGGGAGCTTTAAAAATGTACAGATCTCTGTGTCCCATCCCAGCATTTCTGAGGAGTTTGAACCCTGGTGGTGGGGGTGGGAGTGTGGGAAACAGTGCTTATAAAGTACTCCCTGCTGGTCCACAGATTAGTTTTAGGGAACTACTGGTTAAAAATGCTATTTGGCAGTCTAATACTTAGAATTTTGAAGCTCTGTTCTATTGGATGCCAATATTGTATGTTTCTTTTAATAGAGAAGTTAAAACTATGCGTGGGCACTGATCTATTTGCAAGTATTTGCAACACTATGTATTATTTTTACTTTTTCCCTGAAATTTCATGTATTATTGCTCCCCAAACCTGTCCTGTCTTTATTCTTCAAGCATTGGCCTCCTACATTTGCCAAACATTAAACTAGACTTTAGGGATGCTAAAACTATTCAAATAAGGCAGTCTATATATGTCTCCTCAAGTAGCTAATGGGTGTAGTTGGGAAAATAGATAACTATAAATATAGGTTAACACAAGGTGCTGTAAAAAGAATGGATAATTTATTGTAGAAAGTTGTTTTGGTGGTATACTTTTTCTTCATAAAGTATATCTTTGAGAAGTGGAAATATTAGTGCTATATTGGAAATATAAGAATGTGGCTTTAAGAATGCACCTAGTCAGTGGATTTATACAGTAAATGTTGTAGTTCCAAATTTTTTATTTTAGGAGTAACTTTGGAAAAAGCCAATACTGTTATTTAAACCACAAAATTCAAAACTGCTCACTGAGTACTGTTCTTTAATTCTTTTTTTTTTTTGGTTGAATTTGTTTTTTTAATTTTAATTTTTTTTTTACATCTTTATTGGAGTGTAATTGCTTTACAATGGTGTGTTAGTTTCTGCTTTATAACAAAATGAATCAGTTATACATATACATATGTTCCCATATCTCTTCCCTCTTGCGTCTCCCTCCCTCCCACCCTCCCTATCCCACCCCTCTAGGTGGTCACAAAGCACCGAGTTGATCTCCCTGTGCTATGCGGCTGCTTCCCACTAGCTATCTATTTTACATTTGGTAGTGTATATATGTCCATGCCACTCTCTCACTTTGTCACAGCTTACCCTTCCCCCTCCCCATATCCTCAAGTCCATTCTCTAGTAGGTCTGTGTCTTTATTCCTGTCTTACCCCTACGTTCTTCATGACATTTTTTTTCTTAGATTCCATATATATGTGTTAGCATACGGTATTTGTGTTTCTCTTTCTGACTTACTTCACTTGGTATGACAGACTCTAGGCCCAGCCACCTCACTACAAATAACTCAATTTCGTTGCTTTTTATGGCTGAGTAATATTCCATTGTGTATATGTGCCACATCTTGTTTATCCATTCATCCGATGATGGACACCTAGGTTGCTTCCATCTCCTGGCTATTGTAAATATAGCTGCAGTGAACATTTTGGTACATGACTCTTTTTGAATTATGTTTTTCTCAGGGTATATGCCCAGTAGTGGGATTGCTGGGTCATATGGTAGTTCTATTTGTAGTGTTTTTTTTTGTTTGTTTGTTTTTCTCTTTCTCCCTTGAGGTACGTGGGCCTCTCACTGCTGTGGCGTCTCCCGTTGCGGAGCACAGGCTCCGCGGCCATGGCTCACGGGCCCAGCCGCTCCGCGGCATGTGGGATCCTCCCAGACCGGGGCACGAGCCCGTGTCCCCTGCATCGGCAGGCGGACTCTCAACCACTGCGCCACCAGGGAAGCCCCTATTTGTAGTTTTTTAAGGAATCTCCATACTGTTCTCCATATTGGCTGTGCCAATTCACATTCCCACCAGCAGTGCAAGAGTGTTCCCTTTTCTCCACACCCTCTCCAGCATTTATTGTTTCTAGATTTTTTGATGATGGCCATTCTGACTGGTGTGAGATGATTTCTCATTGTAGTTTTGATTTGCATTTCTCTAATGATTAATGATGTTGAGCATTCTTTCATGTGTTTGTTGGCACTCTGTATATCTTCTTTGGAGAAATGTCTGTTTAGGTCTTCTGCCCATTTTTGGATTGGGTTGTTTGGTTTTTTTGTTATTGAGCTGCATGAGCTGCTTGTAAATTTTGGAGATTAATTCTTTGTCAGTTGCTTCATTGCAAATATTTTCTCCCATTCTGAGGGTTGTCTTTTGGTCTTGTTTATGGTTTCCTTTGCTGTGCAAAAGCTTTGAAGTTTCATTAGGTTCCATTTGTTTATTTTTGTTTTTATTTCCATTTCTCTAAGAAGTGGGTCAAAAAGGATCTTGCTGTGATTTGTGTCATAGAGTGTTCTGCCTATGTTTTCCTCTAAGAGTTTGATGGTGTCTGGCCTTACATTTAGGTCTTTAATCCATTTTGAGCTTATTTTTGTGTATGGTGTTAGGGAGTGTTCTAATCTCATACTTTTACATGTCCCTGTCCAGTTTTCCCAGCACCACTTATTGAAGAGGCTGTCCTTTCTCCACTGTACATTCCTGCTTCCTTTATCAAAGATAAGGTGACCATATGTATGTGGATTTCTCTCTGGGCTTTCTATCCTGTTCCATTGATCTATCTTTCTGTTTTGTGCCAGTACCATACTGTCTTGATTACTGTAGCTTTGTAATATAGTCTGAAGTCAGGGAGCCTGATTCCTTCAGCTCCGATTTTCGTTCTCAAGATTGCTTTGGCTATTTGGGGTCTTTTGTGTTTCCATACAAATTGTGAAATTTTTTGTTCTAGTTCTGTGAAAAATGCCAGTGGTAGTTTGATAGGGATTGCATTGAATCTGTAGATTGCTTTGGGTAGTAGAGTCATTTTCACAATGTTGATTCTTCCAATCCAAGAAAATGGTATATCTATCCATCTATTTGTATCATCTTTAATTTCTTTCATCAGTGTCTTACAATTTTCTGCATACAGGTCTTTTGTCTCCTTAGGTAGGTTTATTCCTAGATATTTTATTCTTTTTGTTGCAATGGTAAATGGGAGTGTTTTCTTGATTTCACTTTCAGATTTTTCATCATTAATGTATAGGAATGCAAGAGATTTCTGTGCATTAATTTTGTATCCTGCTACTTTAGCAAATTCATTGATTAGTTCTTGTAGTTTTCTGGTAGCATCTTTAGGATTCTCTATGTATAGTATCATGTCATCTGCAAACAGTAACAGCTTTAGTTCTTCTTTTCCGATTTGGATTCCTTTTATTTCCTTTTCTTCTCTGATTGCTGTGGCTGAAACTTCCAAAACTATGTTGAATAATAGTGGTGAGAGTGGGCAACCTTGTCTTGTTCCTGATCTTAGTGGAAATGCTTTCATTTTTTCACCATTGAGGATGATGTTGGCTGTGGGTTTGTCATATATGGCCTTTATTATGTTGAGGAAAGTTCCCTCTATGCCTGCTTTCTGCAGGGTTTTTATCATAAATGGGTGTTGAATTTTGTCAAAACCTTTCTCTGCATCTATTGAGATGGCCATATGGTTTTTCTCCTTCAATTTGTTAATATGGTGTATCACATTGATTGATTTGTGTGTATTGAAGAATCCTTGCATTCCTGGAATAAACCCCACTTGATCATGGTGTATGATCCTCTTAATGTGCTGTTGGATTCTGTTTGCTAGTATTTTGTTGAAGATTTTTGCATTTATGTTCATCAGTGATATTGACCTGTAGTTTTTTTTCTTTGTGACTTCTTTGTCTGGTTTTGGTATCAGGGTGATGGTGGCCTCGTAGAATGAGTTTGGGAGTGCTCCTACCTCTGCTATATTTTGGAAGAGTTTGAGAAGGATAGGTGAAGGATAGGTGTTAGCTCTTCTCTAAATGTTCGATAGAATTCACCTGTGAAGCCATCTGATTCTGGGCTTTTGTTTGTTGGAAGATTTTTTATCACAGTTTCAATTTCAGTGCTTGTGATTGGTCTGTTCATATTATCTATTTCTTCCTGATTCAGTCTTGGCAGGTTGTGCATTTCTAAGAATTTGTCCATTTCTTCCAGGTTGTCCGTTTTATTGGCATAGAGTTGCTTGTAGTAATCTCTCATGATCTTTTGTATTTCTGCAGTGTCAGTTGTTACTTCTCCTTTTTCATTTCTAATTCTATTGATTTGAGTCTTCTCCCTTTTTTTCTTGATGAGTCTGGTTAGTGGTTTATCAATTTTGTTTATCTTCTCAAAGAACCAGCTTTTAGTTTTATTGATCTTTGCTATCGTTTCCTTCATTTCTTTTTCATTTATTTCTAATCTGATCTTTATGATTTCTTTCTTTCTGCTAACTTTGGGGTTTTTTTGTTCTTCTTTCTCTCATTGCTTTAGGTGCAAGATTAGGTTGTTTATTCGAGATGTTTCCTGTTTCTTAAGGTAGGATTGTATTGCTATAAGCTTCCCTCTTAGAACTGCTTTTGCTGCATCCCATAGGTTTTGGGTCGTCGTGTCTCCACTGTCATTTGTTTCTAGGTATTTTTTGATTTCCTCTTTGATTTCTTCAGTGATCACTTCGTTATTAAGTAGTGTATTGTTTAGCCTAAATGTGTTTGTATTTTTTACAGCTCTTTTCCTGTAATTGATATCTAGTCTCATAGCGTTGTGGTCAGAAAAAATACTTGATACAATTTCAATTTTCTTAAATTTACTAAGGCTTGATTTGTGACCCAAGATATGATCTATCCTGGAGAATGTTCCATGAGCACTTGAGAAGAATGTGTATTCTGTTGTTTTTGGATGGAATGTCCTGTAAATATCAATTAAGTCCATCTTGTTTAATGTATCATTTAAAGCTCGTGTTTCCTTATTTATTTTCATTTTGGATGATCTGTCCATTGGTGAAAGTGGGGTGTTAAAGTCCCCTGCTATGAATGTGTTACTGTTGAATTCCCCTTGTATGTATTTGCCTGTTAGTATTTGCCTTATGTATTGAGTTGCTCCTATGTTAGGTGCATAAATATTTACAAGTGTTATATCTTCTTCTTGGACTGAACCCTTGATCATTATGTAGTGTCCTTTTTTGTCTCTTGTAATAGTCTTTATTTTAAAGTCTATTTTGTCTGATATGAGAATTGCTACTCCAGCTTTCTTTTTGTTTCCATTTGCATGGAATATCTTTTTCCATCCCCTCACTTTCAGTCTGTATATGTCTCTAGGTCTGAAGTGGGTCTCTTGTAGACAGCATATATATGAGTCTTGTTTTTGTATCCATTTAGCCAGTCTGTGTCTTTTGGTGGGAGCATTTAATCCATTTATATTTAAGGTAATTTCAATATTTATGTTCCCATTCCCATTTTCTTAATTGTTTTGGGTTTGTTATTGTAGGTCTTTTCCTTCTCTTGTGTTTCTTGCCTAGAGAAGATCGTTTAGCATTTGTTGTAAATCTGGTTTGGTGGTGCTGAACTCTCTCAGCTTTTGCTTATCTGTAAAGGTTTTAATTTCTCCATCAAATCTGAATGAGATCCTTGCTGGGTAGAGTAATCTTGGTTGTAGGCTTTTCTCCTTCATCACTTTAAATATGTCCTGCCAGTCCCTTCTGGCTTGCAGAGTTTCTGCTGAAAGATCAGCTGTTAACCTGATGGGTATTCCCTTGTGTGTTATTTGGTGTTTTTCCCTTGCTGCTTTTAATATGTTTTCTTTGTATTTAATTTTTGATAGTTTGATTAATATGTGTCTTGGCATGTTTCTCCTTGGATTTATCCTGTATGGGACTCTCTGTGCTTCCTGGACTTGATTAACTATTTCCTTTCCCATATTAGGGAAGTTTTCAACTATAATCTCTTCAAATATTTTCTCAGTCCCTTTCTTTTTCTCTTCTTCTTCTGGAACCCCTATAATTTGAATGTTGGTGCATTTAATGTTGTCCCAGAGGTCTCTGAGACTGTCCTCAGTTCTTTTCATTCTTTTTTCTTTTTTCTGCTCTGCAGTAGTTATTTCCACTATTTTATCTTCCAGGTCATTTATCCCTTCTTCTGCCTCAGTTATTCTGCTATTGATCCCTTCTAGAGTATTTTAAATTTCAATTATTGTGTTGTTCATCGTTGCTTGTTTCATCTTTAGTTCTTCTAGGTCCTTGTTAAATGTTTCTTGCATTTTCTCTATTCTATTTCCAAGATTTTGGATCATCTTTACTATCATTATTCTGAATTCTTTTTCAGGTAGACTGCCTATTTCCTCTTCATTTGTTAGGTCTGGTGGGGTTTTATCTTGCTTCTTCATCTGCTGTGTGTTTTTCTGTCTTCTCATTTTGCTTATCTTAGTGTGTTTGGGGTCTCCTTTTTGTAGGCCGCAGGTTCGTAGTTCCCGTTGTTTTTGGTGTCTGTCCCCAGTGGCTGAGGTTGTTTCAGTGGGTTGTGTAGGCTTCCTGTTGGAGGGGACTGGTGCCTGTATTCTGGTGGATGAGGCTGGATCTTGTCTCTCTGGTGAGCAGGTCCACATCTGGTGGTGTGTTTTGGGGTGTCTGTGGACTTATTATGATTTTAGGCAGCCTCTCTGCTAATGGGTGGGGTTGTGTTCCTGTCTTGCTAGTTGTTTGGCATAGGGTGTCCAGCACTGTAGCTTGCTGGTCGTTGAGTGAAGCTGGGTGTTGGTGTTGAGATGGAGATCTCTGGGAGATTTTCGCCATTTGATATTACTTGGAGCTGGGAGGTCTCTTGTGGACCAGTGTCCTGAAGTTTGCTCTCCCATCTCAGAGGCACAGCACTGACTCCTGGCTGCCGCACCAAGAGGCTTTCATCCACACGGCTCAGAATAAAAGGGAGAAAAAGTAGAAAGAAAAGAAGAAAAGAAAGAAAGAAAGAAAAAAAGAAAGGAAGGAAGGGAGGGAGGAAAGAAAGGAGGAAAGGAGGAAGGGCGGAAGGAAGAAAAAAAGAGGATAAGAGAAAATAAAGTAAGATAAAATAAAATAATTAAAATAAAAAATAATTATTAAGAAAAAATTCTTTAAGTAAAAAAAAAAACAACAACAAAAATGGATGGATAGAACCCTAGGACAGATGGTGAAAGCAAAGCTATACAGACAAAATCTCACACAGAAGCATACACATACACAGTCACAAAAAGAGGAAAAGGGGAAAAAATAAATCTTGCTCTCAAAGTCCACCTCCTCAATTTGGGATGATTCATTGTCTATTCAGGTATTCCACAGATGCAGGACACATCCAGTTGATTGTGGAGGTTTAGTCTGCTGCTCCTGAGGCTGCTGGGAGAGATTTCCCTTTGTCTTCTTTGTTTGCACAGCTCCCGGGGCTCAGCTTTGGATTTGGCCCCGCCTCTGCGTGTAGGTCGCCGGAGCGCGTCTGTTCTTTGCTCAGACAGGATGGGGTTAAAGGAGCCGCTGATTCGGGAGCTCTGACTCACTCAGGCCGGGGGGAGGGAGGGGAACCATGCAGGGCGAGCCTTCGGCGGCAGAGGCCGGTGTGACGTTGCACCAGCCTGAGGTGCGCCGTGCATTCTCCCGGGGAAGTTGTCCCTGGATTCCGGGACCCTGGCAGTGGCGGGCTGCACAGGCTCCCCAGAAGGGAGGTGTGGATAGTGACCTGTGCTCGCACACAGGCTTCTTGGTGGCGGCAGCAGCAGCCTTAACGTCTCATGCGTGTCTCTGGGGTCTGCGCTTTTAGCCGCGGCTTGCGCCCGTCTCTGGAGCTCCTTTAAGCAGTGCTCTTAATCCCCTCTCCTCGCGCACCAGGAAACAAAGAGGGAAGAAAAAGTCTCTTGCCTCTTTGGCAGGTCCAGACTTTTCCCCCGGACTCCCTCCCAGCTAGGCTTGGTGCACTAACCTCTTCAGGCTGTGTTCACGCCACCAGTCCTCTCCCTGGGCTCTGACCGAAGCCAGAGCCTCAGCTCCCAGCCCCGCCCGCCCCGGCGGGTGAGCAGACAAGCCTCTTGGGCTGGTGAGTGCTGGTCGGCACCGATCCTCTGTGCAGGAATCTCTCCGCTTTGCTCTCCGCACCCCTGTCACTGTGCCCTCCTCCGCGTCCTCGAAGCTCCCCACCTCCGCCACCCGCAGTCTCTGCCCGGGAAGGGGCTTCCTAGTGTGTGGAAACCTTTCCTCCTTCACGGCTCTCTCCCACTGGTGCAGGTTCCGTCCCTATTCTTTTGTCTCTGTTTATTCTTTTTTCTTTTCCCCTACCCAGGTACGTGGGGAGTTTCTTGCGTTTTGGGAGGTCTGAGGTCTTCTGCCAGCGTTCAGTAGGTGTTCTGTAGGAGTTGTTCCACATGTAGATGTATTTCTGATGTATCTGTGGGGAGGAAGGTGATCTCCGCGTCTTACTCTTCTGCCATCTTCCCCCTCTGTCTCAGCGCCTTATTTTAAAGGTAGTAATGTTTTTCCCCAAAGCAGTTATTCTGTCGAATACAAGGGTTTCTCACACTCAACAATGACTTAGACTAAGAGGAAAAAGCTATTTCCTCCTTCTTAGCCATCTCCCTTTAATTTAGAAATCTCTTTAATTCTTTAATCCATCATTCTGGTATTGGTAGTAGAGAAATGATATGTTCAATTGGTGTTTTCTTATTTATGCATCGCTTACAAGGTATCTTCAAAGCTTTATTCATTACCAACTCCAAGTGTCTTGGTGTCCCTGAGGCTGGATTTTCTGCGCATCATCTGCAGCCATGAGCACTATGTTACCTTAAACTTACCCTGCAGCCTGCTAACTCCACCTGCGTCACCATCACCTTCTGTTTCTTCTGCAACATCTCAGGTATGCAAAATGTATGAAAACAAAATTTTTTAAGTCCACACTTGTGGAAAAAGCATTCTATTTCCATTCATGGAAAACATGAAAAGTAACACTGTTGAATAATAGCTGTGTGATAGGCTCCATACTAAGTGCTTTGTAAGTATTAAATGGTTAAGTGCTTTATAAGTATTAATCATTTACTCCTTACAGGAACTCTAGGAGGTAAGTTCTATTATTATCCCCATTTTACAGGTGAAAAAAATTGAAACACAGAAAGGTCAGTAACTTACCCAGGGTCACATAGTAAAAACTGGCAGAGCTAGGCTTTGAACCATGGCACGTGTTGGCATATTCTAGGCCCCAAGTTCTAACCACTTTGTCGCACCCCTCTTACCGATTCAGGCACAAGGGAGTGAATTCAGCTACATAAACTCACTTGATGTTTTCACAAATTGGGTTTTTTTGAGGCAGACACAGACTGAGTTTGGGGGACAAGGTATTAGATATTAATACCTGTGAAAGGAAGGGGAATGAAGCATAATTTAGCAGAGAAAGAAGTCAAACTGCAGTGCAGTCTGACAAAGCCCTACCTGCCTCTCTTGTATCCAGAGAACCCAAAGGAAACTAGATGGGTGTTTATGGGTTTTCACAGGGTGCCTAGTAGTTGCTCTAAATATGACAAAGGGTTATCGTAGCAATTATTATGTGTCCTGTCAAACAGATTGAAATGAAGCGATTTTGTGGTTTTCGTATCAGAGAAGCCTGGATGTTCCCTCCTAGTGAAACATCTTTTTGCTATATAATTCCTAAGGCAAACAAGCTACTTCCTTAAGCTCTTAATGTCTAAAGTCAAAGTTGATATGAACTCTTTATAAGTTTATTTTTGAGATATTTAATTCCTGAAAGTAATTCCCTACACTAGATCAATCTCAGATGTTTGATAAAGAAAATTTTAAACTTTACTTAGAAAGATTAGAAAACATCAGAGAACACCCCCAGCTTTTCATTTTACCTTTGCAAAAATTCTTAAGGATTAGCCTGTTTCCATATACTTTTACCTGGCTAGGACACACTTCTTCCAATAACAAATGAGGCTAGTCTTTTGCTCCCTTCCCCCATCCTCTGTCAAAGATGTGGCTGCACAGTCAAGTACAAATTAATCAAAGGTACAGTTCCTAAAACCTTTAATGAAACACATTTGTTTACACCTGACTCCCTGTTGAACATCTCATTCAGCCAAGAAATTAACAGAATTTCTTGCATTATCTCGTTCCCTACTTTCTCATCTAACTGCAGAATTTTCAGATTCTAATAGATGACAGAGATATCACTCTTTGGGAAGTGGGGGCAAGGATAGTTTTATATGCTTATTAGGAAGATGACTTCTCCATAGAGAAATCTGAAGTCTGTTCTAAGAAACCTCTCATGGGCAGTCTTGAATATGGATGAAGGGTGATGAGATTGAGGACATTCTTGCCTTAAGCTGTATCTGGGGGGAATGCTATTTTACAGTATTAAAAAACTCTTAAAAACTCAGTGAGCAGACAAAAAAAGACAGTCATTTTCTGGAGATAGTGTTTTCCCTGAAAAACAACTTCATAATATTTGAAATTTCTCTGGAAACCGATAGATAGCCTTGACTATGAATATTCCTCTTGTACTCAGCAGTGAGTACATAATGTATCATATGGATTTAATTCCTTTTTTCCCTTCAGAGTATGATATTGAAACATTAAGTGGCTAAAAGTATAAAGGAAAAAGCAGATGAAAAAATTTTAATATGAGAAAAAGGAAATTGAAAATAATTTAAAATGTTGTTTCATCATAGTTTCCTATACCAAAAGTAAGAGCAGTTACTTTCTCCAATGTTAATAATAGTAATGTAAAGGTAAACTTAAAAAGTTTATCTCACTTTCAGATAATGCTCACATCTCATTTGTTGTAGTGCTCTGTCTATAGAATGTTTTGTTGCATAGCTGTTATAGTTTTGTTCTACCTCACTCACAAACAGAGTTCTGGATTTTCCACCACTGTGCAAGACCAGAAGATTGCAAATATGTTTGAATTGTCTGTGCCTTTCCGCCAGCAACATTATTTGGCAGGACTTGTGTTAACAGAGCTGGCTGTCATTTTAGACCCTGATGCTGAAGGGTGAGTAGACCAGTTTTTGCCGTGTAGAGTATCAATTTGATTTTGGACAATGGAACAGAAGTATCCACTTAACTTCCTAGGAATCAGAAGAATACTGTTTACCACTCTTCTTCTACGTCTGTGTTCACTAAGTTCCATACTCATGTTATTTCTATATTTCATCAGTTTTAAGAAAGACATTTTTTGTCATCTCTGAATTTGATGTTTGTCTTGAAATCAACATTGTATCATGGTTTAGTTGGTGGCCTTTTTTTCCTTCTTAGTAGTACATAAAATATTTGTGCATATTAGTAAATGGACTTTTAGATTTGCTGATATACAGCAGGCACATTTCAGTTAGGTAGACTAATCTGTTTGATTCCTTGTGAGGAAAATTTATAATTTGCCATCATACTCTGTAGCATGTACTTCAAAATTTGCTCTATAAACAAATGTACTTAGGTTTTAGAAACTTCCAAAATTGTGTATACTTTTAAAGAATTACTGGAAATTGATATAGTAAGAAGAGTATATTGTCTGATGACTTGAATTTATAGAAATAGCTTTTCTATAAATGTGTTGTGATCTAAGATCCCTATAGGGTATTTCTATCTTAACGGCTGTTTTCAAAAATCTGAATGACTGTAACTCATTTGGGTAATAATTGCTTTTTTTTTCCATGATAGTATCATTAGGAGTTTGTAATGCAGTTTAACCTGAAGTAAGCGCTCCAGAGAACAAAAGGAGATACTTTTGAGCAGGTTTTTTAAGAATCCTATGATGTTTTTGTTGAACGAATGAAAAAGGATGCTTGTAAAGTTCTTAGCGATAGGGACATAGTTAATGCTTAGTAAACTGTCAAAGGCTAAAGCTTCTGCAAATGAAAGACATGAGTTTTTTTCATAACAGCAACTTCTCACGTTAGGAATATAGTTTTAAGAAGCAGTTTTTCACACTGTGCTCTGCAGAACTGTAAGGTTCTGAAAAGGTCCTTAATGTGCTTCCATGTAGGATGGGGTTGGGGTGTAGACACTGGAGTATGGAGAGGACAGACTAAGTGGGTGAAACCCTGGGTCTCCCACCCCTGCTTGCCACCACTCTTATATTTTGCGATTGATAAATGAATAGAAAGTCATTGGGGGGAAGGATCCATTGTTTTAAAAAAATCACTCTGAAAACAACTTCTAAACATGCCACCTTTCTTTAATAACTGTTATATCTCAATCATTTGACTCTATATTTCCAGTATTTTTACTTGATACATCAGGATAAGTTTGGTTACCAGAAACAGAAAACCTTTCTTCATACTGGCTGGCTTTATTAAAGGAAGGATATTTATTTTTTCATAATTGGAAGAAAGGTAAGGTTTTTAGCACACTATAATCAGCAGCTCAATAATGTTGTCTGGATTCTGTTCCTTTATATCTCTTACTTCTACTAGAAACCCCTCAGCTTTATCCCGAGGCTAGTGTGCCTCTCATGACTGTAAGATAGTTGCTCTGGCAGTTGAGCTTAGATTATTGCTTGTTCATGTCCAGCGGAGGACAGAGGGAAAAAACCCTCTTTCAAGCATGCAATGCACATCTTTTCTTTGGACTGATTTGGCTCACTTGCCTATCCTGTACTGTTACAGTCACCAGAGCAATGCCAGGTTCCTGGATGGATTAGATCACTTCTACTCAAATGGGGTGCTTAGACTGGTTTGGGTTCATGGGTGGTTTGTTACAAAGCAGAAGGTAAGGACCTCATGCCTAAATGTAAATCAGCTGTCACTAAAAAGTGTTTGGTTCATATAACATATTTTTTTGTAGACCTTCTCAGTTAAGGAAGCAATTAGTTAATTAACATTTATCTCTTCTCACACTGGTAATGAAACAGCTTTACTAACTGTCTGCTTTAAGTAGCAGGGCTAGTCTGATTGGATCTATCTACTTCAGAAACTGGGGGAATGGAGTCATCTTCCCCTGAGTCACAGGGGCAGGAACGTATACCTGAAAAATTTTACATTCTATTAGGAAGGAAGACAGGGGGAGGAGATGTTGTGTAGGTGTTCAGCAGTGTCTGATAAAAAATAGAGAATTCTAACAGTCAACTATTTTTGTGATGAGGTTTCTTTCTCACATGAAGGATCAGTTCTATTAAAATAGATACATTTCTATGGAACAATATAGGACCTATGAAAGACTTCTTTACTTCTTTTTTGTCTCTTCCAGCTGGTCTTCAGAGTTGGTTCTTTGATACTTGGAAAGATTTTCTATCAAGTCTGAAAGCCGTGATAACTGTGTTCACTACTACTTTGTCTATTGAGTTAAAAAAGATAACTGGAAGAGCTTTAAATAGTAATATACAGGATTATAAGCTCTTACTGTTGCTTGTTTCCTCCTTTTCTCACTCTTTCCTGCACCCAGTCCATTAGCAAATGCCTTAATACTATCTCCAAAATATACCCCAAGTTTAGCTACTTCTCTCCGTCTTTACTGCTGCTCCCCTAATCATGCTTCCATTCTTCCCTCCCTAAAATCCTTTTCTACCCAGCAGCCTACATGGTCTTTTAGAAATGAAAACTAAATTACATCACTTCCTTGCTTAAAACTCTTTAATGTGTTTAAAAGCACACTTAACTTTTAAAATAATTAAAAGTGTGTGCTTTTAAAATAGCATTTAAAATAAAATTCAGACTTAATAATGGACCTCAAAGCCCTATATATCTAGCTGTTGTCTACACTGCCACTCTCTTCCCTCCTCACATACTAAAATCTAGCCATCCTGGCCTTCTTTTTGTTTCTCTAATGGGCCCAACCCAGTCCCACCTTAGGGCCTTTGGACTAGGACTTTTCTCTGCCTGAAGCAATGCTGCAATTGCCCTAAGATCTCCACGTAGGCATTTCCTCCTTGTGATTCTTCAGGTCTCCACTCAAAGAGTATCTTCTCAATGAGACTGTCATTGGCCACCCAATCTGAATTATAGCTGTGTTGCCGTTGCCACAATTATTCTTAACCAGATAAGCCTGTTTTATTTTCTACAAGGCACTTACCTGAAATTTGCTTGTTTGTTCATTATCTGTCCCCTTCCCTTAGAATGTGAGCTCATGAGACCAGGCACTTTCTTTCTTATTCACTGCTGTATTCCCACTGCATTAGAATTGTGTCTGGTACAGAGTGGACACTTGATAAGTATATGTTAATTCAGTGAACGAATGATTGACTATGAGAGACTCACATCTCTAAGTTTTAAATTCTTCTTATATTTTTATTTTATTTTATTTTTTTAAAGAAGATGTTGGGGGTAGGAGTTTATCAATTCATCTATCTTTGCTGTGTTGGGTCTTCGCTTCTGCGCGAGGGCTATCTCTAGTTGTGGCAGTGGGGGCCACTCTTCATCGCGGTGCGCGGGCCTCTCACTGTCGCGGCCTCTCTTGTTGCGGATCACAGGCTCCAGACGCTCAGGCTTAGCAGTTATGGCTTGTGGGCCCAGTTGCTCCGTGGCATGTGGGATCCTCCCAGACCAGGGCTTGAACCCGTGTCGCCTGCATTAGCAGGCAGATTCTCAACCACTGCGCCACCAGGGAAGCCCTCTTCTTATATTTACGTAGATAAAATACAACATACATTGGTTAGATAGATCGTTAAGAGGATTGTTTTTCTTTTTATTCCTTCTGCTTGCTAAGTGATCAAAAATAATTCCTTGAGTAGCAATAATATGTTCTAATATTGTTTTAAAAATTTATTTATTTTATTTAATTTTGGCTGTGTTAGGTCTTTGTTGCTGCGTGCAGGCTTTCTCTAGTTGCAGTGAGCGGGGGCTACTCTTAATTGTGGTGCGTGGGCTTCTCATTGCGGTGGTTTCTCTTGTTGCAGAGCACGGGCTCTAGGCGCATGGGCTTCAGTAGTTGTGGCGTGCAGGCTCAGTAGTTATGGCACACGGGCTTAGTTGCTCCACGGCACGTGGGATCTTCCTGGACCAGGGCTCAAACCCGTGTCCCCTGCATTGGCAGGTGGATTCTTAACCACTGTGCCACCAGGGAAGCCCCATATGTTGTAATAATGACCAAAGATTTGCTCTCTAGAAATTTTCATTGCAGTTAGAAAGTTACAACGTTGAAACAGGATACTATGGTTAAATGCAAATTTTGTAGTACAGACCTAGTTTTGAAGAAGATTAGCACCTTTATTATAGCATTTGTAAAACTGAATTATTATTTTTGTATCTGTGTTTCTCTCTTGCTAAAGCAAGCTCTTTAAGAACAGGGACAATGTCTTATCTCCAACATCTAGCATAGGATATGACAGGTCCTGCGTGTGTGTGTGTGTGTGTGTGTGTGTAATGGCTGAAAGTGATTGAGTAATGTAGACACATGAAAAGGCTTCATGAAGACCAGTGGGTAGAGTTTAGATAGGTTGAAGTCTGGCACTGGTAGCTGCTGAGAGATGTTAAATATATACCCAGGTTTGGGAATCATAACTGGTGATACAAGTTGAAAGGGAGAACATAAAAGGCAAATGATCAGAATCTGAGACTTGGGAAGAATGTTGGAGAATATGAGGAATAATGGGAACTCTTTGGAGAAAATACTGAGAAGAAAACATAAAAGATGACAAAGTGTCAAGTAGAGAGCTAGAAAATGAAATCTGAGATATGTCCATTAGATGGAGTTCTTGACAGTATTTAAAAATATACTTTCTGAATAAAAACTGGAAGGAAGAAGAATCTCCAAGTAGATTTCATATATAGCTACATAAAATGGTAGATAAGCTAAAGAGCCCCAGAGGAAGAATACCTGGTTTCCAGTCCTAGCTTTTAAATATGCTGTGTGATCTTAAAAGAGAAAAGCTAATATTTACTGAAAAAGGCAGTGTGCAAGGCACTGTGCTAATAAGCATGTTACATAAATTATGTAATTTAATTTTCACAGCCACCTTATGAGGTTGGTTATTACCTTCATACATAGGTAGGGAAACAGAGGTTAAGTATCTTTGAAAAATCATTTAGCTATTAAATGATGAAAGGGGTACAATACCATGTGGTAAGCATTCAAAAACTTTTAGTTTCAGAGAAAGAGAGTAGATATTAGGAAGTAAATGGAAAAAAACGCTTGATATATACTGCACATTCAGGAAGTTTATTACTAGAGAAATCCTATAAATAAGCCAGAGCAAACTAGTTTCAAGTGAACATGTATTTTCAAGATAGGAAAGAAGGGAAGAACTTAGTGAAGAGGGACATTGAAGCTATTGAAGAAAGAATTTTTCTGAGATGAAAGGAAAGATGATTTGGTAGCTATAAAGATGGAGATGTGTTAAAAGACCTGGGCAGAGCAAATTCAGAACAGCTTTTCTTTCCTAAAAGAAAGTTGGAGGTAAGGTCTTCTATTGAGATTGATGATGAGAGGCTTAAGGAGAGAGAATAAGATCTGAAACAGCTGCCAGGTGCAGCATTAAGGGCAGTTGAAGTTGGATGAATTTTTCTTTAGAATGGTTTTCATAGTCAAAGCAGCTTCAGTCTAAGAAGAGAAGCCAAAAAAGTGTGAAGATGAGAGTGATCCTTGCTAGTGTATTAGCCAGTTGAAACTTGGGATTGGGAGTCTAGAAAGTTGTAAGGGCCCAAATGAGCAAGGAAGTTCAGTTTAAATAGAGATGTCGAAGGCAACCCTAGCCATGGACTACATAACCCATTAGGTAGAGGATTTTTCTTTTAGATAAAGGAAATAAAAGTTTAGTTTGGTTAAATGTGAAAAGATTTTATTTGATGTAATAGAATTTACAACTACTTAAAATTTACTCTTTTTTTTTGCGGTACGCGGGCCTCTCACTGTTGTGGCCTCTCCCATTGCGGAGCACAGGCTCCAGACACGCAGGCTCAGCGGCCATGGCACACGGGCCCAGCTGCTCTGCGGCATGTGGGATCTTCCCAAACTGGGGCACTAACCTGTGTCCCCTGCATCGGCAGGCGGACTCTCAACCACTGCGCCACCAGGGAAGCCCCTACTTTTTTTGCTTTAAAATATAACTGTAACTGGTTTTAAGTTATTTAATATTAAAATGGCCTAAGGAGTTAATGAAAAAATATTCAGATTTACTCTTAAGTGAATTTGTATAGTATTTCCTTTTCCCTCAGTTCTTATTTTGTACAGCGAGATATTAATTTTATTTATTGTTTGGACATTGATTAATTTTAAAATGAGAAGTGTTTTTTAGGAATACATGCAAATATGTGGCAAAGTTAAGAAGCTGAATAAAGTGGTTCAGTACCATGACTTACTGTTTGCTCTAAAGATATTAACTAATCTCTGTGACCTTACTGCAGCTGCTTCTTCATCTTCTTTTTAAATAGACTGTTTGGATTGCATAAGAAAGTCATCAATATGGTACACAATTTACTATCCAGTCACGACTCAGACCCACGGTACTCTGACCCCCAGATAAAGGCTCGGGTGGCTATGTTGTATCTACCTCTGATTGGCATTATCATGGAAACTGTTCCTCAGCTGTATGATTTTACAGGTACTTAGTATATTTAAGACAAACTAAAGGCAAATCTCAGTGTTTAAAAGTATTAGAAAATATCTCAAAGGTGATCTTATTTTAGGAAAAGAAATATAAGGAAACTTACACTGACATAGGTACACTGTAAATACATAACATATTTCTGAAAAAGTTTTGACTGTGTGAGAAAATTCACTGCAAGGTTTCTGTAAGCATTTCTTATGACAAATTTTTAAATAATGATTTTATAGCATTTCTATACCTACCTATTAGGAAATAGGGTTTTTTTTGTGTGAGTGTATACTGTTCATCTGAAAAAAACAATATGAGAAAACTTGCCAGATGTCCACCACCCTCAGTCTCAATATTATTCATATACATAAAATTGAATTTAATATTCACCTGAATAACAACAATGATGTTTATTGCTAATACTGGTTTAATAAGTTGAAGTTTTGTTACTTTTTAAAAACTGGAACCCACAAAGTTTTATTCCTCTTGCTTTCCATTTTTAGAATTTACTTAAATTCCTTCATTTGCCTTAGAGAAAACACTGTAGGTTGCATTTGAACTAGCAGTTAACCTGATAAAAGTACTTCCAGTTCAATTTAAAAATTTTTACTGGTATCTAATACGTATTATCAGTAGGTGCTGGTGATACAAAGATAGCAACTCTTTCCCTTTGAGAGACTAATAGTAGAATAGTTTTCCCAGTATTTTGATCACTAAAGCGGGTTTCCTTATCTGAAGGCAGAAATTTATATTATTATATCTTCTTTTACTAGCAAGTTAAAGTTCTCTACAAAACTATAAATATTACTACAGGAATGAGTTAATGTTTAAAATATTTAAATTATTTTTTTATAAGAAGTAAATATAATGATAAGCAGTATATGTTAATAGGTTTTTCTTTAAAGAGTAAAGGAGAATAAGAAAGGGAATTGCTTGCTCAATAGCTGTTAATTAAGCTAAACAGAAGTTTTCTTTATTTATTTTTGGGTGATTTTTTTCCAGAAACTCACAATCAACGAGGAAGACCAATCTGTATAGCCACCGATGATTATGAGAGTGAGAGCGGAAGCATGATAAGCCAGACAGTTGCCATGGCAATTGCAGGAACATCAGTTCCTCAGCTAACAAGGCCCGGCAGTTTCCTCCTCACATCAACGGTAAAAACAACCCTCCTACAGAAGTTTTATCTGGAAAGACAGATATTTCCAAGGATATATCCTTTAATAACTGAGATTATTGTACTAGCTGATGCAGAAGTACTCTGAGTTTTATTTATTTTGTGGAAACATTAAGGTTTTGAGAATATTGCCTATCTTGTACTAAGTTTTTTTTGTTTTGTTTTGTTTTTTTGCGGTACGTGGGCCTCTCACTGTTGTTGCCTCTCTTGTTGCGGAGCACAGGCTCCGGATGCGCAGGCTCAGTGGCCATGGCTCACGGGCCCAGCCGCTCCGCGGCACGTGGGATCCTCCCGGACCGGGGCACGAACCCACGTCCCGTGCATCGGCAGGCGGACTCTCAACCGCTGTGCCACCAGGGAAGCCCCTAAGTTGTTTTTAAAATTATTAATTACCTCAAGCTTTTCGGTATAAAGCTCTATATTCTGTCATTTAGAATTTTGAAGGTTGCCTTACTTATAGCCTATTTTCTTCATTTTTAAATCCCATTTTATTCTTTGTCAGCCCTAAGAAATAGTCTCAGTTATTTAGCAGTTGAGAATATTTATTTTTAATCTGTGAAGATTTATACTTTTTCATATTTAAATAAATTGATATTCATTCAGCCCTGTAATTTTCCCCTCTTAAAGAGGGAAGAACAGGGAGGCAGGGAGTAAACAAAGTTAATAAAACAAGATCGACTTCTAAAAGTTTTAGATGACTTTCAGAAAATTGCAATCGTATTTATGGAAGCTAGCTTACTAGGCAACTTTTTTAAAAGTTTTATTGAGATAATTTACATATCAAAAGATTCACTCATTTTAAGTGTACAATTTCATGGTTTTTAGTATCTTTACAGAGTTATGCAGCCATCACCACAAACTAATTTTAGAACATTTCCATCACCCCCAAAAGAACCCTGAAGCCTATTAGCAGTCACCCTCTATTTCCACACAGCACCAACCCTAGGCAGCAACTAACCTACTTTCTTTCTGTATAGGTTTGCCTGTTCTGGACATTTCATATAAATGGAATTATACACTGTGATCTTTTATGTCTGGCTTCTTTCACTAAGCATAATGTTTTTGAGGTTCATTCATGTTGTGACATGTATCAGTACTTCTTTTTTTAATGCCAAATAGTATTCCTAAATATTGATAGACCAGATTTTTATCCATTTATGAGTTGATGAACAGTTGAATCGTTTCCACTTTTTGGCTGTTAGGAATAATGCTGCTATGAACATTTGTGTACATGTCTTTGTGTCCACATATGTTTTCATTCCTTTTGGGTAGATACCTAGGAATGGATTTGCTGGGTCATATTGTATCTCTATCTTTGACATTTTGAGAAACTTGTAAACTTTTTCAAAGTGGCTGCTCCATTTTAAATTCTCACCAGCAATGAATAAAGTTTCCTGTTTCTCTAAATCCTCATCAACACTATTATCTCTTTTTTATTATATATACTTCATACCTTAGTGTGTATGAAGTGGTATCTCATTGTCGTTTTGATTTGCATTTCCCTAAAGTCTACTGATACTGAGAGTATCTTTTCATTTGCTTATTGGCACATCTTTTTGTATATCTTATTTAGAGAAAAAGTCCATTCAAATCCTTTAATGTTTTAAAATTGTGTTATTCATCTTCATTGTTATTGAGTTGAAAGAGTTTTTTATATATTCTGGATATAAATTCCTTATCAGATATGTGATTTGCAGATATTTTCTCCTGTGAATTATCTTTCCCCTTTTTATTTCCTTAAATATTTATTTATTTATTTATTTATTTATTTATTTATTTATTTATTTATTTAATTTGTGTCGGGTCTTAGTTGCAGCATATGGGATCTTTCATTGCGGCACATGGGCTTCCAGAGCGCGTGGGCTCTGTAGTTGTGGTGCATGGGTTCCAGAGCACGTGGGGTCTGTAGTTGTGGCACACGGGCTTAGTTGCCCCACGGCATGTGGGATCTTAGTTCCCCGACGAGGGATCAAAACCGCATCCCCCTACGTTGGAAGGCAGATTCTTAACCACTGGACCACCAGGGAAGTCCCTCTTTTCACTTTCTTGATGGTGTCATTTGAAGTGCAAAAGTTTTTAATTTTGATGAATTCCAGTTTTTCAGTGTTTTCTTTTACTTGCTTTTGCTATTGTAGATACAAAATAATATATAAAGTACATGTATAGTTAAAACGTAATAATAGAAGAAACAGCAGTGTACCTACCACTCAGCTTCAGAAATAGAACATTGCAATTTCCTTGGAAGTTCCCAGTTTGCCATCAGTTCAATCCCTTTCTCCCCTCAAAATGACCACTATTCTCAGTTTTGTTGACCTTGGTTTTCATTTTTTAAAACCTTGCTTATGTGAAATACACCACAGATGAAAAAGTACATGAAACATAAATGTAAATGTTTACAAAAGATTTTAAAATGAATATCTTTGTAACCACAATTCAGGACAAAATATAGAACATTGACCGCCTTCCAGAAATCCTTGGCCTGCTGTTTTCTACCACAGCTATCCACCAAGCCACCCACTATCCTAACTAACGAAGTAATTGCATAATTTTGTTAATAGTTTCACCATCTAAGTTTGCATCCCTAAATACTATAGTTTAGTTTTACATTATGTCTTTAATATTTCTCCATGTTGTAAAAAATAGCTGTAATTCACTGATTTTTCATTTTAGCATGATATTCCATTGTCTGACTATAGATCAATTTATTTACCCATTCTATTGATAGATGCATAAATGGTTTCTGATCTTTGGTTACAAATAACAGTCTTATAGATTCTTCTGTATATTTCCTGTCTGCATGTACACACTTTTATTTAGGGTATTTCTTAGGAGTGGAATTTGCTGGGTCATATATGTGTACCCTCTTCTATACTAGATATGCCATGATGTTTTCCAAAAGGTTTGTCTTAATTTTTATTTGCACCTGCCGTATGAGAGTTTCTGTTCCTTCATATGTTCATTCATCTGCACTTAGAATATTCAAACATTTAAATTTTTGTCAATTTGGTAATATATCATTATATCTCATTTTAGCATTCATTTTCCTGATGTCTTATGAGGGTGTGCACTTTTTCATATAAATGGCTATTTGGATTTTTTCTTTTGAAGTATCTAGAGTTTTTTTGCCCATTTTCCATTGGATCGTCTGCCTTTGCTTGTAATTTATAGTAGTTTATATGTCTGGATCAAGCCCATTGTCAATTATAAGTGGTTCAAAGATTTTTTTCTTTTTTTGTGGCTTGCTTTTTCATACACTTAATTGTGAATTTGGTGATAAGTGTCTTATTTTAAAGTAAGATTGTATTGAATCTATGGATCAGTTTTTGGGAAAATTAATATTTTTACATGCTTGAATCCCCAAATCCTTGAATATGTTAGATCTCCCCACTATTTAGGCTTTCTTTAATGTCTACACATACATAAACTTTTATAGCTTTCACCAGAGGCCCAGAACATCTTTTGTAGGTGTATTGTTGGTCATTGATATTTTAAAAATATTTTAGTAATATTATAAAATTATATAATATGATAATGTATAATACACATAAATTATATATATGTAACATTATATTCTTATAGTCTCATAAATGTCATCTTTTTCAAAAATTGTTTCCTAATTGTTGATTGCTATTGTTTTTTTGGCCGTGCCACGTGGCTATGGGATCTCAGTTCCCTGACCAGGGATTGAACCTGGGCCACGGCAGTGAAAGTGCCAAATCCTAACTATTAGACTACCAGGGAACTTCCTAATTGTTGATTGCTTTTATGTGGGCATAGAATTGATTTTGAACAATAATGTTTATTTCCAGCAGAATTGCTAAACTAATAACAGAGGTGTAGATTTTTTTTTTCTGCATACACAATCATATCATCTGGCAGTTTCATTTCTTCCTTTCTCTTTTTTTTCCATAACTTATTTACTGGCTAGAACCTTGAGTACAATGTTAAATAGAAGTAGTGATAGTTGGCATCATTAAAGGGGAACCTTGCAACATTTCATTCTTAAGCATAGGTGCTAAAGGTTTTGGTTTGGGGGTTTGGTTTTTTTTAAGATACCCTCTGTTATATTATGGAAGTCCCCTTCTGTTCCTAGTTTGCTAAGAGTTTTATTTTTGTAATTATGAATAGTTGTTGAATTTTATCATGCTTTTTTGCACCATTGAGACTGTCATTTTATTCTGCTTTGTAATCTTTTACTGTGACCCCTTTCAGTTGATTTTCTAGTGTTAAACCTACCTTGAATTCCTGAATTAAACCCAACTTTTTCATGATTGTATATTAATAGATTTGGTTTGCTGTATTTTGTTTAAGATTGTATATCCATGTTAGTAAGATTTTTTTTCTTTCTCATAATGTTCTATTCAGATTTTGGAATCAGGGGTAGTTTAGCCAATTAAAATGAGCTAGGGAATTTCCCCTTTTATTCTGTTCCCTGAAAGTACTTGTTTAAAATTGAAATTATTTCTTCCTGGAATATTTGGAGAACTTGTGAGTGAAGCCATCTATACCTGCAGTTTTCTTTTTTAAAACTTTTAAAATTACCTGTATAATTTCTTTAATGATTGTAAGGCTGTTCAAGTTTTCTATTTCTTTTTACACTGGTTTTTATAAATTTTATTCTAGCAGAAATTTATTCAAATTTCTTGGCATACAGAATTGTTTCAAATATCTTCTATGATCTTTTTAATGTCTATAACATCTATAGTAGAAATAAACATTTTTATTTCTGCGACTGGCTTTTTATATCTTTTGTCTTAAATCAGTCTCAACAGAAATTTGTATATTTCTTTAGTTTGTGTAAAGAACCAATTTGGGGTCAGTGTTGATCCTCACTTTTGAATGTTTATCTTTATTATTTACTGTCTTCTACTTTCTTTTGGTTTATATTGATGTTCTTTTTTCTAAATTCTTGAGATGGATGCTTAACTCACTAATTTTCATCCTTTCTTCTCTGATGCATATTTTAATCATAAACATTTTCCTTTAATTATTGTTTTAGTTACATACCACAGTGTATAGGTAACATTTTCATTAGTCATCAAAATATATCTTAAGTTCATTATGGTTTCTTTTTAGACTTTTGGGCTATTAAATTGTTTTTATTTGAGAATTTCCAGTCATACGAAAATTTCTAGTAATCCTTTTGCTTCTGATTTTGGCCTAATTGAATGATCAGAGAACTTACTCTACATAATCTGTTATATTTGTGGGAGTTGGTTTTATGGTCTAGTACGTGGTCAGTTTTTGCAAATATCTCACATATTTGAAAAGAATGCATATTCTTCATTTGTTAGTTATATGTTCTATATTTATTCATTACATGCATTACATCAAATTTGTTAATCCTATTGTTTAAATCTTCTTTCTCTTTACTGAATTCTGTTCACTTTTTCTAATATCCCACTACAACTGTGATGGTGTAATTTCTTCTTGTCATTCTGTCAGATTTTGTTTTATTTCTTTTGAGGCCTTATTATGAAATATCTAATTTTAAATTGTTATATTTTTGATGGATTGTACCTTTTGTCAACATGAACTGTAATGCTTATTTTTTATTTGCCTTAAAGTCAATTTTGTATAATACTGGTATAGCTATGCTAGGTTTCTTTTGCTTAGCATGTATGTGTGTATATGTGTGTGTGTGTGGCATGAGTTTTTCCATCCTTTTACTTTCATTGTTTTTTCTCATGTTTTTTTTTTTTTTTTTTGCGGTATGCGGGCCTCTCACTGTTGTGGCCTCTCCCATTGCGGAGCACAGGCTCTGGACGCGCAGGCTCAACGGCCATGGCTCACAGGCCCAGCCGCTCTGCGGCATGTGGGATCTTCCCGGACCAGGGCACGAACCCGTGTCCCCTGCATCGGCAGGCGGACTCTCAACCACTGCGCCACCAGGGAAGCCCTTTTCTCATGTTTTAAATGTGTCTTTTATAAACAGCATATGTTTAGAGTTTGTCTTATATTTGTAAAATCTGGTCTATTCATCTTTGTCTTTCACTAGAGTTTTAAAACCCATTTACATTTAGTATAATTAAATTAATGTACTTAACATTTTAATTTTACTTCATGTTTTCTCACCCCTATTATGTATTTCTTTTTGTCTCATTTATTATCTTCTTTTGGATCATTTTTTTCTCATTCTATTTTTTCCTCATTCCACTTTTTCCTCTCTACTAGGTTGGAAGTCATACATTCTGTTTCTATTCTTTTTGTGATTATGTTACAAATAAGAATATGCTTTCTTAAATTTCAATCTAATATTAATCATTACCTTTACTTTCACATTGGTTAATAGAAGGATCTTAAAACAGGTTGACTTCATTTACCTTTCTTTCTACTTAAATGCTATCTTTAGTTTTATGTATCATTAAACCTCACAAGACATCATCATTTTTTTATGGCTATATAGAATCAATTATTTAGATTTGCCCATGTGTTCACCACTTTACTTGCTCTTGATTCTTTCTCAAATTTGTGATTTCTATGAGATGTTTTTCTACTTTGTGAAATACATCCTTTAGAATTTTCTATTCTGTGGTGATGAACTCTCTGTGTTTCTTTGAAAAATGTCTTTATTTGACCTTCATTAGGATTCCTTTTTTAAGAAGTAGCATCTGAGTTTCCTCTGTTTTCTTTCAGTCTGCTGAGGACGTTGTTCCCATTGTCTTCTCATTTCTGTTGCTACTTTTGAGAAGCCAGCTGTTGTGAACTGTTACTTCTTTGAAAATAACTTGTGTTTTTTTCTGTCATTTCTTTGATAGTCTCCTTAAAATTGGCTTTCTGTGGTTTCAATTGTTGAGACTAATTTTGAATTTCTTTATGTTTATTCTGCTTGGTAGCTTTTTTTGACTTCTTAAATTTATGATTCAGCATCTTCAGTTCTATGGAATTCTCAGCTGTTATGTGTCCAAATATGTCCTCTTCTCCATTCTGTCTCTCCTCTTTCATATTCCAGTTAAACTTATGTTAGTCCTTTTTATTGAATAATCTTTGTCTCTACTCTTCTGTGTATTCCATCTTTTTGTTAACCTGTGCTTCATGCTGGCACTTTTCTTTTGATCTATCTTTCAGTCTACTAATTCTCTCCTTAACTATACCTGATATTACATTACACCAACCCACTGAGTTCTTAATTTAGTTATTGGGTAAATTTTTTTCAGTTTTCTAAATTCTGTTGTTTCTGCTGTTTCTTTTCAATAAAACATTTCTCTTTATATTTTCAAGTTTCCAGTCAAGATTTTTAATCTTATTTTTTGGGCAAGGGTGGATAGAAAGTGTAGTTATTTTATAGTCTCTGATAATGTCAATACCTCAAGTCTTAATGTACCTTTTTCTGTTATCTGTTTTGTCAGTTCTCACTCATGATGTATTGCTTCTTTGTGTGCCTAGTTCATGACTCTGTACTAGACTTTGTATTTGCAGTATTACTTGTATGTATAATAAGAGTCCTGGGGTTGTGGTTTCTTCCTTCACAGAAGATTCATTGATGGGTAATACCAAACCAGAAGGTTCTTTTTTTTTTTTTAATGCTTTGAGAGAATGGAGAAAACAGCCCCTCAGTTTTTTGTAGGGCTTAATTCTCTCATAGAAACTTGACTGAGAAAGACTGTTCTGGATACAAATCTCAGGTGGTGGTGGTTGTTTTTTTTTACATTTTAACATAGTGATTTTTTTTAACATCTTTATTGGAGTATAATTGCTTTACAATGGTCTGTTAGCTTGTGCTTTATAACAAAGTGAATCAGCTATACATATACATATATCCCCATATCTCCTCCCTCTTGCATCTCCCTCCCACCCTCCCTATCCCACCCCTCTAGGTGGTCACAAAGTGCTGAGCTGATCTCCCTGTGCTATGTGGCAGCTTCCCACTAGCTATCGGTTTTACATTTGGTAGTGTATATTTGTTGGTTTTATATGCAACAAATTTCTACTAATTTATGGTGTGCTTTTTCTATGTATCTATTTATTTATTAATTGAATGAACAAACACACATTCTCAATTTCAGTGTAAGCAAATATGATCATCTTTTTGTGGTTTATGGTTTACGCTTTTTATGTATTATTTAAGAAATTCTGTCCTACTCCCAAGATTACAAATATGTTCTTTTATATTTCCTTTTAACATTTAAGTTCTTTCTTTGTCCAGAATTTATTTTTTGTACAATAGTGCAAGGTAGGAGTCTACTTTTTTTCCCCCAAGGGAAGTTGGTTATCTCACACCATTTATTGAATAATTCATCCTTCCACCACTGATTCATAGTGCCAGCTCTGTTATATGTCACAATTTCATATATGCATAGGATTTTTTTGTGTGCTTCCTATTATTTCATTAGACTATTTGTCTATCCATATGCCAATATCGAGCTGTCTTAATTATTCTAACTATTTAGTAAATGTTGCTATCTGGTAGAGCAAATTTGTCCCCCATCCTACCTGGTTCTTCCTCAAGAGTGCCTTGGCTATTTTTGGCCCTTTGCTTTTCCCCATTAAATTTAAAATTAGTTTGTCAACTTCCAGGAAAAACCTGGCTGGTGTTTTGATTGGAATTGCATTGATCCTGTAAAACAATTTGGGGGAAACCTGACATCTTTTCATTACTGAGTCTTTTTCATGTTTGTCCAACTTTCTTCAGACTGTGTCACTGTGTTATTGCAGTTTATGTGGGGGTATAGGAAATGTTAGTGTGTACCTGTTTGTCGAATTCGGTATAATTTTAAAATTTTGTTTTAAAAAATCAGTCACTGAGAATTTAGTCAATATATTTATGCATACCTGAAAGTTCTGCTATAGAAAGTGCTTACTTTTAAAATAAAGAAGCATTTTCCTTATGAGAGAGACTGTGGATTTGGGGGTGGGAGTCAAAGCTATTTGTGTCCAGGTCAGGTGCAGTATAGCATAGTGGTTAAGTGAGTTTATGTATGTGAATTTATTTACATGTGTGTGCATCCATTAAAGGCAGTAATCATAGTGGATACGGGCTTGGTTTCTGGAGCCACACGTTCTGCATTTGAATACCAGTTCCACCATTTATTGCAAAATACTTTCACAAAATATTGATACTTAACTACTTCTTGTCTCAGTTTTCTTGTCTGTAGAATGGAGTAAGTAATAATATTTATCTCTTTAGATGGTTTCAAGGGAAACCATCATGCATGATAGAGGGGAGATTAGGGTAGTAGTTGAGGTCATGGCTTTCCTTTGTAATTCCTCTCAACATCCTATCCACTGCTTTCTTATTATAATTTAGTATATTTATTAACCAAATATTAGAATGTAGTATAATGGTGAAGAGTATAAGCTTAGGCGTCTGGTTAACCTGGACTAAAATTGTGGCTTTACTTTTTCTTAGAATGTGATTTAGGGCAAATTACTTAATCTCTAGCCTTTAGTTTCCTTACCTGTAAACTAGAAATAACAATAGTTAATACCATCTCATAAAACTGTTGAGAGAGTTAAATAAGAAAAAGCAATTAGCATAGTGTCTAGCACATTTCAAATTTTGTTATGTTTTGCCATCATCATTATTTGCCATCATCATTATTATTATTGTCACCCTGCATTCTTGTCTGTAAAATTGAGATGATACAACCTGCTTAGTAATGTTGTTGGAGGACTAAATGAAATAATATATGCAAAGAGCTCAGTATGATGACTGGAAGAGAGTAAATATTCAATAAATGGTACTGTAAACAAGTTCTTAGTTTTAGTTTTTGTTTGTATTTCACACACTGTATACTAATACAAATCGAAGGTTGGGAATATAACCTTAAATTTATATGCTCTAAGTAAAAATACTTTTTACTTATATGTGGTCTAAGACTTTTTCCTTTTGTCTGTGGCCCTTGATAGGAAATAGTGATTCTCTAAACCTGATAAACATTTTGTTATCACATAATACTCTTAAAATAGTCTTATATAGAGTCAATTTTTTTTCCTTTATTTATATCGTGTCTGATAGTCTTTGGTATATATCTTAGTTTTTAATAATAGGACCTTTTAGTTTTTCCCTTTATGTTTTCTGTTACGTTTATAGTCTGCTGGAAGCCCTGTCATAGATTAAAGCAATCTTCTATTGCTAGGAAAGGTTCATTAAATGTCAGGACCTTAAGTTTAAGGTTCTATATGAGTTACACAAGTATTGTCTAAATCAGATTGTTCTTTTCTTTTTTTTTTTTGCGGTACGCGGGCCTCTCACTGTTGTGGCCTCTCCCCGTTGCGGAGCACAGGCTCCAGACGCGCAGGCTCAACGGCCATGGCTCACGGGCCCAGCCGCTCCGCGGCATGTGGGATCTTCCCAGACCAGGGCACAAACCTGTGTCCCCTGCATCGGCAGGCGGACTCTCAACCACTGCGCCACCAGGGAAGCCCCAGATTGTTCTTTTGAAATATTTAATTTTAAAGTAATTGTTGTATTGCTTTTAGAAGAAAACAACTGACAACTGAAAAAAAGAAATGGTCTTTGATCATTTTGTGTCTCATTCTACTGCTTTTTATTTTCAGAGTGGCAGGCAACACACTACCTTTTCAGCAGAATCAAGTCGGAGTCTTTTGATCTGTCTGCTTTGGGTTCTCAAGAATGCAGATGAGACAGTTTTACAAAAGTGGTTTACAGATCTCTCAGTCCTGCAGCTAAACCGGCTATTAGATCTGCTTTATCTTTGTGTATCTTGCTTTGAGTACAAAGTAAGTGATCATTGTGCCATTGCAAAGATGAACAAGAGGGGAAACATAATATGGAAAAGAAGAAGAAAATTTCTTCAATGTGTCTTCTTTTCTAATGTTTAAATTTTAGGGAAAGAAAGTGTTTGAAAGAATGAATAGTTTGACCTTTAAGAAATCAAAGGACATGAGAGCAAAGCTTGAGGAAGCTATTCTTGGAAGCATAGGTGCCAGGCAAGAAATGGTGCGCCGAAGCCGAGGACAGCTTGGTATGTACACAGTATCTTCTCCTTCTGGTGAGAATATTTTTCAGTTTCCTTGAACACTATTACAGTGATCATTTTTGCAAGTCTTCAGTAACAATTCTACACTTTTAAAATAGTGTTTTAAATGTAACTGTGAATTAACTCGAATAGCCATTTCTTTGCACATTAGAATTCCTATTTAAGTAGGGTGAGCATACTTACAATTTGCTCTGGATAATCTCAGTTTGTTTCTCTTGCCCTTGTGTGATTAATAGCATCCTTTATTTTTAAAAATAGATTTTTTAAGAGCAGTTTTAGGTTCATAGCAAAATTGAGCTGAAGATACAGATATTTCCCATATATCCTCTGTCCCCACACACATGCATGGCCTCCCTCGTTATCAACCTCCCCTACCAGAGTGGTACACTTGTTACAACTGATGAACCTATACTGATGCTCATTATCATACAGAGTCTATAGTTTACATTATGGTTCTCTTGGTCATCCATTCTATGTAGCATCACTTTTTACTCTTAAAAGTTTCCTAGTTTTGCAGTGATTTAATATACCCTGTATATAAGGCAAAGATATTGCCCATTAAACTCAAATATCAGCAAGAGAAGACAATTTTGTAGCATTTGAAACCTGTTTCTAATCCCTGGTCTGCTACCCAATAGCCGTATAACTTTGGCCAAGTCACTTAATCTCCCCACTTTCCCCTTCCTCATCCATTTGTGATTGTTTTGAGATTTTAAAAGGTAGTGTTGATCTTATCATCTTTGTAGTGACCATGTGTGTGTAAACATTTCGCAAATTCTAAAGTAATATTGTTGCTGAGAGCTCCTTAAGGTCAGGGACATGGCTTAGTCATCTGTGTACATGACATTCGCTAACAGCTCGATATATATTTGTTGACTTAAAATGTGAATGTACATTTACATGAATATTTTTTAATTATTGTTTTTGATAGGCCATTTAACTTAGTGATTGTTTTCTTAAGTAAACTTAAATATCTTTTATATGCTATGTGTGTTTGGAATTTAATAATGAATAAAACAAAGTCTTTGCCTTTGAAATTAATAGAGCACTGTTTGTTCACTTCAGTTATATACAGTTTACAATGTACCTATTGATTTTCTTTTAACTCTTTTAGTATGTACAACAACCATCTATAAAGTATGGAAATTAACTTTCTAGGTCATTTAATTATTACCAAAGCCTAATGAATAATTATCCTCATCTTTAAGATAAAATAAAACTCACAGAGGTAAATAACTTGCCTAAGATTATAAACTGATAGAACCAAGATCTTTTGACTGCCAGTTTAGTGTTCTTTATATTATACAGTAGCTCTTTCTGAGGCTTACTGTTGGAAAGAGTGGAGCTGTTACCGATATGTTTGTTACATTTTTAAACTTGTGGCCTTTGGACAGCTACCACTGTTTAAATGTAAGAAATGAAGTTCTGTATGTGGAATCTTAACCCCCCACCCCCACCCCACAAACTCATAGATACGGAGAACAGATAGGTGTTTACTAGATGTGGGGGGTAGAGGTGGACAAAATGGGTGTAGGGGATCAAAAGGTACAAACTCACCGTAATAAAATATGTAAGTACCGGGGATGTAACTTATAGCACCGTGACTCTAGTTAACAAATGTATACTTGAAAGTTGCAAAGTGAGTACATCTTAAAAATTCTTTTTTTTTTAAAAAAAAATATTTATTTATTTATCTTTGGCTGCATTGGGTCTTCGTTACTGTGCGCAGGCTTTCTCCATTTGTGGCGAGCAGGGGCTACTCTTGGTTGCGGTGGCTTCTCTTGTTGTGGAGCATGGGCTCTAGGCGGGCGGGCTTCAGTAGTTGTGGCACGTGGACTCGGTAGCTGAGGCTCGTGGGCTCTAGAGCACAGGCTCAGTAGTTGTGGCGCACAGGCTTAGTTGCTCTGCAGCATGTGGGATCTTCCCAGACCAGGGATCAAACCCGTGTCCCCTGCATTGGCAGGTGGATTCTTAACCACTGCGCCACCAGGGAAGCCCAAAAGTTCTTATCGTAAGAGAAAAATATTAGAAGCTATGTGTGGTGATGGTTGTTAACTAGACTTGTGATGATCATTTTGTAGTATGTGCATATATTGCATCATTATGTTATACACCGGAAACTAATATAATGTTATATGTCAATTGTATTTCAATTTTAAAAAAAGAATTGAAATTCTTGTCTTTGAAAAATTAAACCTTTGCAATTCTTATATATTTGGATACTTAATAAGCTAGGTCATCTAATGATAGACATTCTTAACTAAGGAGATGAGAGACAATTTCATGGAAAAAAAGTTAATGATAAAAATGAAAATAGATCACAGTTACTTATTTTGTTAACTGTCTTAATATAGACATATCTTTTTGCTTTCTTTCCCAAAATTTCTTAAAGACTGAGGTTTCAAAATCAAAGAGGTAAAGAGAGAAAGAAAGGGAACGAAAGGGAGAGAAAGCAGGAGTATCCAGACATGTCCTTTATTGTGTGTCAAATTATATTTGTTTCTCAATATTTTTAAAATTTCTATTTGAACTCTGAATTTTTACTTTCATTTTTCTTTCCATTTTCCCAGCCAATTTAAAGCTTCATGGTTTTCAAAAAGGAGCATTAGTTTTCTAGTTGAAAGCTTGAAGTCATGACTTGATTCTATTGTTTATATTTCTCCACAATTCTCAATGCCTTCTCCACTTCTGCTGGATTGGTATGAATCAGTTCTATTGCTGCTGCCCCTTAAGGAGCCCATACCATTCATTTTGCCTTCCATCCTAGAAACCGCTTGGGAGAAAGCCCCTATCTTCCTCCTGTCCTGCCTTCTGTGGACCAAAATAAATAATACTTTATGAATCCTTTTTTTAAAAAAATTATTTATTTATCTATCTATCTCTATTTATTTATTTTTGGCTGCGCTGGGTCTTCGTTGCTGCGCGTGGGCTTTCCCTAGTTGTGGTGAACGGGCTACTCTCTAGTTGCAGCGAGTGGGGGCTACTCTTCGTTGTGGTGCACGGGCTTCTCATTGGGGGGCTTCTCCTGTTGCAGAGCACGGGTTCTAGGTCCGTGGGCTTCAGTAGTTGTGACTTGCGGGCTCTAGAGCACAGGCTCAATAGTTGTGGCGCACGGACTTAGTTGTTTTGCGGCATGTGGGATCTTCCCAGACCAGGGCTCAAACCCATGTCCCCTGCATTGGTAGGCGGATTCTTAACCACTGCGCCACCAGGAAAGCCCCTCAATCCTTCTTAATTTGTTTATTTATTAAACAAAAAGTTATTGAGTTCTCAGGATGTGCCAGACACTTTGTCAGTACCTGACATAAAGGGGTGAACAAAATGAACATAATCTCTGTTCTTAAGTAGCTTATATTCTTGTGGTCATAAGTGCTATGGAGAGAAAGAAAGTAAATTAAGAGGAAAGGAAGTGGTAGAGAGTTGAGGAAGGCCTTTCTGCAGAGGTGATGAATAATTGGCCAGTGAAAATTTGTGGGAAAAACAATCAGGTAAAAGGAACAACCACCATTGCGCACATCCTAAATCAGTAGCATATGTAGTGAAACTACACACACACACACAATAATGGTAGTATAAACAAGAGTGGGAGGAAATAAGATCATATCATGCGTGTTCTTATAAACCATGGTTAGGACTTTGGGAAAGTCAGTATTAGAAAGTTTGCTTATTTAAAAGCATGTTTGTTTTTTTTATATTACATTTAGCAAATATATTTCTTCTGCAACTGTTGTGAAAAATTTTAATAAAAAGCACCATTGTCTGGTTGGTTTTTCCACTTGTACTGAGGATAAGGTGGCTGTGTATAAAATTAATAACATGTAGGATTTCTTATATGTTTGCAAATATACATGTATGTGGTCTGACTGAAATAACATTAAAAAAAGGTTTTGAAATTTGTTTGACAGAGAGAAGCCCATCTGGAAGTGCCTTTGGGAGTCAAGAAAATCTGAGGTGGAGGAAGGATATGACTCACTGGCGTCAAAACACTGAGAAGCTTGACAAGTAATTTAACCTTCTGTTTTATCTTACTGATGGGTTTGTTGAGTTTCAAATAATGATTACTTTTAGTGTTATTTTTTATATATTAGGCATTCAAATCTTAGAAGACAAAATAGTTATATTTTAGTTTTAAATTTTAGATTAAAAATGATTTGAGGGAAGAATTTTTCATATGGTATAGTAAAACAAAAGGTTACATATTCACATGTTACTCTGTTTTCCTCCAACAATCCCCTTTGGAAAATGCATTCGGCAACTATTTTTTAAATATATTTTGGGTGTCACACTGAACTAAATATTTCAGGGATTACAAAAAATTAGAAAACTAATCTTTGCCCTCTTAAAGCTTAAAATATAAAGAAAGACAAAACACTCTACAAGTCTTCTGTTTCTATCATGGAGGCAAACTAGGTACACTAACTGACCACCCTACCGCCAAAAACAATCCTAAAGGACTGCATCTTCAGCCTAAGGGGAACTGGAAGTAAACCTTTCTCACTGCCCAGGTAACCACAGGTAAAGTTGCTTGGCTTGACACTTGGCATTACAGGTGTCATGGGGCTAACATTTTTTCCTGATAGTTTGTAATTACAAGTTAGCTCTCAAGTAACTTGATTGGCCCCCACAGCTTTGAGCATATGGTGACCAACTCATTTGGGTTTGCCTAGTACTCCTCATTTTAGTAGTGAATGTCCCACGTCCCAGGGAACCTCCCAGTCCTGTCCTAACCTGGATGGTTGGCCACCCTGAGAACGATCTTCAGCCCAAGCTTTAGAGGATTCTCACAGTTGAACTTCAAGAAATATTAGCTCTCAGACAGTAAAATCATGAAACACAGGAAGCAAGTCCCTGTGAGAGCCAGCAGAGAGAGAAGCAGCAGGGTCAGTACCATATAGATGAGTTTGGCATTGTCAGAAACAGCCTTAGTCTCTACAGGCTGCTATGACAAAATACCACATGCTGTGTCACTTTTAAACAACAGAAATTTATTCCTCACAGTTCTGGAGGCTGGGAAGTTCGAGATCATGGCACCAGCAGATTTGGTGTCTGGTGAAGGCCCTCTTCTGGGTTACAGACTTCTTGCTGTGTCCCCTTATGGTTTAAGGGCAAGCAAACTCCCTGGGGCATCTTTTATAGAAGCACTAATCCCATTCTCGAGGGCTGTGCCCTGATTATCCAATCACCTTCCAAAAACTGCACCTCCTAACACCATTACCTTGGGCATTAGGTTTTCAATGTATGAATTTGTTAGGGAATGCAGATACTGAATATAACTGTGTTAAAAATTCTTAAAGTTTGAGTTTCTGCATTTCTGTCCTCTCTGTCCATGTTCGTTTCTTTTATTATTTTTCCACGTGTTGTGTTTTTTAGAAATCAAAAAGCACCAAGATACTATGCTATTAGTATGTTGCTTTATTTCTGCATTTGTATAATGTGTTCTCTTTGCTTACCTTACTATGTTTTAAGGGAGCCCTTTTTTTTTTTGGTGTTTTCCTGATTCTTTTTGTTTAACCATCTTGTTTTGTCATGTTTCTTCACAAAATCTTGCTGGAATTTTAAGTTTGAATATTATATATTTTGTTGTCCAATTTAATTCTAACTATACTGTATTTTCTCCTTAAATTTAATTTATAAAATGTAAATTCATGAACTGTTCTCTTTAGTGACAGTAATAAAGATTCAGACTTTAACATCTAAGAACGTTGAAAAGTTAGCATTTAATATATCCTTTTATTTTTGCTTTGATTTATGGGTTTTTTGTCTACTTGGATGTAATATATAGATTCTGTATATGTATTGCAACTAAAACAAATGTCATCTTTACTCATAAATCATATATAGTTATTAAGTTTTTTATTTTCATTAAATAATACTTTTGTAAATATTAGTATTCAAGTAAACCACTTCATTACATCAAGTTGTTTTATTTCTAATGAGTGATTCCATCCAGAGTCTCACTGAAGAGTTCAATCATTTTCTGTATTAAAATTTTTGTATCAAAAATTTGGGGAAATTAGACAAAACTTTATTTTTAAAAAGATCTTTTATCTTAAATAAATATGTTGAAAATCCTTGAAATAGTAATATGAATACTAAACATTTTGAATGTTGCTTTACATGAAAGCAGCCCTAAATACAAGCCCACATAGCACCACCTAGTGTCTACATACCATTCAGAATAGAAGTTTTTTCCTGTGTTTGCTGCATCTCTGAAAACTAAATATTTATGCCTTTAGTGGCACTGTAGCACTGTAATGGGGTGAGAAAGTCTGTACTGGCATGGTTGAAAAAATGTAGGTTAAAACAAAACGTTTTAAAATATGCAAAATACTGTCTTTTTCCTTATTCTCTTGTAACTTTGCATTCAGGCAAATATTGAAAAATGGTTCCCCTGAAAAAGCAAAAGGGTTCCAAGGTTTTTTATTTCTGTGCATCTTTAAGTCTTTTTTGAATTGCAGATCTATTGGCTTTTCTAAAAGATAAATATAATTTCTTATAATATTTTGTATTAGGTCAAGAGCAGAGATTGAACATGAAGCACTGATTGATGGAAATCTGGCTACTGAAGCAAATCTAATCATTTTGGATACATTAGAGATTGTTGTCCAGGTAAGAACACAAGTTAGAGGAATTTAAAGTAGTATAGATTTGATAAGTTAGGGTTGGGGGGAAAAAGTATTTATTGAACCATATAGTTACATTTAAATATCAGTAGATCCTAGAAGTTATGACCTTGCTCCTCTTCTTTTCTCATTTAAAACCTATTCATTCTCCTCCACCTCTTTTTTTTAATCCAAATCCGTCTCAGCTTCTTTTCCTTGAGGTCTTCCTAGATCCTACATTATCTTTTTCCTATTAAAATTTTTATTTGTTACTTATACATATTCTCCCTCTCTAACCAAATTGCAGTTAACATCTCTATTTTATTTATCTATTTTAAAATTGCAGACAGTTTCTGTAACAGAATCCAAAGAGAGCATCCTTGGTGGGGTGCTGAAAGTGCTACTACATAGCATGGCCTGTAATCAAAGTGCAGTTTATCTACAACACTGTTTTGCTACCCAGAGAGCCCTGGTTTCAAAGGTGGGTTATTTCTGAACCTGCTGTTTTGTCAGACTTTGCTTTCTTTATTAACATTGTCTAAGATCATTTGACACATACATTGATCATATTTTAAATATACTTATAGTTAAAATTTTAGTAATAACCTAAGACTCATGATTCTTCTTTGCCTTTTTTCTACTGCTTACCTTTTGGAATTTCTAAGAGTAGTTCTGATGTGGAGAAGGGCCTGAAATTACTAGCTTATTTTATTTTATTTATTTTTTTAAATAAATTTATTTTATTTATTTATTTTTGGCTGCATTGGGTCTTCGTTGTTGCATGCGGGCTTTCTCTAGTTATGGCGAGGGGGGGCTACTCTTCATTGCGGTGCATAGGCTTCTCATTGCGGTGGCTTCCTTTGTTGCGGAGCACGGGCTCTAGGCGCGTGGGCTTCAGTAGTTGTGGCGCACAGCCTCAGTAGTTGTGGCACGCAGACTCAGTAGTTGTGGCACATGGGCTTAGTTGCTCCGCAGCATGTGGGATCTTCCTGGACCAGGGCTCGAACCCGTATCCCCTGCATTGGCAGGCGGATTCTCAACCACTGCACCACCAGAGAAGCCCAATAGCTTATTTTAAATACGGGGCTTTTTGTGTTTTCTCTTCATTTTATTTTGGCTGTCCCTTATTGACTTGATTTATCAAGAATTCAATGTATAAGTTGTTCAGTCTGTTGAAATTAGCTTATCCTATGGTAAATGGAAAGGAAGGTGCTTTTGCTGTTTGTTCAACTACTTCAAATATTTATTTCCTATGTTTGTTTTCCTCTGGAAATGTGTGTTCTTAATACTTGAAGGTAGCTATTTCATCTTAGTCATCTTATAAGATGGAATGCAGAGCTGTTGATGAAACTGAGCCAGTGAAAATAACTTATATACTATTTTGTGATAATGAAAACATTTCACAGAATTATTATATGTTAGTTACTATAGTAGTAAGTGTTTTATGCACATTATCTAATCTAAGGTAGTCATACAATCCCACATAGATAACATTATTGGGCCCATTTTAAGGATGAGAAAACATGTCCAAGGCCGTATTACTAGTGTAATCCATACTCGAACCCAGTCTGTCTGGCTCTGTGGGCCATGTTATTAACCATTAGTAAATATTGTCCCTTAACATTCTTTTAATTCCTGGGCTACACCAACAAATCTCCACATCAGGCTATATTGACATATCTCTGGAACTTTTACTGCATAAATTCAGTGCTGGTGTTGTTTCTTTACAGTTCCCTGAACTCTTGTTTGAAGAGGAGACAGAGCAGTGTGCTGATTTATGCCTCCGGCTTCTGCGGCACTGTAGCAGTAGCATCGGTACAATACGGTCACATGCTAGTGCCTCCCTTTACCTACTTATGAGACAGAACTTTGAGATTGGGAATGTAAGTGTTTCATCTCAGGATTGTATCTTTGATTCATTAGGAAATATAACTTCTGTAGATAACTATGAAATGGGTTCGGGGGGAGCATGGAATTTTTTTGGTATGTTTTGAGTCTAATATTTGTCTTTCTATTTCTCATTCTGTGGACATCTTATAAAAGTCCAAATCTTCAGTTTTACTTCCTATACTAAAAACAATGTGTAGTAGTACAGATTTAGAATATAAATGTTGAGCTATTGTAAATTTTAATTATTATCATTAAGTGAAATGAAAGTCATAAGGAAAATTAAAAGTTAAATATCTTGGCTTGATATTTTATGATTATATGCCAGTCTTTGAAGAATTCCATGTTTTCATTTATGTTTTTTTATTTGATAATAGATTTGTGTTGTATTTTTCCTAACTTTATGAGTCAAATGTTTAGTTCATTTATTCTTAATCATGTAAGTATTTAAGGTCTAGAATATTCCATTGTGCACTGTTTTTGGTGTCTCATGGTTCTGATATGTAGTATTCTCAGTATTCTTGGTTTGTAGATATTTGTAATTTCAGTTTATATTTTCTTTTTAACCCAAAGTTTTAAAGTTTTGATGATAATTTTTAGTTGTTTCTTTTTTTCTGGCCGTGCTGCAGCTTGCAGGATCTTAGTTCCCCAACGAGGGATTGAACCTGGGCCCTCAGCAGTGAAAGTGTGGAGTCATAACCACTGGACCACCAGGGAATTCCTGATAATTTTTAGTTTTATTGCAAAGTGATCATACAATTAATATACTGTGTCTCCTTTTTGGTAGTATGGATGTGTGTGTTTGTGTGTCCAATCATGTAATTTTTTTATGAATGTTATGCAAGCATTTAAAAAGAAGGGGTACTCTTTATTTTCAGAGTATTGAGTTAAACAGATATACCTTTTAATTACATTATTCTGTTTTTCTTTATTTTTGGTCCATTTGGTGGACTGAAGGTGATGATTTAAAGCCTACACACTGTCTCTTTCTCCTTTAGGTCTTATTTGGTAAATTGATATTCATAACTATTTGGTATATTTATAACTACTATTCATAGTTATTATATCTTACTATGAATTATTCCCTTTAAAATTGAAAAAGACCCTGAATTGGTTTCATTTAAAATTTTTATATTTTTGGCCTGAATTCTGTCTTGTATGGTATTAAGATACCTCTGCTTTCTTTCTAATTTGAACGTGTCTTCGGTTACCTTTGCCTATCATTTTGTTTTCACTTTTTTGAATCACTTTATTTTAAACATGCCTCTCATATACAACATAGAGTTGGGTTTTGCCTTGTAATCCAGTCTCTAAGTTGAATTAAACCTTTTCATACTTGTTATTCTATCAGATACATCCTAGAGTTGTGTTGTATTATTTTGTTAACGCTTCCCCACCTCTCTCCTTAAGAAAATTTGTTGGTTGTTTTCATCTTGCACTTATGGTCTGTTCACCTTATTTTTTTGGTGTAGTCTTCATTACATTTAAGAAACTTTGTATTGTTCTAGTGATTACCTTTATAATTATATAATACCCTCAGCCCTCTATTTCTTTAATCATGCATTCTCAGTGGAGGCAGTATTGTCACCAAGCTAGTGAATATTGGTTCTTGGGGGGTGAAAGAAAATCTTAGCTATCACAGTGGCTTTCCTTGAGTTCTTTTATTTCTGCCATTTTTTTTCCTTTCTAAAGTGAATGGCTTCATAAATTTTTTATAATTTAAGGTAAAATATTTTATTAGAATTTTCACCTGTTTCATGACCATATTTTCCTATTAAGTGTTTCTTACCTGGTGTTTCACTGATCTTCTTTACCTTTTTGTTACTCTACATAGAATGAGATAGTTTATATTGGCCCAGGTATTTATAGGACATTCCTTCAGGAATGTGTCTGTCATGGGATTTTGCTGTTGTATACTCATCTTACCTAACTTCCTAAAGTTTCTGGTCAATCTGTTTCTAACCAGTCCCTCCAGATTTTTAGGTCATTTTGTTTCCAAGACAGATAGTATTTAATCACTTCAAAGTGAGTTTCTTACTTAAAAGAAGTATTTTTCCCATTATTTCTTAAATCTGCACCCTAGGATTCCTCACTTTTTACTATCCCCTCCTTGCCTTCCATTGAAACTGCTTCCTATTTAGCTTGTCTTGGCAACCCTTATGCATTTTTCTAATATATCGATTATGTATCAGTCTCCTCATTTTGCTGAAATACAGTTTATGGATTTTTTTCTGTTCATCTTTTATTTTATTTATTTATTTTTTTTTTTGCGGTACTTGGGCCTCTCACTGTTGTGGCCTCTCCCGTTGTGGAGCACAGGCTCAGCGGCCATGGCTCACGGGCCTAGCCGCTCCGTGGCATGCGGGATCTTCCCGGACCGGGGCACGAACCCATGTCCCCTGCATCAGCAGGCGGACTCTCAACCACTGCGCCACCAGGGAAGCCCCATCTTTTATTTTTATATGAAATCCAGGAGAAGTAGGAACTTGCTGTCTCACACTATCCTATTTTTACTGGAAGCCAAGTCCTCTTTCCTAATTCAGAACAGAAGAATCTAGTTACTTTATGGATCTTGTTTAGTTTTTGAAATAAAGTCCCTAAAATTTGACTACACTTGGAGTTTTCTTGATTCAGTCTTCTGTTATTTTAGGAAAGCTTTATATAATAGGATGAAAATAGATGATTTATCATCTTAGTGTGAGGTAGTGCCTCTACAAAGGAATAGGTAGTTTTTTAACTGGCAGTGATTTTATATAGTTTATAGAATCAAGAAGTACTAGTAGAACTAAGTATTAAGTTGTGTTGTAGGTACTGTGGTAGGCATTGGGCAAACATAGATAAAAGGACAGTCCTTATTTTCAAATAGCTTAACATCTACTAGGGTAGGAGATGAACAGCTAATGTTCAGCTAATAATTGTAATAGTAAGTACTTACTTCACATGGTTTTGTGAGGATTATATAAATTAAGTAAAACACTTATGTCAGTAACTGGCTCTGAGCAAATGCTCAATAAGTGTTTGCTATTAATATACTGAGAGGTAAGCACAGGGGACTGTGTAAGCACAGAGAAAAAGAGCTTATGCTCTCAAAAAAAAAATGACGTTGGAAAAAAAAAGAAGAGCTTATGCTCTCAAAGATGGATTATCAGAAAGAGGAGATGCTTGAACTAAGGATGAAGAATTGCCCAATCAGATGGGTAAGTAGGTGGGTAGAACTTTGTAGGTAAAGAAAATGGCACATAGATAATTAGAAAGGCATTGAGATGAGAGTAGAAAACAGGCAGAGAAGGAAACTTTTTTAGCACTTCTTAATTTTTATGGCTCAAAGGGAGAATAATAAGAGATAAAAATTGTAATTGACATGTCTGTACTAAGCTGTCATAGGGCAGACACTGTTTCTCACTATACTCTCAGTTCCCACCATATAGTTTGACATATTTACTTGGTCAGATATTCGAATTTTATCCTCAAAGCTGTGAACAGCCATTGGAGTATTTTAAGAAGACGACTGACATGTTCAGATTTACATTTTACAAAAATTTCCCTGATGCTACTTATAGCATCAGGGAGAGAGAAAAAGGGGTGAGAAAAAAGCCGAAAGATTGATTAAGAAGTTATTACAGTAATGATAAGGGCATAAACTAAAGAAATGGCATTGGGAATGGAGAAAGAACAGATTGGAACAGATTAGAGGTTAGTGTGGGTTGGATTTATGGTATGAATAATGAGAGGGGAGAATGACAATGGAATGACTCCTAGATTTTTGGCCTGAGTGACTGATTACAAGAATAGTAGCACCATTTATTTAATCAATAGGAAAAGAAGGTGTTTTTTGTTTGTTTGTTTCTTTGTTTTTTTGGCTGTACTGGGTCTTCGTTGATGCACACAGGCTTTCTCTAGTTGGGGCGAGCGGGGGCTACTCTTCATTGCAATGCATGGGCTTCTCACTGCGGTGGCTTCTCTTGTTGCGGAGCATGGGCTCTAGGCTCACAGGCTACAGTAGTTGCAGCACGTGGTCTCAGCAGTTGCGGCACATGGGCTCAGTAGTTGTGGCGCACAGGCTTAGTTGCTCCGCGGCATGTGAGATCTTCCCGGATCAGGGATCGAACCCGTGTCCCCTGCATTGGCAGGTGGATTCTTAACCACTGCACCAGCAGGGAAGTTCCAAGAAGGTATTTTAGAAGTGTTAAAACTGAGGTACCCATGCGACATTCATAAGGAACCATCTAGTAAAATATAACATCTTGGAGCTCAAGAGAGAAATATGAACTGAAGACATAGACATGTATCTGTACTGGTCCAAGGCAGAGAAATGGATGAGGCTGTTTAGAGTATGACAAGTGAAAAGGTTTCTTGACAGAATCTTTGGGAACAGTGATATTTAAGAAGGACAACTGAGGAATAAAGGAGACAGAAAAAGAGTGGATAAAGAATAGAAAAATCAGGATAAAGTGGTACCAGTGAAGATAAGGCAGGCAATTTTCAAGGCAAAAGTAATCAATACATTTAAATATACAGAGATGTCAAGTAGAATATTGACAAAAAAGTATCTTGGATTTGGCGATTACTAGGTTGTCACTGATAACCTCTTAAGAGTGGTTTCACAATGGGGAATGGTGCAACAGAAATGAATTTTCGCTAGAAAAGGAAGAATGTAAGCTCTTATAGGCATCACTCCAAAGATTCTACCTTTAAGTTTCTTTATACAGGATGTGAGTTATTTTTTCATAGCAGTGGACCTAATGAAAGGGGCTAGAATGCAAAGACCGCATCTAACACTTAAGAATTTTGTGATGCTGGTCAAGTTCTTTAACCCATCTGTAAAAATGGTATTATTATTAATAACATATACCTCATAATAGATCAATGTAAAGTCTAGGCACAACTTCTAATTCGAGTCTAACACACATTTTTATTTTTTACCCCCTTTTGTAGGCTATTATTACAGCAAGATTCTAAGCTTTATGTCCTTTTAAAAATAAGATTTCAATATAAATATTTCATTACTTTTTCAAAAATATTTTGCATAGAATGGTATTTTTTTTTTTTACTAACCTTTTCCTTTTAGGAAGTAAAAAAAAAAATACTTTTTCGCTTTAAGCTTTCCTGTATTAAATGTTTACCTGGCAATTTCTCTGTTACAGAACTTTGCCAGGGTTAAAATGCAGGTAACCATGTCACTGTCTTCCTTGGTGGGCACATCTCAGAATTTTAATGAAGAATTCTTAAGACGTTCTCTAAAGACTATACTGACATATGCTGAAGAAGACTTGGAATTGAGGGAGACAACATTTCCTGATCAGGTCAGAAATGCTACTTTTTAGAGCATTAATTGAAACAGGAATTGTAAATAGGCATTTTCCAAATTGTTAGATCAAACTTTGGTTTTAGCTGGAGGAACCTACATTTTTCTTTCATCCATGTGTGTCATAGATAGGGCTGAATCTCTTTGTTTTAATAAGCCACCCTCCCTTCTCAGCATGGTTAATATCTTTGGTGTTTAATTCTGTGAATTTATACCAAAATAATGTTAGACTTAGGCAGTATGGACAAACAAAAAGCTTTATGATTAAACTATTCCCACTGATTAATGTAATTTGCCTCAAAAACTAAAGTTTCTACAAACTACCTTTTGGGAAAATCTGAAACATAGGAGAAAATTTCCTTTTGTGTTCTTTTCCTGTATTCCCTATATCCCTATATGTATTTTATTTCTACTTACAGTTCTACTTGTTTCTGGGTGAGAGAACTGAAAAAACAGTCTGCTGAGCAATTTGTATAAAGTTTACTACCCTTCACGCATCTTACCCCAGCATACCCAGACTCTTTAGAACTATATCAAAATCATATTATTTGTTTTGAAATCTTTAGATGCTTATCTGAAATATCTTCCAAATTAATTTAATGATTGTGAATGAATAACAGTTGAAGGATGTTTTTCATACAATTCTCTGCTACAGGTCCAAGATTTGGTTTTCAATCTCCATATGATCCTTTCTGATACTGTTAAAATGAAGGAACACCAGGAGGATCCTGAAATGTTGATTGATCTAATGTACAGGTAACATTTGTTTGATTCACTTATACCTTGTATAATGGGGCTTAAATTAGTCCAATACACAGAAAACATGAGATTAAAAAAATACAAAAATTATTTGTTGTTTTCTAATGGTAACTGAAAAGTCAATATGTGCTTTATCAGATCTCCTGTGTCACTTCTTCTTTTAAGAACTATGAATAATTGTTCGGTATATTTATTGATTATCAAAAACAAGAGGATTATTTAAAATAATGACACATTTAACACCTTGGCATCCTGGGCCCTAGATTTCCTAGGAAGGCCCAAGATCCATATTTTAAATGTAAACATCAGTTCTTTAGGAAGAAAATACAGTGTATTAACATTTTACTACAGTATTAATTTTGCTGATTTTAAATATGATTTTGCCTATAGGATAATATTTATAGGGTATTTTGAGAATTTTGTAATTCCTGTTGCATCTTAAAAGATGTAAGTAAAACTTGACTTTTTCTTTGCCATATGACCTTCTCTTTTTACAGTTTTGGAGTTCCTTAAAGGCACAAAGATGATACAGTGAAACAATCTTTTATAAATTTTTTTCCTTGAATACAAAACTTGTTTATATTCCCATAATAAACATGTAAATTCCCAGTTTTTCCCTTACTGATTGTTTCCTTAGTGTCCAGATTTTCGTATAAAATGTCCTTTTTTTAGCCCCCCACTGCAAAAAACTGATATTACCATTCCATTGGCCCACAGTTATTTCTCTAAGCATACTCAAAGACATTTTCATACTACCCAAAAACTTGTCTTAATAGGTTGTGTTCAATAACAGAAACCTAAACACTGAACAAGCAATTTGAACTCCCTTCCAGCTTGGGAAGCAAATGCTAATTGAGAAGAATTTCTGTTCTAACTAGAATTGCCAAGGGGTACCAGACCTCTCCAGACCTGCGGCTGACCTGGTTGCAGAACATGGCTGGCAAACACTCGGAACGCAGCAATCATGCTGAAGCTGCCCAGTGCCTCGTTCACTCAGCAGCACTTGTTGCTGAATATCTGAGCATGCTGGAGGACCGGAAATATCTTCCTGTGGGATGTGTAACATTTCAGGTAGGAATCTGCCAGGTTTACATTAAATCAAGGTATGTCCTTTTTTGGATTTAACTTTTCTCACTGGTGTTTAGATTCATTCAGCTTGTAAGGAAAGCATAAAGACTGAAGGCGATACTTCAGTAGATGAATTAACATTTCACTATCACTTTCATTAATACATTTTTAAAGTATATTTCTCGTTAGTTCTCTTCCACATTTTCTTACCTCTGCATTATCAGTGCTGTGTATATTTATTCTCTTTGCCTATACTGCTGTGGACTTTGTAGCATCTATGAAATACATTCAAAATATTGAGAATCAGAATTCAGTGGAAACTCTTAATTAGCTTTTAATTAAAATACCAGGTAAACCAACATTCTCCATTCCCTGTATAAATATGCTAATATATGACTCAGAGATGATAGTTTATGCTCTAGTACGGTTACATCCCCCTTACCCACTAGTTGAATTCTTTACTTACCAAGAGTTAGTTATGCTTTGCTTTTCTTAAAACCTGTTAAGGCCAGGTTTGGGAAGTTACAAAATTTAATTAAATATTATGTTCTCTGATAAATCTAAATGCAAAAAGAAAGTGAGTTATTGTTTCTCGGAAAACCAAGTTGAATGTTTTGCAAAGGGATCAGACAAATAAAGAAAGAATGGGGGAAAAGCTCCAAGAAGTCTAGGATAATTTGATAATCTTTTAAGTTCAAGTTTTACTCTAAAGAAACCAAAACTGGAAATCTTAAATAAGGGTTGCATTGTGGGTATTTAGTCAAGAGAGATTACATGGAACTCTGATCTCAAGACCCATACACAAAGAAAAGGCCTTAGATCTACTTCAGGAAATTGACAAATGAGTGTATATCTTCTGTGAATATTTAGGTTCAAATCAAATATTTAAGGTATGTAGGTATCATTTCTTTTTTAGAAATTATGGCTGATCCCAATCTCATTGGGTAAGAGGGCTTTTAATATACCTGAGTTTTCTCATTAACTTGATGTATGTTAGGCAAGCCAAGGTACCATTTTTGTACCTTATTTTCCCTGAAAGAGAGTTTTAGCAAGATCAATTAAATTAAAAGTAAAGATTGTTTAAGTCTCCGTAGGTGTTCTTTGTGATATTATGATTTTCCTTAGCCCATGATTTTTCTTAATTTTCTTTCTTGCAACTTTTTATTAATGGAAAAGTTATCTAGCAGTGGTGTTACACTTTATTGTCATCTTCACAGTACAAAAAGTTTTTGGAGATTTGTCTTTTATCTTTGCATTGACTACCCTTTGCTTGAAAAAACTTAAGCTGATAGCTATATTTCATCGTCAATTACTTCTTCATATACATCTTTCATGTTAAGAAATTAATTCCATTTCACAAGCCTTAAACATTTTTTTCCTCCTAGAATATTTCATCTAATGTTTTAGAAGAATCTGCAGTTTCAGATGATGTGGTATCTCCAGATGAAGAAGGTATCTGCTCTGGAAAGTACTTTACTGAGTCAGGACTTGTGGGATTACTGGAACAAGCAGCTGCTTCTTTCTCTATGGTAGATGACTCTTATTCATTTCTTCCCACAATTACATACTTCTTAATTATTAGTGACATGTATATTTATGCTTTCTGCCTACGACCCTGCTTCTCCTTTATGATAGTTTTCTCTAAGTACCTTAAGAACCATGTAGTAACATTTTCTTTCTAGATTCATCATTGCTTATTCCTTTTTATTTTAATAGTCTGTCACTTCCTCCAGTGTTTGTCATCTGCTTGTTTGTGAACCAACACTTAGTCTATAAGAGATTTTTTTTTTTTTTGCTTTACAAAACTTTACCACCAAACATTTTCTAAAACTTTAAAATTAAAAAAAAAAACCCAGCAAAACAGAAAGCCTGTGGTACTCAGGAAAATTATGGCCACTCATCCCATTGGTTGCATAGTGAGTTCTATTAGGTAGATATTGAAGTGTTATCAGGAGCTTTATGAACTGCATCCTAGATCCCTTGTCTGATCTACCCTACCATGCTATAACTCTAATCCTTGTCCCTCCCCATCTGTATGTGAAGAATTAAAGCAGTCATGTGGATCTGAGATGGGATGTTTGTTGGAGAAGGAAAAAACAGCCAGCCAAATCCCTGCTTACTTTCTTGAACCATGGTGATATGGTCACCTACTTTCTGTGAGTTTTCTGCTGAGTGTTTAGTATCCCAGCACCAAGGTTGGGAGACAGTGAGGTTCATGTTAAGGTAAAAGGGAAGCTTGATGTAATATACAGTGTTTCCCACCTTCCCCATTGTACTATTATTAGGAATTGTTTATTGCTTCTCCTGGCCTTAACCCTCCCCAGAAATATATTGGTTATGGGTATAGATTTAGAAGGCATACAGTCAGAATTCAGATCCTGGCTCTGCTGCCTTAGTAGTTAAATCACTTCAGGCACAAGTTACTCAACCTACCGGTGCCTCACTTTTCTTAACCATTAAATGCATCAAATAATAGTACCTACTTCAAGGAATGTTATCAGGGTTAAATGAGTTAACCTATGTAAAGTGCTTATCACAGTGCCTGGCTCCAAGTAAGTTTTAATGTGTTTGCTATTATCATCCTCTTATCATTACTGGCACTTAGAAGCAATTCATTTAATAATGATTCTGAGATTCAAAGAACGTTAGGCATTGGTCCACTTTAAAATTTCTTGTTTTTGAAGACCTTGATTGTCCCGATTCCTACCCCAGATCTCTGTTCCTTGAGTTTCAGTTTAAGTGATCTGAACTAGCAGGGAAAAAAAGTTTTTTGGTATTAATGGAATATTTTAATAAATATACATTCTCTGTGTATATGTGTTTAATTTTAATAATTCACAGCAGTGAATTTAGATTGGGGTACAGTGGCCTATATTACAGAAGCCTATATTTTGCAAGAGCATATAATTGTGAATTTCATTCTTTTTCAATTAATCTATTTAATATTAAGTAAAATAATTACTGGGCATTTTAGTTACACTAAATGTACTTTACTATTACAGCTACATGTTGCTTAAATATACTCCTGTGAACTGACTAGAAAATATGAGAACCATATGTTTTCCTTGGGAAAATAATATTTGCTGATGTATGAGGCAGTGGGAACTCAGTGGCTCTTGGAAAATATCTCTCCTTTCCTTCACTACAGCCATCAATCCATTACTAAAGGCAAGAGAGTGGGTAGCAGTGTAAACACATTTTGTCCCTTACTCTGATTATAACCAGAGCAACCCTTGGCCACCTACTGACCAACTATCCCCTATTTGAATAAAATCTGGTGGTTCAGAACCTTCTTATGTTTTGTTAAAAATCAGTGATTTTTCCATAGGAGAGTTCCAATAAGATTTCCTGTGCCAATTTAATATTTTGGAAAAGTTAATAATTTTAGTGTCCTAGGAGGCCACAGGTTATCTGATATTTGTGTATCTGTGACCAATGTAATAATTGGGTTTCTTTTATTCCTCTGCTCAGAATTAGTTTCTACAAAAGTTTATGTGCGTATATGAGGACACACACATACACACATTTATTTTAGTTAAGTAATTACTGGGTAGATAAAAGCAAAATGTCCAATTCAAATTATATAGAAATATAAATATGCATATATTATGTGTGTGTATTTTTTTTTTTTTTTTTTTTGGCGGTACGCGGGCCTCTCACTGTTGTGGCCTCTTCCGTTGCGGAGCACAGGCTCAGCAGCCATGGCTCACAAGCACAGCCGCTCCGTGGCATGTGGGATCTTCCCGGACCGGGGCACGAACCCGTGTCCCCTGCATCGGCAGGCGGACTCCCAACCACCGCGCCACCAGGGAAGCCCTATGTGTGTGTATTTTAAATGCACAGACACAAACACACATGCATACATATCCATTCATCTATCTAGAAGAGATAATATTACATTGTGCAAAATTATTTTTTTAGGCCTTAATCAAATTAAAAATTAGTAGTGTTTGTTTTATGTCCTGTTGGAAAACAGTAGTATTGTCTTAGTAGAAATATTGTGAGTTCATAAATTGTAATTCACTTTCTTATTGATGTAAAAGAAAGCAATATCTTATTATTCTTATAGGCTGGCATGTATGAAGCAGTTAACGAGGTTTACAAAGTACTTATTCCTATTCATGAAGCTAATCGGGATGCAAAGAAACTGTCCACGATTCATGGTAAACTTCAAGAAGCATTCAGCAAAATTGTTCATCAGGTAATGATTGTACTTTCTAGCTTCAGTATAAATGGAGAAAACTGTCTACAAGCATTAGTGTTGCTTTGTACTAATGTCAAACTAGATCTCATGAAATGACCATTCTAATGAGGTTACAAACGAACAGTGTCAAAATGATGGTTCATGGCTAAAAGCAAGACTCATTAACAAAACTGAATTTACCTAAAGTAGATTATGATCATCATAATCTTTCCACGTAGCTTCTCTTTTTTTCCTTCACTTTTTTTGAATTATTACTAGTTGTTAAATTTTTTTAAATTGTGAGTTATTTTCTGTTTCACAGTGTGGGTTATAGTTATGAATCTGATTTTTAAGTTGATTTCTATTCATTTGCTGCCAAAAAAGTTTTTATGTTTAACTTTTTATTAAATGATGTGAAAGTTTAATAAACTCCTAACATTTTTAATGATTTCAACTGAACTTTTAACTATTTTTTCCATATATTTTTATTCAATCATCCTTTGACATATTTCTAATATGAAAATAATGTTTAGTGAAAATAATGAATAAATGGTTGTCATGTTTATTCAGTTATAATAGTATGACTTCAGTACTTGTTTATAGTTCATAGAATCCACATATTATCACTAAAATTAAAATTAAAATAAACTTGGTTTAGAAATGAGGTAGACTACCAGCAGTTGATTTCCCTGAAGCTGAGTCACTGGCTCCATTGAAATACTCTGAAGTATCCTGTCAAGGCTCCTCTTTCTCCACTTTTCTCTTCCCTTCCCTGTGCTACCCATGCTGTTGTCTGCTACTGCCATCATCAAAGAAGGAAGTGGAGTACTGGTTTTCCACTTTTTCGTTCGGTATTAGTCCTACTTTATTGTCTATCAACTTGACCTCCTCTTTCTTGCCATGGACTAAGCTGTTCTGGATGAATTGATATAATCTGAAAATTTTTAAGTCTTAAATAGGGCCACTATACTGTTAAGCCAGAATTTTATTATCATTACTAAAACGTTGAAGTTGCAAAAGATCATTAGGATTCTTGATCACAACAGTTGGGTCTTTTTATAATCAGTTGTACATATACTGTTAAGGAAATCTCATCCCAGCTTCCAGAGCTATAAATTGCAAATTACACATCAGGTCCGGAACATCTAGAGCTAGTAGCTTCCAAGAAACTTTCATCCATTTGTATCAAAGACATTTGAGTGAAATTTCAATGTCTATTCCAATTTACCTGTGGTACTTCAGTGAAGTGCAGCTCACATTAGTTAGTGATCTAATTTAGACACAAATTAAACAAGTAGTTGGCTTTCTTTCCCCCAAATTTGTACTTTTCACTTATTAAAGTTTTAAAAGGTGAAATTTTAGCTTCTAGGTTTTGAACAAGGAATTTATAATATTATCACAGGTCTTAAGTGAAGGAATATGGTGTTAAAAGTACCCTGGTGTTTTCTATACGAAGAAGAATTTATGGTATATGGTGCCTTACACTACTGAACTTCCTTTGGCTTTTTTTTGTTCTTTTTAAACAGTTTTTTTTTTTTATGACTTTGCCCTTTTTTTACTTTTTATTATACAGAGTACTGGCTGGGAGGTAGGTAATGTTTTAGTTAGTTAAAGACACTAATAGATTGATTTGATCAGATTTCTTATGCCAATGCTTTGCCCACATGTGCTAGCTGTGGGCATTCTGTTGCTGTCTGCTGTCAACTGAATTCATTAACCAAAGAAATTTTGTTAAAATACTGTAAGTTATGTTAAGAAATTTATTATTAAGAGGTTGTAGGCAGTGCATGGAAATCCATATGTTACACTAATGAGATTCTTTGGTAAATGAGCCACTTTGTCATCACTTAGTTTGTTTTTATCCTTTGAAGCATTTTCTTTCATCAACATTTACACACAAATTTCTTTTTTTAACCATATTGTTTCACCTCATTTTACAGAGGTCGATTTATATGTTATTGCTCAGAGGTGTAAATAAAAAATATTTCATCTGATCTAAGATGCCATCAATTGTAAGACATCCCATTATTTTCCATGCCTTTAAGAAACAAAGAAAAAAAAATACCCTGTGTATTAAACTACAACATTCTATCAGTCAAAAGATGAATGCCAACTACAGAGATACTAAAATATGGGCCAGAAATGTGCATCTTAGAATAGATGAAAGAATGTGTTAATTTGATCTTGAGTCACTTAACCTTGAGTATAAGCACTACTGAGGAAAGAAATTCACTTTTGTCATTTGAATTTTGTTGGAGGGAGGGATAAAGAGATTGAGACAACTGGAAGTTTAATTTGACCTCATGTTCTGACAATGTTTGATAATTAGTGTTCGATGAAGACTATGTGTGCTTCCTTTTATGGAGTCGTTAGGCTCATGAAGTTATATATAAGTTAAATCTTACCTGAAAAGTGCCAGGAAGAATTGATTGCCTTTGTTTTAAATCCTTCTGTAAAGGAAAGAATTCTATAAAATTTAAAATTCTACAAAATAATTTATTTTGATGAGGTATAAAACAAAGTATTAATAAACCAGGTTTATTTAAAGCTAAGTATATTTGTAAAGTTTTCTGCTTTGCCTCTCACTTTGTAGTCAGGTTTATGTTGATTAAACAGCTTAGGCTTTCTCTGTTTGGTTTTGCATTTCAATCCTTGTTTTGAGATCCAACTAGAAACCTTCAGAATAAGTGTTACTATTGCATTCTCTTCCATTTCTGAATTAGTTGCCACCTTTCATTTTTCTTCAGATGAAGCCAGTACAGTTACATCTACCTTAGTTCTCCAGATTAAATGTGTGTGACCTTATTAATACCTAGTATAGTACCTCTCATTTTTGTGGCTCAATTAAGACTTATATAAAGAGACTTTACATGGTTATCTATGAGTGATAAAGTTCTTTATGGATTTCCTAACATGAAATGGAAGTAGGTGAAAAGTAGATAAAAGAAGATACATTGAAACCTCTGAGCAGTTTATTACTAGTCTGCTTGATGCTAAATCGACCCCTGAAAGGTATAATTTTCACTGGTTATGATATTAATATTCTGTCATCATGTTTATTGCATGGTAAAAGTCGCACAGACTTTATTTTCTTGTTTATATTCTTGTCACTACCTTTCACTGGACCCTTAGCTTTGTAGCTTCTAAAATTGTTGCACGTTTGTTTTTTGCTTTTCCCTTGTAAAACTTAAATGGATGCTTGCATTTTAAAAATATGTTTGCTACCATTTGCTGCTTATTTGTTTTGAAATTTCCCTAATTAAAATGCTTCTGTTTTCTCTTCTCTCTTGCCCCTGGTTGCTGACCCTACTCCCTACTTTTACTATTGTCTATTGTGGTAAGTTCCTATCTTGTGAATATTTTTCTTTTTGGCTCTGGGAAAACTTCAGTAATTTCATTTTTTCTAAAAGCTATGTTTCCTAGCTAATTTCCTAGTATTCTCAAAGAACTCTCACTGGATTGAGATCCAATAAGGATAACTGATACACTGTAGAAAGGCTCTTTGAATTGATACCCCCTCCCTGACTTAGAGGAACGCTATCTGGGCTTATATATTAGCATTGTATTTCATTTTTTACTGTGCTCCTTGATTTGGTACAAATTATTTGAGTTGGCAAAGCTTTTTAGGACTGTGTGTGTGGGTTTGTGTGTGTGTGTGTAAAAGATAACTCTAAAACTTGACATTTAGCAATTTGGTAAAGTATTTACCATTCAAAATAACAAATCATGAACCCTTCTTAAATAATGGTGATCTGCCAATTCCAGTATCTTAATGACTGTTTAGTATTTACCTTTATTTTCTCTTTTCTCAAGCCCATTTATTTTTCTTAAAATAATAGGAAATAAAGTGTGTTTAATAATTTCTCTCTTATGATTGCATTTTAAAATTATTTTTAGAAAAAAGAGAAATATTGAATTTCTATATGGAAACTTACAGCCATTTCATATTTTGTGTCTATATATTTTATTTTAAAAGATACATTTATCCATTTATCAAATAGTGAACAATTTGTATTCAGAAGTAGATTAATGCAAGTTTATATTTTTTAGAACAGTCATTCCCCAACCATTGATAACATAGTCACATAATACTGTCTCCATTTTTTCTCCTTAAAAGATTACAACATATTTCACCATCCTAGGGGAAATATCACCACCCTAGTAGGTGTATATTATAGTCTCCAGAAAGACTTGAGAAGGTGGGCTTAGCTTTTTTAAGCTGAATTCTCTCTACTAAGTCACTAAAGAAAAGTGGGGTACCCTAATTTATGAGATTGAAGCATGCAAAATAACTGTATCATAACTCTTGTTGTATTGGATGGACATGAGTATGTCCATATTCATTTCCATCCAATATTTTGGTTTTTATATGCTGAGAAATACTAGCTGTAGTTCTGGTGCAGTGGCTTCTGTTGAATTTTTATAAGCTTTAATCCACGCTAAAGCTGCGTGAGATAAATTAACTCATCCAAGCCAGTAAAAGAGCAGAATGAGAAACAGCAAATTTTAATAGGTGATTGGGGAGTGGGGGGCTGAAAGAAGGGCCTGAAAATAATTCCAAGAGCATAGTCAAAACAAGCACTTTTACAACAAGTAGTTGAGTGGAAAAATGTGACACTCTAAAGAAGAAACTAGACCAGTGTAGGTATAAAACATCCATGACTGTTTACCTCAGGAAAGGTGAAGATGTGAAGTTAGATATGAAGAAAGTTAAGGAAATTAGGGAAAGTGAGAAGAACTTCTCTGTGAGGAGGTACTTTCTGATAGTTGGTGACTCCCTAATAATTGGTATAGACCCATGACTGAGCACCTGATAATGCTGTACCACTGGTTAGGTTTGCCCTTTATGTTACTTTTGATGAGAAAAAGATACAGACAGCAAACATTTACTTTGTAGATGATACTGGACATGATTTGTTTTTTTCTGGACTAGAACATATAATGGTTAAAATTGAACTTCTGATAAGAAATGCAGTAGGATATATCAGAAGAATATATCTGGTAGGTAAACCACCAACCTAATTTTCATACTGAAGTTTACAGGAAGGAGATGTAAACATGCAGTAACAATTACAGTAGAGGACAGTGTTATAATATAGAGGAAGACAAAATATAGTGAGGGAGATACCCAGTAATTCTCAAACAGTTACTCAAGGAAATCCTCAAAAGTTCTCAAGGAAAGCATCAGAGAAGCGAAAGATGGCTCAGAGATCATACTTCTGTTCTAGTGTTTGTATACCAGTATATAGAATATGGGGATTAAATAGCTTAATTAAGAGCTTGGACTCGGGTGTCAGATATATTGGGATTTAACTCTCAGCTCTGCCACTGACTAGCAGTGTGACCTAGGGCAAGTTACTTTTCCTCATCTATAAAAAGAGGGTAAAAAAAATGGTATCTCGTAGTCGTGATAAGAATTGACAGAACTCATGTAAAGTGGATAACCAGTGTCTAGCACATAGTAAGTACTTTTAAAATGTTGGAGATTATTTTTTTTATTGTTGTTGTTATATCATCATCATCATTATTATCATTACTGTTACTTGAAATCTGAACACAATTTAGCTGTGAAATCTAAGAGGTGTTATGTTCCCAGGTCGAGATCTGTGATTAAATAAACTGATAAAAGTATATGTTCTTTAAGAGGAATAAATCTAATAGAAGAGAAGGAGATTACCACTGTGTGAAATACTGGTATGCCTATCTGGCAATCAGTTAACTTGAAGGAGGTGTTACCAAGTCCAAGCTCACTCTGCTTGCCACACAACAAGCCAGTAAATCGGGAGACGAGGTGTTGAGGCAAGGAATAGCGACTTTATTTGGAAAGCCGGCAGACCGAGAAGATGGTGGACCTGTGTCCCCAAAAACCATCTTATCAGGGTCTGGATGCCAGTTTCTTTTATAGAACAGAGAGGGGGATGAGGTGATGAAGTAAAGTGAAAAGGCCATTAGTTTTGCAAAATATCTCCTGGCTTGGCCAGCAGGGAGGGCATGTGTTAATTTCTTTTCTGCAGCCATTCACAGGTGGGCAGGGTCAGATTGTCTCCCTGTGAACTGAACAGAGGTACTTCAGTTTAACATTCATGCAGAGGGTCAGGGTCCCTTGAGGCAGGCCATTATGTATGATTATAATAACAAGAGCAACAAAAAGCAAAGGTTAAAGTAAAAGATCCAACATGGAGTCAGAAGCATAATGGAGAGCTATGGGTGAAGATGAAAGAAGTTTTAGAAGTGACGTCATTGTGGAAATATACAACTAGCCCAACTGAATGTTTCCTGCTAAATAAAGATAAAACTAGAAAAGACTTAAGATAATTGTCATAAGCAATTTCACCCACTAGAGACATGGATAGATGAGTAGATGGATTTCCTTGTCTGGGACGTAGTTTCATCAAATACAAGATGGTGGACCCAGTAAGTAGAACTGCTAAGGAAGAATAAATTGGAGTGTGGGAACGATGGGAAGTTCAGAAAGAATTCATGACATTAAAGGAAGGTAATGCTAGAAAAATATAGGCTAGATTGTAGGAAAGTATACTTTTTTTTAATTCAAAGGAAAAATGAGTATCATCCCATGGTCCAAAACTCTGAAGAGAAAATAAGATGAAGTGATGTTTTTCTTGAAGGTACAGCTATATGATTAGTCTTTCATGAACATGATAGAGTCAATGGTTTTACACTAGAGAACTCTTTGTAAGTTGAAAATAAATTTAATCACTGTTCCCTCCCCCACGCCACTACACACACATTCATTTTCAATTCCAGTAACTCCTATCTGATCTCCGCTGATCTTCTCCCTCTTGCACACTCTGCTTCAGCCACTCTGGCCACCTTCCTATTCTTCAAACACATGAGGTAGGCACCTGTCCTAGGACCTTTGCACTGCCTCTTTCCTCTGCCTGGAATGCACTTGCCCCAGAAGATCCACATGATTAACTCTCACACCTCCTTCACATCTTTGCTCAGATGTCACCTTTTTGTGACACCTGCCCTGACCACTCTGTTTTGTTCACTGATTTATCACCAATGTCTAGAACAGTTTGCTGACACATAGTAGGCATTCAATAAATATGTGAATGGATGAATGGTTTCCCTCACATACATTCTGTTTAATGACTTCTTATCTTTTTTTCCTTTCCTTCCCTCCCATATCCACTTAGCCATTCTTTTAACTTGTAGAATCCTGCCTGTGTGTCACCTCTTTTGTGACCTGGCTCTAACAAGATTTATCTTTCCTTTCTCAATACACTTTTTATTATAGCATATAACCCTTTGTATTGTAATTATTTGAATACATTTTTTACTCTCTTGGGGAGGTAAGTCTTATTTATTTTTATTTTCCTATTCCTGAGGATGAACAGTGGCTAACACATTATAAGCACTCAATAATTTTTTTTCTTGAACTGAATGTCAGTATGAGAAAGTAAATAAGAGTTTAAAATGGCTGCTCAGTAGCTAGTTCAGTTTTAAGCTGCATTAATAAAATTTAAGTCGACATCCAGGGAGGCAGTGAGCCCACTGATCTCTACACTGATCAGATCACATCAACAATATTGTTTATTTCTGGGATACCACACTTTAAAAGGTGGCATTGAAAAACTAATAAAATGAAAACAGCATAGTAATTCCTATCATATGAAGATGATTGAGAACTGGAAAGTTTAAGGGAAACAAGTTCTGACAGCAGTCTTCAAATATTTAAAAGATCATAATATTGAAGATTTAGAATAGGGTTTTAAATTGGGACACTCTGAGGGGAATACAGCCAGAATAACAAATTTTAATATTTGTGGTTTTAAAAAATAAATAAATATGTACATTTATGGCATTTTTGGAAAAAAACAATCACAAATTGTTAATTTTCTCAAATGCCTTTTTTATTTTCCAGGTAGTGGGGTCTTCATTTCTTGATTATATCAGAATTTGCTATTATTATATTGTTCCATTGGCTTATTGATGGTTTTAATCAAAATTTTGATTGAATACATTTCAGTCAAATTCAGTGAATACATTGAATCTCTAGAGAGATTTCATTTGCTATAGAAATCAGTTAATTTTTATGTTTGTTAAATTTTGAAGCGACTGAAAAGAAAATTTTTTATTAGCAACCTCAAGTTTCTTTAGCTCAAAGACATTTTTCTTTAAAACTGTATTTCTTCTGGACCAAAATGTGGCGATATGGGGGCTTCCCTGGTGGCGCAGTGGTTGAGTGTCCACCTGCCAATGCAGGGGACACGGGTTCGTGCCCCGGTCCGGGAAGATCCCACATGCCGCGGAGCGGCTGGGCCCTTGAGCCATGGCTGCTGAGCCTGCGCGTCCGGAGCCTGTGCTCCGCAGCAGGAGAGGCCTGCGTACCGCAAAAAAAAAAGGGGGGGATATTTTTAGTCACTGTATTTTTTTAATTATTATTATAAGGCTGGAAAATTGAGGATCAGAATTTCCCATTTTGCTTTATTATCTGTTTCATTTGTAACTTATTTTACGTACCCTTTTGCCTTTGCAGTAAGAAGTCAATATAGGAAAAATAAGTATCAAACTTACTAGGCTTAAAGAGAATTCAGAGGTATATAAACACTCATGTATGGCTGTGTATATGGGCGCTACCCCCAAATCCTTCTGAAACATCTTTGTATCTAAATTGTAAGAATTGCATAGAAAGCTTCCAAGTATTTTATCTTTATTGAGGGAATCTGTTTTCAAATGTGCTGTGTAGGAGTTCAGGTGACCTTAGTGTACATTGTACTTGGGATGAATGTGTGGTTAATGTATGCAGTGGGTGGTTTGGGGACTTTAGAAAACCAACTCTTCTCAAATTTTTTTTTCTTTTTATCTTTCATTTATACATTTTTTTCTTTCTATTCCATTTTTAATTACTCTTCCACATATCAATATTTTTACCAGCAGAGGGATACTAATTGTAAATATTTTGCTTCAGTGCTTCTGGATGGTCTTGACATTTACTGACCGTCTGCTCTGTGCCAGGTGCTATACTTGGCTCCTAACTTTTACGATCTCATTTAATATATGTAAAGAGATAATATAAAGGCTAATGGTAACTAAAAACATTAGTGTTGTTTTTAAATTTAACTTTAGTATGCTCTAATTTCAGGATAATTAGAACAGTTTGTTTGATACCAAGCAACTTTTCTTGCAATAAGGAAAATGAGTTAATTTATCTCAATTATATGGACATTAAAAAAAAAAAACATAGACCTATGTGAGGACATCACTTGGTACAGTCCCTGAAAAACATATGCCATATATGATTCGGTAAAAGCCCTAATTGCACAATGTTATTTATTAGAAATAATGAAAAAAAGAAAGATTACTTTGTTTTTACTTTCATTTGAAAAATAATAAAATACTGTAGTTTTGAATTAAAACTTTTGCAGTGTTTTGAGAATTTTATACCATAGCAATCTAAACGAAATGTGTAAAACAAAAAGACTTTGTATTAAAGTTTCTTTATTTTCCTACACCTAGGATGGTAAGCGGATGTTTGGCACCTATTTTCGTGTTGGTTTTTATGGAACCAAGTTCGGGGATTTGGATGAACAGGAATTTGTTTACAAGGAGCCTGCAATAACCAAACTTGCAGAGATATCTCACAGATTGGAGGTGAATGCTGTGGTGGTTCACAAAATATCATCTTTAATTTGTATTTTCTGTGGTGAATAGACTTTCAGATCCAGATCTAATCATTTAATAAGCCAGATCCTGCCAAATAAACTACTCCTTTAGAGTATAAGGATTTTTGATAGGTACAATATAGTCTTTTGAATTTTTCAAATCTTTTATGGCAACAGTAAAATAATATTATTAACTTGATTTTTTTGAGGGTGTATTTTCACACATTTTAGAAATCCTATATCTTTCAGAATTACTGTGATTTGTGGAGAAATGTATAGTATTATCCACATTTTGAAAAAGGTATAAGGTATTAATAAGCATGGAACTAGAATTAGAACCCCAAGGTATTTCTGACCCAAGTGCATTATCTTTTTGGCATAACTGATTCCCAGTGAGATAATCTTTAGAACTTAAAAGCTTGAAATTATACTTTAAAAACACTGCTTAGAATCCCTTAACCTTTATGCAGCTACTTAATTTTCACAATAAATAATTAATTTTAATGTTTATGAAACTAACCAATCTTTTCTGCTATAGTTATCCTTTCCAACTTTCCTCTATTCTTGGTTCTCCAAGTGTGGTCCATGGACAGAATCTTTATTGACATCACCTGGGAGATTGTTTGAAATGCAGAATCTCAGACCTTACCCCAGACCATCTGAATCAAAATCTGCATTTTAACAAGATCCCCAGATTATTTATATAGACATAGGAGTTTGAGAAGTAGTGCTCTAGGCTAGTTTTTATTCTCAGCTGATGTTAATTTCTCAATGTTGTATTCTTATTGGTGATTTCACAGGGCTCAACTTCCATAAATTTGTTTAAGCTGGACTTTTTGTTTTTCAAGAGCCTATTAAGTAAGCCTTGGGAAATACTGAGACAGTATTTCCCAAACTTAATAAGTCATAAAAATTATCTTAGGGGGAGGAGTGGCTGTTCTCCTTTGAGGATTGAGATTTAATTTTTCCTTTTGAATAGCTCCATCCTTTGGCCATGCTGCTACTCAGTGTCATATGGAAAAGTCAGTATGTTCTTGACCCAGGGTTACCTTTTCAAAATCTGAACTTTTACAAAACTTCAACAAGTCAATGCTTTTATTTGAAAATTCTTGAACATTACATTAATCACTCAGAAAAATGAATGTTTGCTCATTGACTGCAAGAAATTAGGCTACATCAAACTCAATAAAAGTTAATATCCTATACATCAAGTATAATGAATTTCTTTTGTCTCTGCTTTCTATTCCCTTTTTGGTTTTTTTTTGAGGACCTCTTGTGGAATGCTGTATTTTCAGTGATGAAATTTTTTTTTTTTTGTATTTTGTGTTATTTAAAATGAGTAAATGGCAGTAATATCAAATAAGTATGGACTAAGGCCATGCTAATTTGATAGACTAAATTTAACTTTTGTGAATGCAAATAATTATTATATTGTAATTATTGACATGGTTGTACAAGAACTTACTAAATGGCCCGATTTTGCTCAGGAGTCTCCCTCAGAGACCTCCTCTATTTTCTGCTACTGTTAACTTCATGTGAAAGATTTCTTTTTCTTATTTTAGGGATTTTATGGAGAAAGATTTGGAGAGGATGTGGTTGAAGTAATCAAGGATTCTAATCCTGTAGACAAGTGTAAATTAGATCCTAACAAGGTATGGTTGATTAGACTGTAATGGCACATAGGTATATCTTTGAGACTGATTTTTTTGGGGAAAGACTGAATGATGATTTCACAATGGAAATGAAGGACTTTTTCCTTTCCCAGGCATATATTCAGATTACCTACGTGGAGCCATACTTTGACACATATGAGATGAAGGACAGAATCACATATTTTGACAAAAATTATAATCTTCGTCGTTTCATGTACTGTACACCCTTCACTTTAGATGGCCGTGCCCATGGGGAACTTCATGAACAATTCAAACGGAAGACCATTCTGACTACTTCTCATGCCTTTCCTTATATTAAGACAAGGGTCAATGTCACTCACAAAGAGGAGGTAAGTCTCCAAATAGGAAAATAGAATTAGTGGAGCAAATACATTGGAGCCATGTGAAAACAATGTGGATATAGCATTGTGTATCATGCCTCACGTGGTAAGATACTAGAACTTTACCCATTTTTAAGTCATTAATTTTCAGCTTCTTTTCTAAGTCCCTAATTCACCCTTCGCTTATGCTTTAAAGGGTTGATTTTTTTATTTTTCATTTAGTGATCCAAATTTTGGAATTTTATTATTAGATAATAGTTTACAATTGGTCACCACTTTTTTCTTATTTTAATTGATTGTATATAAAGCTCACTAAATATTTTTCAATCAATACACTGACCTAATAGATGTTATTTGACCCAGATCATCTTAACACCAATTGAAGTTGCTATTGAAGACATGCAGAAAAAAACTCAGGAGTTGGCATTTGCAACACATCAGGATCCAGCAGACCCCAAAATGCTTCAGATGGTACTCCAGGGATCTGTAGGCACAACAGTGAATCAGGTTGGAGCATTTGCTAATACTGTGCGATTTAAGTTATAAATGGAATTTTGAATGATTTCATTATTATATTTTACAGGGATCACAAATAAGTGTCAAAGCAAGTGAAAATATGTTAGAAGTAGTTGCAAAAGTTAAACTGAAAAACAAAATTTTTAGTATAATCTCAATTATTAAAAATTTTCACACCTGCCTTTTATACTGCCTGTTTTTCTAACTATCTGTTCTGAAACATTCTATTAAGAAGGGATAGATTTCACTCAAAATGGCCTTTCCTTTAAAAGCTTGTACTGAAAGAATGTGGTCTAAAAAGAAGGGCTCATTTTCAGAGCTACGTGTTATATGCATGTGTGCGTATCTACTCTCTTAGATACTCCCTGATGTTATCTTCTCCAGGTCTCCTTCACAGTGAGCTGAGAATAGTAAATAAGTAATGTGAAATCATTTTGAAAATTTGAATAATGTACGTACACAAGATATTGTTGTTTTGTCATATGCAGATTAGAAGCCATCCCCATTATCTCCTTGTAATGGGTTCATTCAGCTTCTTTTGCTGATGATTAGTGAATAGTCCAAGGTAAGGGAAAATCCAAAAAAGCTTCAAGTAAGATTTCATGTAATATATCTTACCTTTTTTGGGGTTAAAGAAATGAAGCCAAAAAACGCCCTACCAAAACTGAAATGAAGATTTTAAGACCTTTACCTCCTAAAAGTATACGTGATTTGGAGGTTTTACTTCCAAATGACATAACTTAGAAAAGATCACCTTTAATTCGCAGTATTAGGAACACATTTGGAATGCTGAGGGAAGCTGTTTTAGTAAAATCAAGTGTCTAATAATCAGTGGATTCACAACTGATTGTCAGTAGCCTGACAACTTTTATATCTAGGATAAATTTAAGAATATAAAAAATATAAGGCAGAATACATTAATGAATACAAGAGTCAGTCCTTTAGCTCCTACTCTTTTTCTTTGAAATATGAACTAATAAGTTCACTGCTGTGGGCAAGAATATAGATTTGACATAAGGAAAAACTAAAAATGTATTATCAGAATCCATCTCTGAAAAGTTTTAATATAGGCATAGACATATATGTATCAAGCTTAGTGCTAAGAAAAATGGTTTTGACAAATTCTATCTCTGTGAATATATAAAAAACAAAAACACACTTTTTATTTTCTTTTTTTACAGGGGCCTTTGGAAGTTGCCCAGGTTTTCCTGTCTGAAATACCCAGTGACCCAAAGCTCTTCAGACATCATAATAAATTGCGACTCTGCTTCAAAGATTTTACTAAAAGGTATTCAAGGTTTCCTACATAAAGATATTCAAATTGAGACTGTCCAATACACAGTTTGATGTGAGAGTCTTCAGGGACTATTGAAAAGAGAAACTATAGGAAAATGGTTCACAATGAAAGGTTGTCTGTGTATAACTAACTATTCCTTATATATATATATCCCTGCCCCCCAGTACTGTATATAATGCCATGTTTTAAATTTTAAAGATTAGAAAAGCCTAGACTCGGGAAATTTTTTCAACTTGAAACTATTATTAGTTTAACATTTAACTTGTTAACTTGAAAGCTGTTATTTATTGTGAACATTCAATGTGAGAGTTTCTGTTTCCCTTCCCTCAGAAAATATACAAGCAGCAAACTTGGAAGCAAAAAATTTACGTTCAGATCTTATCCTTATCATTTTATGTCTCTTTTCCAGGTCACTTAATCATTATGATCCTCAGTTTTCTAATGTATGAAGTAAGGATAATAATATTTACCTCACACAGGGAGGTTGTGCAAATTAGGTGAAATAATACATGGGTGTCAGGGTCCCCAAGAACACCCCCAGTTTTGATGATTTGCTAGGAGGACTCACAGGACTCAGCATGTAGTTGTAGACCTGGTTATGATTTGTTCCAGTAAAAGAGTGCAAAGTAAAATCAGCAAAGGGAAAAGGCACAGGGGGTGAAGTCTAGAGGAAACCAGGTATAGGCTTCAAAGGGTCCTCTCCCAGTGCAGCCACATAGAAGGTGCTAATTGTTCCAGGAAAGAGTTGTGGCAGCATGTGTGAAATGTTGTTTACCGGGGAAGGTCAGTAGAGACTCAAGTGCCAACCAGGATTTTTACTGGAGGCTGGTCATGTAGGCACCTTTTCCCTGACAGGTACCAAAATTCCAGACTCCCAAAAGGAAAGCAGTTATTTAGCAGAAACTATAGTGTTTGTATAAATGGTTCAGGCACAGTGAGCCACTCTTATCTTCTGGGTATGATAGGAACCCTTCCCAAATCCAAATTCCCAGACAGTAACCAAGGGCCAGCCTTGCAAATAGGACCTAAGGATAGCAGGCTCAGGCCTGCTGTTAACTCTTTTCTTCACAAATAATACTTGGCACGTAATAAATAGGTATTCAGTAAATACTAAATTTTGAAACATTAGGGGAAAATAGTCATCAACTTGATACTGATTCCTGCTTTACTAACACTGTGAGCACAAAAGAGGGAATGATAATTTACTTGATGATGTCAGGGAAGATTTCACACAGGAATTAACATTATATATGGACCTTGAAGGATGAATACTAGTTTTTCAGGCAGAAAAGAGGGGGTAGGGTATGCTAAAAACAAACAAACAAACAAACCAGCATGAGCAAAGTTCAAAATCTGTTCTGAGAAAGATGAACAGTTTAGTGAAGCTGGAACTGTGCAATCTATGAAAACAAGTAGTCAAACACTGGGAAAGTAGGTTGGAATTAGATTGTAAGGGCCTTGTGTACCATTAAGTAAATGACTTGGCACTTAACAAAGCAGCATCAGAACCATAGTCAGAATCCAGTCTTTGACTCCCTATTATGGTTTCTCTTATCAAATTATGAACTGTGGTTTCCCTTATCAAATCATTCATTGAAAGGGTTTATTGGGGTAGACATAATTTTACTTTATATCAGTTTTGTCGTCAGGAAAATATGAGGCATGCTACCTTGTTCAAGTCTCTTGAGACAGTATGTTCCTTATTCTCACTGCAATAGCTGTCATGAATTTCTGTCAGTTTCTCCTGCGTGAACATGGTAAATGTCTTTTAAAAACTTCAGATAGCTTCATTGGAAGTCTGGGATTTTATAATCTGATTATTGAGCTAGACAATCTTATAGGTTTGGTTATAGGAAACATAGCTCCTAATGTATGGTATAGATGAGCTGCCGTAGTAAAAGAAAGAAAGCTGTTTTGTACTTGTAGAATAGATTGACTTCTATTGGGACTGACATATACACACTACTGTATATAAAACAGATAACTAATAAGGACCTACTGTATAGCACAAAGAACTCTACTTAATACTCTGTAATGGCCTATATGGGAAAAGAATCTAAAAAAGAGTCAATATATGTATATGAATAACTGATTCCCTTTGCTGTACACCTGAAACTAACACAACATTGTAAAATCAACTATACTCCAATAAAAATTTTTTTTTAAATGGACTGATTTCTAGCATTAATTTTATTATTTGGGAGGTTTCAAATAAGAACCAAAATATCCCTGCTGCGCTTGTGAGCCAGATGATCTTGAAACAATACATATTTCTTTAGGTCATAGACATTTAATAATAGATGCTTATTTTCTTGCTATTGTTTTGGAATTTTTACCATGACTACGATTCTAACACAAATGTCCTCCTCTTTGTGTATATTTACTATAGGGTAATGAAGTCCTGTAGTCTGCAGGTCTTCTTAAGGGTTACCACAGAGAAGGTTTTCTCCTTTTAAATTACAAAAAGGCAAAAAACAAAACTACATGATATAAACCTTACAAGTCATAGCCAATACTGCCTTTTTAATTTTTGTGTGTATATATTTTTATGCCAATATGCATATATATTTTACCATAGCTCAGTTATAATATACATATTATCTTAAATTCTTATTTTTCAATTAAAGTTAAAACTGTTATTCTAATAGTTATATTATCTCATCAAATGTCTGAATTTATGTGGAATTTAAGTGTGGTATAGTTAACAAATGTATCTTTTTTCTTTTGTTGAATTAAAATATTAAGCATGAGATGACTGAGCCAAAGTACATGAACATTTTTATTGGCCCCTAATATGTAGTCTATTCCAAAAAGGTTCTAAATATTAACAGTGCCAAGAATGCAAGTGTACTAGTCACAGTACACCTTACTTTAAGTAATGCCATTTAAATAGGGTGTCTCTTGTTAATCAGTTTAAATGGTACTTCAGTTTGCATTCTTTTATTCCTAAAAACAATAAACACTTTTTCTTGTATTTACTCTTTATATTTTGGGGCTTATCTTTTAAAACTTGTTTTCATTAAATCTTGAGTAGATTCAAAATAGTATTTATAACATTTGCTATTAAAGAACAGGGAGAAAAAAGTTATGTACCTACCACCCAGCTTTTAAGAAATAGAACATTAGCATTGCTTTGAGATCCCTCCTCACATGCCCTTTTCTGATATTATCACCCTCCCTTCCTTCAGAGGTAACCACTACATGAATTCCATATTTGTCATTTTCCTTATTGTTTTCATAGTTTTATCATAAATGAATATATCCCTATTACACTATTTAGTTTTGCATGTTTTTTTAACTTTATATAAATGGAGTGTACATATTCTTCTGTGACTTGCTATTTTTAATGTTTGTGAGATATTGCTATAATAAATGTTGCTTTATTTATTTTATATGTTTCATTGTATGGATGTGCCATGATTTATTCATTCTTCTGTTGATGGATATCTCCTGGTTTTTGTTTTTTGTTGTTTTTAGTTACAAAGAATACTATTCAAATATTTCTTTACCTACTTCTGGATGTACAAGAGATAGCCTAGGGCTTATATACCTAAGAGTAGTGTTGTTGGTTCACAGGTCCTACTTCAACCAGATAATGTCACATCTTCTTCCAAAGTGTGAAGCCAGATTTACATTCTCACCGGTAGTGTTTGAGAGAGTTCCTATTGCTATGTAACCTCACCAATATTTGATATTGTCTGACAGTTTTTAACCAATCTGGTGGGTGTGAAATGATTATGTGATTATGGATTAAATTTGCGTTTCCCTGATTACCAGTGAGGTTGGACATCTTGTCATGTGCAAGATGTAAAGTTATATGTTCAAGTTTATTCCTCTCTGTAAAGTTATATGTTCAAGTTATTTTTTTGTTTGTTTTTTGGGTTTTTTTGCCATTTCCTATTGGATTCTTTTCCTTACGGATTTCTAAAAGTATTTACATATTCTTGGATATGTAATGCTTTATCATTTGTAAATATCATAGACACCTTCTATGAATTTGGGGCTTTAGCACCTTTTTTTTAAATAAACAGAAGTTGTTAAATTTAATATAGTTAAATGATTCAGTCTTTTCTGTTATGACTGTTGCTTCTTGTGTCTTAAGAAATATTTTACCTGAGGTCAGAGTAACATTCTATGTTGACTTCTAAAAGTCAATATAATGGTATCTCTAAAATTCAATATAGCCTAAACAAAAGGGCAAGAAGGCAAAAAAGGCCTTTTTACTTTTTAAAAAAATCTGCTTAAATTTGATTTCTGTATATGGTTCAAGGTAGGGATCAGTTTGATTTTTGTCTCTACTGGTAACTGAATATGATGTAAGATAGGGGTCAGTTTTCTGTTCCCATATGGATGTGCAGTTGACTCAGCACCACTTATTTCAAAGATTACCCTTTCTCCACTGCTTTGCGCTATTACACATCAAGTGCTCATTTTGTGTGCATCTGTTTCTAGGATCTTTGTTTTCTTCCACTGTTTACTTATCTCTCCTTGAACTAATATTATGGTGTTTTGATTACTGCAGCTTTATAATAAACTTCCATATATGATAGAGCAGTTCCTCTCATTTTGTTCAGGGACTACTTTTGGCCCTTTTCCTTTTGATAAAAATTTCAAATTTTAGAATCAATGTATCTCTCCCTCTACCCCACCCCAAATAATAACCTGAATCTGAATCTATAGATCAATTGGAAGAGAATTGACTCTTCCAAGAAGTCCATTAATACGGTATACTTCTCCGTTTACTTAGATCTTCTGCATGTTTTTTTTTTTTTTTTTTTTTTTTGTAGAGGCCTTACATATCTTTTGACTTATTCTTTGGTATTTAATATTTTTATACTTTTGTTAATGGTATCTTTTAAAATTATATTTTCTGTTTGCTGACATACAGAAATGCAGTTGAATTTTATATGCTTTACATGAGAATACTGCCAAATTCACTTGTTAATTCTAATTATTTGTCTGTAGAATCTCTTTCTTACAGTAATGTTTAGGACCTCCATTACTGTGTTGAATGGGGATAGTGATAGAGGGCATCATTTTCTGGTTTCTGATCTAAAAGAAATTTTTTCGGCATTGAGTATAATGTTTTCTTCATGTTTTTGTAGATATTTTTAACTAGGTGAAAGAAGTTCCTACCTGTTTGTAGTTATGCTAAAAGTTTATCATGACAGATTTTTAAATTTTATCAAGTGGGTTGTACGTGGGGAGTAGGGATGTAATATGGTGTTAGAACAGTTTCATAGTATTTTGTTTGGGAGTTTTGCAACTGTTTTCATGGGTGAGATTGAATTACAAGTATTTTCTTATAGCCCCCATTAGGTTTTGGTATCCCAACCTTGAAAAATGAGTTTGAAACTCTTCTCAGGAATAGTTCTTTTTTCCCCCTATACCCTGGAATAGTTTTTTATATACTCTGGAATAGTTGTGTTACAAAGGGATTATCTGTCCTTAGAATGTTTAGTAGAATTTGCATGTTTATGTTTTCTTTGTGGGTAGATTCTTGATTTGACTGACTTGATGGTTTTAGGATTATTCATATTTTTGCTTAATAAATTTTATTCATATTTTTTGCTTAATATTTTTGGTAATTGATCTAGAAAAGTAGAATTTCATATTTATTTGCATTAAATTGTACGTAGTATCCTCTGTGCCTTTATGAACTTATGCTGTATTTGACTTTATGTCCCATTTTTAATTTCTAGAAGAGGATACTTGGCCTTTTCTCATTTATTCTTGCCAGAGCTTAGTCTATTTTTTTAGATTTTTCTGACAACCAACTTTTGCATTTTTTAATATAGAGCTATCATACTTTAGAATTTTATTCCCTTCCTTATACTTTGAGTTTATTCTGTTCTTTTTAAGTTGCTTGTTAGCTCTTCAGTTTTAGTCTTCTTTCCTTAATATAAGCATTTAAGGCTATATGTTTTCCTCTAAGTATCACTCTAGGTGCATTCTACAAGTATTGATATGTATACTTTTTTTTTAAACACGCTTTTTCCATTTACCTTTTGGAGTCCAGATATTTTTTCTTAAATATCTAAGTTGGATAAAAGATATTATCAGATCTATTCAGTTGTTAAGAAACATTTATTTGGATAAAGGCAAACCACTGTACGAGATGCCATTGTTGCTACATAAATGAGTACGGTTACATCCCTTAAAGAACTTTTAGTCTAGTGGTGATATGTGGGGAAAAAAAGGGTGTCAGATTTAATATTAAAGTATATATAATTTTCAATTGTGAAAACTGGAGGCGGATGTTAGATTCTAAAGAAACTCTGTTGATCATCTCTTCCCTGCTTTAAACCTAATTGCAAGAGAGGATGTTTTACATACAACCGAAAAACTGAATGTCCTTGTCATGGTGAATACATATATATATGCATGCCCTAAAAGTATGCCAGAAGAACTCTTTTGATAACACACTGTTTTTCCTAGGTGTGAGGATGCCTTAAGAAAAAATAAGAGCTTAATTGGGCCAGATCAAAAGGAGTATCAAAGGGAACTGGAGAGAAACTATCATCGCCTTAAAGAGGCCCTACAGCCTCTGATAAACAGAAAGATCCCTCAGTTATACAAGGCAGTATTACCTGTTACCTGCCACAGGTATGCTTATTTTTTCTATTACTTTGGATATCTTCAGAAAAATGAAATCTGCTTGAACTATTTAAAAGTGAATTTATTTAACTTTTATTAAATAATTTCAAATATTGTCTTCTGAAACCTAACAAGTTCAACTTATGTAAGCCTTGCATCATCTATACCTGAATCAGCCTACAAGATAAAAGTCAGTTCTTTCTGTAATAAAGAGAATAATAAAGCTGTTTTAAGAACTCATACTAACCAGGACACCACACATAAGTCTGGCCTCCTAGAACTGTTCCTTTTAATGTCCTGTCACACTTTCTGTGAGAGAAATTCTCATTTCTATGAGAGAATTTGCTAGAATATACTTGAAGCCAGGTATTCATTTCCCTTATCCCTGACAGTAAATAGTACAGAGTATGTTCTTCTAGATTTGTATTAAAACAGAGAACCCCACTGAGTATCAAGACAACTTCACTATTTTTCTTCACTTTCTAATTGTGACAAATAAAATTAGAAGTGGGAGTAACTTGGAATTTTCTACAACTGACCATAATTCTACTTGAGCAGATAATTTAATCTAATTTTAGATTTCTCCTCTGTAAAATAATACCTTGAAGAGGTTGTTGTGGAAATTAAATGGCATGTGAAGTTCCAAGGACAGTGCTTATTAACATTTTTCCTTTTAACCCCTGAATCCCGGACAGGGCATGTTAACTGCTAAAAGTAAACTGCCTTCTTTGCATTTTGAAATCCAAATGTACATACATCTATTGAATTGTTGTGGCACCAATATTTTACTACCTTTTTCTTTGAATTATGGCAGTGAAGCTATTAAATTGTACTTACCTGATCAATTAATATTCGGAAGGTTTTTGAAGTTGCTTATATAAATGGAATGTAAATGCAAAGTATAATATACTACAGAAGAAAGTTTAACTGGCTATTTGATCAAATGAGAATATTCCCTGTTCTTCAGTGATCTAATATTTGTGTACTTCTAGGCCTCTGAAAATGTATACCAAGTGCCTGCTGTATGTCTTTTCCCCTACAGGGAGCATGTAGACAGACCATCTACAGGAACAGGAGACCAGGAGGCCTGTTTTAGATCCTTTCTCTGGCAGAATATATTATAATTTGCTTCCACCATCCTTACAGTGATGCAAGACACCCTGGGTGGTTTCCTCTTGAAATTCTTGATGGGAAGCAACACTAGTTCCCTCCACTTTGGGCTTCCCTTTCAATCTTTTTGGAATTTCTTACTTCTTGCTGCTCTACCCACCTCCACCAGTCTTACAGTCATTGGTCAGAGGTCCTGGGATGGGGTGCTGGGTCCCTGAAGTAGTCAGGAAGTCTCCTAATGGTAGTCTCACTTCCATCAAATCTCTCCAACTCCTTTCAACGGACAATATTGTTCCTATCTGAAGGAAGCTTTCCATTACACCATTACCCTGAGTTTTGCCTTCCTCTCTGATGGTTATTCCTCCAAGCTTTAGTTCTTAATATTTGCAGGCAGTTTTTTGGAATTTAGAAAATCCTTTTTCTTGATGAACACTCTTTTAAGACTGCTATTTTCCAAGAAAAAACCAAGCTTCAAGATTCAAAGCTGAACATGATCTCTTTGTACCTGTCCTCTCCTTTCCTGGAGATTGGAAACCTTAAGAGACTGTTAACGTTAACGGCAGGAAAGATAAGCAAAACAAACCAGCTTAAGGAAAAAGGAAAATACATTAAGAAGTATTGAAGAATTATCCTCTTCACTCTTAATTTCTCAGCACTTAGAAAATAAAATTCCCATAGAACTTGAACTTTTTATTTTGCTGATTTACAAAATCTGGGATATTATTTTGCAGAAAGCTTAGGAGGTTTTAAGATGGTGGTTCTCACGGTATAATCTGGGACCCATGCGAGGGGTCCCTCAGACCTTTTCAGGAGGTTCCTGAGTCAAAACAAATTTTCGTATTAATGCCAAATATTATTTTTTTCACGCTCATTCTCTCATGAGAGTACAGTGGAGTTTCCCAGAGACTATGTGCCATGTAGAAGACTGAATGCAGAAGCAGATATTAAGAATCTAGGCTTTCTATTAAGCCAGATGTTAAATATGTAAGAATGCCACTCTTCTAAAACTGTTGCAAATTACTTTTAATAAACAGTGCTGTTTACAGTAACATGTAATGGGTTATTTTATAAAATAATTTAAAATGTTCTTAGTTTTAATTTCTAATATGGTAAATATCAATATATAATCCATAAACAAAAGCTTCCTTGGGGGTCCTCAATTTTTAAGAGTGTATAAAGGACCTAAATCCCCAAAATTTGAGAACCACTGATTTAAGGCTTAGAATTTAATATTTTAAGTAAAACACTTGCATTTTGCCTTTTAATAACCCCAAGTAAATCTTTTCCTGAAATCTCTCCCATTATCCCTTAGTTCTTGTTTAATCACAATATCTAATATATTTATTGGACAAATGAATAAATGATCAATGGACTTGGATAGAGTGGTTACTATACTATAATATACTTCTAATCTATAGAGAACTCTACAAGTTAGAATATATAAGGCAGAGTGTGTAGGATGAGCATGTAACTTGAAGTGTTAAAAGAGCTTTGGTGGCAAAAAAGTTTTAAAGTCAGTAAGCTTTTGGTGGCAAAACTTTGAGGTAATTGGCAGAAAGCATGTAGACATATTTTACAGGATTATATAAAAATTGTTTACTTATAACTATATCCTTTCATTTTCTCTCCAGGGATTCCTTCAGTCGAATGAGCCTGCGCAAAATGGATCTCTAATATAAATTGCACTTGTTTTTATTCATTTGAAAAAAGCCATGTATTCAACATTGAGTGTGAAAAGAATTTAAGAACTTTTGAAAAAGACTTGGGACTTAATTCTGGAAATTATAGCATTAATTTACTCATGGAAGAATGCAGTGGCCAAACAATATCAAATGGCGATCGCTGAAGTTTCAGAATCATGGCTGTGGTTTCTAATGTTCTGGTAATATGCTGTTATCTTTTTTAAGACATTTTAATGACTCAAAGGTACACTTACATTTACCATTATTTATACCATAGCTAATGTTAAATTTATTTACTTTAAGTTTGTATTTTTTAATTTATATTACCATTTATAGATTCGTTTTGGAACCATTTTAAATGTAGTAATGCTTATTTTAAAGGTACTATTAAATATGTGAATGTTTACACTAATTTTACTGAGACTTAAAAAATTTTTTTTACTGACAAAAGCAGAGAATAAGTTAGTTGATTCAAGAAAGTTCCAAAAATAGCAAAATGAAAGTCATAATTGACAGTCACTTTATGGGCCCAGATAATAGCCCCCAAATTAAATAAATGAATAAATTAATGGGTGGAAATAAATTATTGATAACTGGTTTGTAAAGCCTTAAAACTGGTTTCTAAGGTATTTTCCATTTAGGCACACAAAAAAGGGATTTAGAATTGCAGAAGAAACTTTACCTGATAACTTCTGTCTATAAATAACGATTACATACTGGGATAGCTAATACCAGTGACAGTAGTTTGACTCTCAACCTTATTAGAGTAATGATAGTAGTATAAGCTGACCCGTAGCAACTAAAATGAATGATTCCTCTGTTTTAAGTTAAACAAGACAGTCACTTCATCAGTTTTTAGTGTTCTAAACTGGTAAATTAGAAATCTGCTTTAAACTTATCTTGCATCACCATAAAAATAACAGAGAGCTGGTGTTTGATTTTAATCTACCAGCTGAATAAGGTATAGTTATTTTTTGATACTTGTATAGATTTTACAGTGTATGTATAAAAGGTAAAATTAGCTGTTAATTAAGAGCTAGTTAATTTAAAATTGTAACTTTATGATATGAAAGACTAATGCAGGTTTTTTTCCAACATATATTTCAATTATTTGGCAAGTTTTTCCAAGGAAGTGCATAATAATCATTTCTGCAAGTGTTTGAACATTTTTTCTTTGTGCAGTATTGTAACTTATAGAAAGGTATCACTTGTTCCATCCCTTTGATCTACTGATCACTTACATGAATCACTTACGAACTGATCAAATATAATATGGCACGTTCATTCTCCTGAGAGCGTAGATGTGATGGCTGATATTCCCCGCTCCAGCCTACCTTTACAACAGGCAGTATCATCTCAGATTCCTCTTATCTACATCAATTCAAAGACTGAATCACAGAAAGGTTTTTCGGGTGAGTCTACAGGTGGACCAAAACAGGTGAACTAGGAGTCAGAAAAGCATAACCTCAAAAATATATATTTGGGAACAGAGGATCCAGATGGTCAATAAGGAAAGGCAGTCAAGAACGGAAACTCTTTAAAGCAAACAGAAAAGGTAACTTATTTACATACTCTCTCCCTCTTTAGGGTGGGAGTAGGGGGAAGAATATTACAATAATTGTCTGATGTGAAATCAGAAGAGGATTCCTCTCTTAAGACACTGGTGTAACTGAACACTTCCTTCCTAACTTACCGTGTTCAATTTTCTCAAAACAAACTTTCTCATATCAGGAATCTACACTAGTTAACTAGTATAGTTCTAGGCTGTCTCTTGAGTGTTACAGAAGCCCAAGTTCTATCCTAGAACTCCTCCATCAGAAGCTTATGAGTAGTGTTCAAGGCCGCTCATTTTAAAAGTTCTGTTAGTGACTCCTACTCCCTCAGCTGCTTATGGGTAGTGTTCAGGGCTGTTCCTTTTTAAAAGTTCCATTAGTGATCCTGAACATAGAAAGTGGCAAGAACTGTAACTTTTTATGTCACACCATCTTGTGAAAGAATGTGTAAGACATTAACTGTGTAGTTTATTAGCTGACAGGTACTCTTTATTTGTTGAAATGGTGTATAACAGCGTTATTCCAAGAGTTATGTATTCTTTGGAATTATATTTCATATTCTTAATACCAAGAATGTCCCTTTAATAAGTCATAATCAACCATTTACCAATTTAATATATTTAAAGTGAAAATATGACCAAGTGTTTTGTGTGCCCAAAGCCTCACCTTAAGTTCTCCAGTTTTGGATTCCATAGTTATATGTCTAAAGGTATGACTAGGTATGACAATTAAGATGGACTAAGCACAATTTCTCCTATTTGAAATTCAATTTCTTTGCCTCCAAATGTCAGAAAGTACTATTAAAGGTAATTATGCATGTTTATTCTCTTCTATGTATATATGTGTGTATAGTATGTGTATATACACACAAGTTTTTTTAAGAGAATCCAGCTATATTTATGGTAAAAAATATGCAAGTAAAAAAATCCTCAAGCATTTGTATACATAGTTGTTAAGCAGTTAAAATTTTATTGACCTCCTGGTTTTTTTAAAAAAGTTAAATTTAAGGTCACACCTCTAAGTTCGATGCATTATATACAGATCGTGCAGAGTATGACTATGAAGAGATACAAATTAGTCCACACTGAAAAAGATTTACTAGGGTACAGGATCATTTTCATAAATACATATAAAATTCTTTTGAAGATAGAAGAGGACTGACTCTTCAGGTTTTCTGAGACACTTTTCAAAGTGACTGAAGGCACAAAATGTGCACTATTGTGAATACATACACGTGCCTCTAATACAGCCCACCAAAGGTCTGGCTTCATGACTTACAAAACTAAATGTACTGAAATGAGATTCTGCTTCTCGGCTGAAAAACCACAGAACCTATAAACATCATGTAGATAATTACTCCAAAATATGGAGATAAAAATACAAGCACTTTATTTGAAAAAGCAAACACAAAAGATAGGTGTAAATTCAAAGTGTTTAAATGCTTCCATTTTGAATAATTCAGTTAAGAACCTATACAAGTTTGTTCCCAGAAGCTAATGCATCAATCACTAGTCTCCACTAAGGAAAATGAATTCTAAAAATTAACATGGTTTTCAATAACTCAGATTTCACTATTTATATAAAAACCTAGAGAGACCAATAATATCCAATAGCTTCAAAAGATAAGCTAGATAAGCTAAAGACTTTTTGATGTAATCAATTTACCAATGTTTGTCCAGGTCTGTTTAATATACACACAAGGAAAATACACTCACTCTATAATTTCTTATAAAATAGCAAGTAAGGAGTAGATGTAGGAGATGTAGAAGGGGAAAGAGAATTCAAAAAGTCCTTCTCTTCAGTAACTTTCACTTCAGAATCATCAAAAAGCAACCACTTCCCCTCATACTCCTTTAAGCTTTGCACTACATATGAAATTTTGTTTTCAAAATCACTCATGTTAATGCCTGTTTGGTCATTGGATTCCTTGTTTCTATCAGATTCATGGGTCCCATTAGTATTGTTAGTCTCAGAATTTCTATTTTCAGCAAATGCTGTACTGGCAACTTTATCAGGATTAGATGCTTTGTTGTATAACTCATAATCTGCTTTAGTCTTTTGTCCTCCGAGAAGTCCAATAGCTTCTACTTTTTTTTTGTTCAAAACTTTACTTGGCTGGGTATTTCCACTGACTCCAATCGACACTTCTTCATCGTCACAGTTTTCGACCACACCCCTTGCTTCCTCCTCATTCAATGGTTCTGGCTTACCTATTTCACACATTTGGTCGATCACAAAATTTTCCTTATCTAGTTCTAAACTGTTAAGGTCAGTGACTTTAACAGAAGCAGTATAATGCCCGCTACTAATTGTAATGCCACTATGCATCACAACTGCAAATAATCCATAGCTGTCGTTGGTTGGCTTTGTACTCCATTCTTCTAGTGACAGTTTAAGAGGTGTCAGTAAAGGAGTGTTGATCTTGGAAAGTCCACCACCATAACCATCAAACCTTTGGAAGGGGGGAAAAAAAAGGTTTTCTGGGATTCCACTTCATATATATTCAGTTTTACACCCAGTGTGAAACCAAGTAAGTCTGAATGAACCCTTAATATTTACTGCTCATATGAATAAAACACAAAGTAAAAAACAAGACCCCAGTTTTGTATAATACTTACACAAAGAATACTGAAATAAGTACTAATATTCAGGTGCTTCTGTGAAGGATATATGGCACTTCCCCCCTTAATTTTCTTTATTTTCCTAATTTTGTGCCATAAGAAAATAAATGGCACTAAAAGAAAACACTGATCTTCAAAATCCTTCTCCTTTATACTTAGTAAGTCATTTTAATGTGAAGTCTGTCTCTACAACCAAGATTTGGGGACAAAAAATAAAATGTACTGTAGTAAAGGAAAAAGCCACCGAAAGAAAGGACCATGTCATCTTCTGGCATGAGAAAATGTGTGGAGAGCTACTGGTAAGCTCTCATGGTAATTTCAAACAATTCATTAATATAGAAAGGAATAAAATCTACAATGACATGTACACATGTCAGAAAAAGACTATCTAAAATGTAACTGGCATTTTTATATTTATTATTGCTTTCAGTTATTTAAATTTTCAACTAAAGAAGAATCTCTCAAATTGTTCAGGCTAGTTTTATTTCCTGGCTTACTTAAAACTAAAATAATTTTGCTTTTTTGCTCCCCTCAAAAAAATGTTGATGTATGTACGAAATTTGTTCCCTGCTTTAATCAATTAATTAAAATAATCAAATAAAGAATGAAAATGAAAAATGTGTGAACAAATCATACGCATTCATACAGAAGGATTTAAACTGATGCGTTTTTACAGGGAAACGTAATAAAACAATAAACTTTTCTAAGGCAATATTTGTAAATTACTTCATTTCAGTAGTTTCTGTTACACTATTGTACTGTTTCCTTACTATCATAGCATTTTGAACAAAATTTTAGAATACTCACTCCAAGCCACTAGCAGCAAAGCACTTCAAATGAATAGTTATAACTTCAGGCATTTTGTCAAACAAAAGACTTCGTTCAGCTTCAGTATAATGATGGCAATTTTCACAGAAATATTTATCTTCTCCTACAATCCTCTCCACTGAAGCAAACTGTGAAATTGCCCATCTCAGGGTCTTCATTTCTGTTTTTGGCTCTGGAGAAACTACGCAAGAGAATCCTGTCACTCACAAATGAAAAATCTCTCAGAAATTAAAAACTTAAGCCACTAATTTTTATGTTCAGAATTAGCATACAATTTTAATTGACTAATCCTCCCCAAATAATAACTAAAGAGATTTCTTTTTTTAGTTTCACAAACTTGTAAGTTCATCTTCGACAGTGCACATACCTCTAAATATTTGTATCTGGTCAGCCAAAAAATATTGAGGTCAGGGACAGCAAAATCAATGTAAGCCCTACCCTCTGACTCCATGGGAGAAAGACTTTATATTTAATAGTCAATTTACATTATCTGAACAAGTAAACCAGTCTCATGATCACTTCCCATGGCATTACTACTTTTTGTGGTTTATACAAAAAAAAACACTGGCTCAAATATGGTGTTAACAAAAATATCCTCAGTAGCTCTGAGATTCAGGTACCCAAAAATTAACTTAGTAAAGCATTTCATTTTCCCATTATAACATACTCTACACATCAAAATAAAGATGCCAGGGCTTCCCTAGTGGCACAGTGGTTGAGAGTCCGCCTGCCAATGCAGGGGACAAGGGTTCGTGCCCCGGTCCGGGAGGATCCCACATGCTGTGGAGCGGCTGGGCCCATGAGCCACGGCCGCTGAGCCTGCGTGTCCGGAGCCTGTGCTCCACAAAGGGAGAGGCCACAACAGTGAGAGGCCCGCATACCGCAAAAAAAAAAAAAAAAAAAAAAAAAAAAAAAAAAAGATGCCAGAATTTTCCAAATGCTAATAACTATTGACAAGTGTAGCTATATAGGCAGAAAGATTTTATTATACCGAAGACACTAAAAGAGTTTTTTCTCAATAATTATATAAGCCACTTATTAGACAGTGTTTTGTTGAGGAAAACTCTAATTATTCCATAGTCCATGCAAGCCTCCAATTTTGCTTACTTTCAGAACTCTCCTCTACTTTGGAAAGCTCATCTTCTTGCACTGGTACACTGATGTCTTGAAAATCTTCTCTTCTTTCTGTTAAACTTTCACATTCTAAGCAACGAGTCCTTAATACCAGCTGACCTTGAAATAATTTCTCCACTAGCTCAAAACCAATTTGCTCTGCACCTAAAACAAAAAAAGGAAAACACAAATCTATACAGATGAATTCTTCAGTACAGCCCAAATAACCATTATTCCATTTAAAGTATATCATGGCTAAAAGGCTGATTTTCATATCTCAAACTTGCTTATTAGCATTAAGAGGTGACTTATTCATGAAATATAAACTCCCTGTAAAGATAATTTTGAAATTAATTACTGTTATCTCTAAAAAAAGACAGTTTCAACACATGTGTGTCTTCTTAACTCCCTTCCTAAAGATACCCCAAAGGATGAAATTTAGTCATGTAAGTTCTACAAATTTTCTCTGAGATCTGTGTGAACCTAAGCAGAAATCCAGTATGGTATAACTACTTAGCAAATGCAATTTCTTTCATGAGTTTATGTCAAATACTGCATATATAAAGGGGTAAAATATTCTCTTGCCATTAAGATGAACTCTCCTAGTTTATAAACATAAATTACTATTACCTTAAAATTAGTGAGATTTATACACACACACAAAATACATGTTAAGTGTAGTGCTTGAAACGCCAGTTCACATTGTGTTAAATTTCTCTTAAAACTTTAGCCAGATATCATACTGTATATGGATCTAAGAAGAGAAAATTCCGGCAGCTGTTAATCCTACCTATCAATGTCCAAGAATAAATTACACTGACCTTTGTTTATGGGCTTAACTTCATTAACAGGCATAACATTATTCCCTGGAGATTCAAGTCCACAACGATTAGCTGTATTATCATTCTCATACTTCCCCATGTCCTCTTCAAGACCATATTCATTTTCTTTAGACTGTCCTTTGGATTCTTGGTTTGTTGTTATTTTACCCAGACTACAGAATTTAGAAATAATGCTGGGTTGCTTAGCTGGAGACTTTAACCAGTTTATTTTAACTCTTGATTTCTTTTGTGAGGGTCTTGCACTCTCATTTTCAGAAATGTACTTGGGGATTATTTTAGCAAGAATATCTGATGAATCAACTGTAGCTTTTCTTTTTGATCTGGTTTGTCTCTGGTTTTCTTTCAAAGACTGGTGTTCCTTAGAGACTTTAACTTTTTTCTTCATGTTACCAAATTCAGTGTCACTTTTTCTTTTCCCATGTACTTTTGGCAGTTTTTCTTTATAGTCTTCAGAATGCCTCATACTGTCCATCTCCATGCTGTTATTGCCACTCATTTCCTCTTTCTGATGTTTTTCTTCTACCTTAGTAGATAACTCTGCCACATTTTTTACTTCTTTTTTTAGGAGTTGGCATGTTTCTTGAATGTGTCCCAAAATACACTGTAATACTTCCTGTGCATCATGCTGTAGATATCCTTCATACATAGGGTTGAGTTCCCTATAAATAAAAATTTCCATTTCATCTATTCCAGCTTTTGAAGATATAATACCAAAAACCACCTTTCCATATAGAAATGAATTCATTTATGGGGATATCATAAATTATTTAAAAATCCAAAAACATTTAATTCAGCTACTAATTTGAAACTCCTAAATGTGTAACTAAAAACAAACTTAACCTGATTTTTATTATCACAAATACTTTGATCTTATAAATATTGTTAATAGCTAATGTGTATACAGTATTTACTGTGTACCATACTTTATTCAAAATGCCATATATATATAATTTTTTTTTTTGGCCTTGCCACATGGCATGTGGGATCTTACTTCTCGGACCAGGGGTTGAAGCCCAGCCCTCAGCAGTGAAAGCACAGTCTTAACCACTGGACTACCAGGGAATTCCCTTAAAATGCTTTTTATATTATCTGTATAATTTTCACAATAACCCTGTGAGGTAAGTACCATATCACCACTATTTACAGATAACTTGCTCAAGGTCACAGAGATGCAAAAGTCAGGATTCAAACCTGCTCCTGGACACCACGCTACACTGCCTCTTAACAAATGTATGGCAATGTATTACATCTAGGTCTATTCCTAACCTAAACTATTAAATAATTTTTTAAAGACTTAAACCCTGTAGTGTTTTGGATACGGCTATTCTGTATATAGGATAAAGTTTCATTTTTAAAGATAATACTACAAAGAAATCTAATCCAGTTAACTAATATTTCTCTTCTAAGTACATACAACAAAAATAGAAAACTTGGAATTTACAGTTCTTTTATATAACGTATTTTGAATATAGACCTATAATTCCTATCTGAAATCCTTAGACCAAATGTGTTTGGTAATACAGAAATTTTCAGATTAAAAAAGAATCTGGCACATAGTTAAAATATGTATCACCAACATAATAGGGGCAGTATCCCATAATTACACACATTGCTACTTCTACAGAAAAGAATATGAATATTCACATTACAGATAAATATGAATAAAGACTATAAAATATGAATAAAGACTATAAACAGCCTCACACAAATTCAGATTTAATGAATTTAGTACTAATTGTAAGAAAAAATTTCCAGTCTTTGGAGCCTCTGGGATATTAAGGACTGTAGATCTGTAGTGTCTGTTTTCCTTGCCCTTTATTCCCCCCATTTGTTCACATGTCACTCTCCTCCAAAGAGAGAATGAGCTAAACTGGAATCCTAAAATTATATAATAGACTATACCTGAGTGTGTTAAGTAGTCGCCTTGGCTGAGTAGCAAGTTCATCAGTATATTTCTCTGGATGTAAGAGAAAACTAGCCTGAAGCTGTTCGACTGAAATGATCAAGGAATGTAAGCTGCATATTAGTTCATAACTTACTGAAGAATCTTCTTTGCAATTTCCCTGTCAAGAAACACACAAACATTTTAATTTTTGAACAAATTAAGTACCTTCCCCCTTCTTTTTCTCACTAGACAACACTAGCTTTTCTAAATCTAATTTCGTAACACTAATTTTCTGGAGGTATACAAAATAAAGTTAAAAAAATTTTAAGCATATTTTTGGTTACTTTCTATTATGTGGGTTATAATGGTTTTCTAATTATGTAAGTCAAAGGTTTCTTTAAATTTATTTAAGTAGTAAAAGTGAGTCAACTTAAAAACAGCAGATAAATAACAGGGTAAAAGGGTACGATATGGGTTGAGAATCCGCCTGCCAATGCAGGGGACATGGGTTCGTGCCCTGCTGGGAAGATCCCACATGCCGCAGAGCGGCTGGGCCTGTGAGCCATGGCCATTGAGCCTGCGCGTCCGGAGCCTGTGCTCCACAACAGGAAAGGCCACAACAGTGAGAGGCCCACATACCGCAAAAAAAAAAAAAGATATGTTGTGACAGTGGTGTGTGTGACAATGTTTACTGGTAAACAGTAAATTAGAGGACTGGAGAAAACACTATAAAAGGGGGTAATCAAGTTAGCTACTTACCCCACAAGAATGAAATAATCAAGTTAGCACCTTACCCCACAAGAATGAAAAATAATTGCCAATGAGAAATTTAATTCTCAGATGTAATTTGTTAAAAATAATCTTTGTCATTTCTCCTCCCAAATCCTCTCTGTATTTATTACTTTTTCATTTCTAAGCAAGTGAATTCCCATTAATTTTATTTTTTACCTTATCTTTTTGACTGGCTTCATCTTTTAGGGCTTCTTTCTTCCTTGAAATAATATTAAATAAGTGCTTCACTCCAGATTTAAAACCAGGACAAAAATATAATACCTATAAAGTGAGATTGTCTTGAGTATTTACTGAACAAACAATATACTTAAAATCATTAAAACACTATCATGCTTTTTGTAGAGTATGTTCATATGTGCATTACTTAAAATTCTGAGATTAAGATGTGTGTCAAAAATTGTTCTCTATTTCATCATAGCCTGCTATCTTCCCTCAGTGCAACAAAGCACTGAGCCTGACCAGATACAAGAGTACAACACGAAACAGATATAGTTACAAGGGTTACAACACATATCACCATAGAATCAGGAATCGGACAGAAAAACTAAAAGTTTGGTATCTTCAATTTAATCAACATCTACTCAATTTTGCTATCCCAATTTTATTTAATATATCATTTTCTCTTACCTCAACGGAAATTTGTAACGTGCAATTTAGAATCATGATTATTTTACCCCATTCTGGTTTACTTACAAAGACAGTATTATGGACAACTGAAATCCTCCAATAACCTGAATCCTCAGAAAATATTAAGTGTTAACATCATTCTTTGCCTACTAAAGTTTTATTATATAGCAAAATTCTCAACTTACCTGAAGTATACTATTAAGATAACAAGTATTGCCGAGATTATTCAGTCCCACAAACGGTAACAAGTTTTCTCTCTTCTCACAGTTGACAGGTGAGGACTGTGCTGCAGGAACAACTTGATCACTATTAAGTACAAAGAAGAGAAAGGGATAAGCAAGTAGAATTAAAGTGGAAATATTACTTCCCTAGATTTAGTCTTTTCCCAAAAGTTGTATGACCCGAAAAGTATATGGATTTTATTCAGATGGCATTTCAAGACAATTAATCTGTACAGGTGCAAAAATTGCTACACACCCAGAATAAAAGTTTTACAAGCACTTTAAAAATATTACACTCAACAAGCTTCAAAACAATTCCATTAAACGACTGTTAATCCCATTCTACAGAGCAGAAAATTGCAGAATTGGTACTATGATTTGTTAAGCCAACAGGACATTTTAATCAAGTAGTTTAACTCTGAATAGAAACCTGGAAATAACCTGAATATGACAATATTTGGGAGAGGCTGCACTATCTAAGTCAGATTCTGTTTACAGAAGATTATGAAGATACTTACACAGCTGTTCCTCACTTAAAAATGAATTGTTCAAGTTTATAACTCTTTTACCTCAGTTTAACAAACAGTCCTCACAGCATTTTTATTTATTTTACAGCTGCTAGCTATAACTCTAATACCTCAAAGTATTTATAGGCACGAATGATGGTAAGCAAAAGGTTCACACACAATCTCCTAAACTGATTATTGGTAAATATTAGGAAATTATACAGGGGAGCAAATCTACATTAGTCATATAGCAGAGTGCCTATGTGCTGAATACGGAGCAAGTGTAGACTCCAACTAGAGCAACTATTGGTGGAGTAAAGCATTCCATTTTGTTCTGATTTCTTTTCAGTCACTGAAGGATTTATTTGTATCAAAAGCATTTCTTATTTTTAAGTTTATTTTAAATATAATTTGCAATTGTACACCAACAGGTTTGAGAATTCATATACTAGGTATGACTACAAAGACAAAGTTTATGCCAGGTTACTGTCCCCCATGAATTTCTTTACCCTTACATAAAGTGTGTTGCACTAAAATCAAATTTAAATTGAAAAATAATTTTAGTCAATTAGTATTTCTCGAAGTTAGCCTAATCGGCTGAGCACAATTTAAAAGAGTTATAATGTGAACTGTGATGTGATCCCTGTGGGGAACCACCAGTTTTATCCTGTTTCTACTATTACACACTGCTAGACTTGTCTCACTAATGTGTGCTTTTTTATCTCCCTCTATGGACTATCAGGTCAGAATGACTGCAGATATCAATCTAAGTTCACTGCTTTTTCACTGATGCGGAATTTTAAAAAGTACAGAAATATACTGAAAATAACATACATTTCAGATCCTCTATATTCAGAAGTTTTTTCTTCATTTTCTTGAGAATCTGTGAAATCCAAGGCTCTCTTGGTTTCCTTTTTCTGAAAAAACTTCAAGGAAAGTCTGGGTTTTTTTGATGGACTACCTCTTGAAAGCCCATTACTTTCACTAGGTATGTCACTGGGCATTTTCTCTTCAAATCCCAAGGAGTTGACGAGAATTAATTTATACAGGGACCCTGTAATCACCAATCATATCTGTTAATCAGAGAAAAGGTTATTAGTTTTCAGTTACTGGCTGTAGGCAACAGAATCATCATTTCTGAAAACAAATTTACCAAGGAATGGTATTAATTAGAACTTTGTATTTGAAAATCTAATGCCTGCCAATAACAGGCAGTCAGTGTTTTATTGCTTATATGAAGGAGCTGCCATTTGTCCTTAACTTGCTCAAACAACAAAAAAAAGATACTGAACTTTTACTAGCTTGCTATTAGATTAAGGGTCACATCACAAAATACCCCACTTTAGTAGTAGACCCCATTGGACTGGTAGTAGTAGTAGTAATGGTAAAGTAGTATCATCAAGGGGTAAAAACTTTATTATCTATTAGTTCATTCAGGAAACACTGAGCAACTATCATCTCTAATTCTGAAGTACAAGGTGGGAAACAGAGGGATGAATGGGAAATCAAAGGAGTGCTAGAAGTGACCGAGTTCTCCTTCCAAGGTCTTTTCTAGTTATACAAAATAAAGTCTATTTAAAGTATAATCTGCATACAAGGAAAGGCCTAGATCTAGTGTTAAGTTTACACCTAAAAACTTGTGTGAAAAGTAATAAACCATATGCAAAGTTGGGATAATGGTGTAAAAAATTGCTGCACTTTGTGTATATCAAATTCGTATGCACTAGAAACCAAAATATACTGACTTTCCAAACTTCTTTTAACTATAGAATTTTTTAAGATACTGCTTTAAGTAGGAAAGAAGTTTGCCTTGTGCAAACTTTCTTCCCTGTTTTAAAATAAAACTTTTGGACTAAAAAAAAAATGGCTCTATTTGTGGTAGTTATTTTACATTTTAGTCCTATTTTTCATTAGGAAGATACTACTATCTGACCCGAGTATTACCAGAAAATCACCTAAGAGTCCAAAAACTCAGCAATGACTTTAAAATATAATATAGGTAGAGACTAACAGGACGAACTAAATTTCATCCTTAAGCATAAGCGAAAACTCGGCTGCCTCTGAACTGGGAATTCACAACACTGAACTCGGCAGTGAAACCACCTTTTTGAGACAACTCAGGAATAACTGGAAAGCCGACCAATTTCCCCATCCCCCCTCCAACTCAATTTACTCTCCTGGCCACTAATGCTACTGATGAAATGCTATCACGAATGATAAACCAGCCTGCACTGAAGTGTCAGCGATCTCTAAGCACTAGCGATTTTTGTAAACCGTTTTTTCTTGGGAGCCAATTCTAATAAATGATGGAAACTGGATTCTCTAACAGACAGAGTAACCGGACTTAAATAAATATAAAAAAAAAACAATGACCAAGCACCTGAAATAACATTATCAATCCTAATCAATAAACCACCCCTCCAGGCTCCTCAAAGCAATGATTAAACATTAACATTACCTAGAATATAACATTTTACCAGGTGCCGTATCTTCTGCTATACCATTTCTTGCTCCTGGCTGTCCGTATCACTGGGGGTTGTTACATCAAAAATGTTTCTCCCCTAACTCTAAATCAAGTTTCGCAGAAAAAACAACAGAACATTAAATGTTCTTGACAAATGACAGTGTGAACACTAAGTCTCATTAGTTTCAAGTTTTTTCCTCTGTAAGATGGGACGACTCAATCCCAACTTTTCACGAAAAATGTAAAACAAGAATAACATCCTCGACAAAGGTTTAAGACACGTTCCGTTCTAAATATTTGTAGAAAAAGTAAGTTAAACTGCTCGGTAAAATTTAGCAATCACCGACACAGAACAACGTGAGGGCAAACATTTCTTCTCCCTATCCCGCAAACTCTAGGAACGGAAAAGAAAGTGAGAAGATGACGGGACGGTGATGATGTCCGTGCCCGTCAAACGCGGCACCGGCCCGGCGGGCGGCGTCTTTAAGCAGAACCACAGGTCGCGGAGTTGGCCTATTTACTCCCAGCCCGCACCTGCCTTGAGTCCCCAGCGGCGGCGGGAGGGGGCGCCGCCCGCTGCGCGGACGGCTTGGCTGGCAGCTGGGCGGGGGCGCAGCACCGAGGGAGCCGGGGTCCTCCCCGCGGCCCCCTCGGACTCCTGCCGAACTTGCCGCGGCGTCCAGGCACCGGCCCCTCCTCCACGGGCCCTCCTTACCTGGTCATGGCCCAGAGCGAGGTCCGCGGCGGTGACGCCGACGAGTCTAACCGGGCTGAGGGCGGGTGCGACAGGTGAGCCCCTGCCCCGAGCCTGCGGGGGCCCGCGACCCACGGAAAAGCTGGCCGGATCGCCCTCCCCGCAGGGGAGTGACCATTCGCTCTCAAGAGCGGGAACCCGGGCTGCGGCTCAGTCCTGCCTGGCGCCGGCACCGACTACATCCCCGAAGCGGCGCCCGACCACGCCCGCCCCCGTCCCCGCCCCGGGACGGCAAGGAGCGCCAGAAGCGGCTCCGCTCGCCCGGCGCCCGAACCGCTGGGGTCTTCCCCACTACACCGCCGACGGGAACTTGGCGCGTTTTCCTCAGTCTCAGGACCCTTGTGTTTTAGCCTCCGCCCGCGCCAGCGCTGCGATTGGAGGTGGAGTCCTACGAAAGTGCCGGTTCTAGTCTCCAGGCTGCAGAGACGCGAAAGGCTAGAGCCACCCCGCGACCGCCACTAGCCCTCCTGGCACGCACGAGCTCCGGAACCAGCCGGAACGGTAGTTGCCCCAAGCTGGTAACGGGTTCTGCAGTTTCAAACAGCGCAGGCAACGTCACGGGCAGCTCGCGCGGGTCCTCGCGGAGGGCGCGCGCTAGAAGCTAGAGGCCTGGCTGGCGGGCTCGAGCCTCACATCCTTTTTTTTTTTTTTTTTTTTTTTTTTTTTAACCACTCGTGCGCGACAGTTGAGGGGAGCGTACGGGTCGGGAGACGGGACAGAGCGATGGGACGGGCTTCTTGCTCGGGAAGTTACCGCCAGGTGCTCAAATCCACCAATCCGTGATGAACAATCCCCAACCCTGCCCCCCGCAGCCCAGGAGGAGCCAGTCAGAAGTACCTAGACAAAAAAAACCCACCTGGTGGGGGGGAAAGGCAGTCCAGCCACTACCAAAAAGAAGAGAGGAAGGCTCCAGCCAATCATTGTTGGGCATACAGAGTGTTCCTCAGGCGCGTTTCCCCTCCTTCCGCTCTCATTGGCGCTCGAGTGCGCGCTTTCGCTGCCGACTGTTAAGTCTTGCTCTGCGTTTTGTGAATCCTCGAAGGTGGGACGTCAGCGAGGGTGGGGTTTCCGGAGCGAGGCCGTCACAATAAGTCCCGCCCCCGTTCCATGAGTACACACTAGGCGGGGTTACCCGGGAGTTAGTTTCGGAAAATGGCTGACCGCCCTGCCTGCTTCTCTGCGCTTGAGCTTTCTGTACCGAATCGCAGCCTCAGCCCCCAGGCCATCCAGTAAAAGGAAGCACCGCCATAGATAACAGTCAGGTCTCAACCGAATGCTGCGGAGCTGAGGCTCCCTCCTCAGCCCCTCCACGCCTCATTTTCTCGCGTTTACCCCTTCCCCTTCCCCACCGGACAAGGAAACGAAAGAGCATTCTTAGGGCCCAGCTCTGGCTGGGGGAGCTGCAAGGGTTCCTGTACGAGCCCTTACTAACGGGCTCAAAAACGGCGAGGCAGGCCTCACCTGGTTTCTGCTTCCGTCTGTTGTATGCCTACCTCGGTGAGGTGACCTCACAAAGCAAGGGTGGCAGTGAAGCACAATAAGTTCAGTCCAAATTCATTTAACCAAGCTTGTTTTGAGGTGCCTAGTGTGTGCCAGGCATTCCCTGCTCTATAGGGGCTTGACATGAGTGACAGGGAGAGGAAATAAGGAGTATGCTCTTTTAGGTACGTAGTCTTGACATTTGAGTAGAGAGCTGAATGAAAGTGCAGCCAGCCTTGGAGGAATCAGGAAGAACGGTCCAGACAGGGAGAAGAGCAAAAGCTACCAAAGTCCTCAAGGTTCACGTGTTTGGTGTTCTGGGAGGAAGCAAGGAGCCAGGGTACTTAGACCACAGTGAGTCTAGGTGTGATGATTGTGGGAAATGAGATTAGTTACATGGTTGGGGCTCTGATTAAACAGGGTAAGGAGATGGGAGTCATTTGATGGTTTTGAGCTGGGGAGTGGCGTAATTTGTAAAGCGGCTGCTTGTGGTGGTAGACTGTTGACCTTCAAAAGTGCAAGCTGTAAGATCCCCTAGGAGGCTATTCCAGCAGCCCAGGGAATAAATTAGGGTGGCCTGGAATAAGGTGGTAGCAGTGGAAATGTTGAGAACGGGTAGGATTCAGGATATATTCTGAAGTAAGGCCAACAGGATCTGCTGATGGGGAAAAAAGAGACAAAAAAAGACAAGGATTTTTTTTTTTTTAACCAAAGCAGTTCGATAGTGGTTTGTCCTTGTTAAAATGGAGAACATTGAGGTAATGATGGGTTTGGTGGGAGGGGCCATTGTTCTGAGACGGAAAGATTGAGACGCATATTTCACATGCAAATAGAGATACTGAGCCAATAGATTTCAAGTTTGGAGGTCAGTAGAGAATTGAGATCAGGAGATATAATTTGAGAGTCACCGAATGGTATTTAAATACACAAGACTTTAAGCAATCACCTAGAATGATATTTATCCTAAAAAAATCTGCAGGGCATTGATGACCTCTACCCTTGCGAAGCCAGGAATTCTAAACCCAGAAAACTGCTCCTTAACCTACCCATTTAGCAATCACCTAGAATGATATTTATCCTAAAAAATCTGCAGGGCATTGATGACCTCTACCCTTGCCAAGCCAGGAATTCTAAACCCAGAAAACTGCTCCTTAATCTACCTATTTTAGAATCAATATCCATCCCAAATGCTCATTTTAAGAGAGACTTATAAAGCTCCTGATGACATATTTAAGATCATTTAAAAAGCAAAATGAAGTAACTAGTATTCAAGCAACCAAAATGGAGCCGGGTGGCCATTGTGGATGTGGTTTCAGACATGTTCCTGCATCACAGAGAACTTGAATTTTCTGAACTGTAGCAAACTAAAGGACACCACATGTTTTCAAAATAATATCTTCTAGCAGTTGCCAGCTGCTACCTTATGGTCTCAAGTTCTCCCCTAAGCAATCCTTGCTTAACAAGCACCCTTCTTGCCAGCTCAACCAATTGGTAGCCCTGATGGCAGCTGCTATGCTCAGATGTGGCATATTTGCTAGGGTAGACTAATACAGCCCCAGGTATTTGGTACACATCATTGATTTAGTGAATGCATTCTTTTCTGTTCCAATCATAAGAAAAGATCAGAAACAGTTGGCATTCCCATGAAACAGACAGAAGTGTACATTTACAGTTTAGCCCAAGGCTATGTTAACATTCCTGCCCTCTGTCATAAAATAGTCTGGAGAGATCTGGACCTTCTAGACATCCTTCAGAACTTCACATTAATCTATTACATCAATGACATCCTGCTGATTGGGCAGGTTGAGCAAAATATGTCATTTTGCTCAGGATTAAAGGACTAAGAGTGTACATGTGCGGTGGAAGTGCAGAGGAGTGTGCTAAATCCTTAGCTTCCGATTGGGAACTCAATAGATGATGGCTAACTGAAATATCAAGAAGTAGAAATATGAACATGTTGTCTAGACAGGTGGAGGTAAATACCAAAGAATGAGCTAAAAATTGAAAGTGGCTGCCTTGAGGGAACGGGTCTTGTTGAAACTAGTTAACTCTTCAAATCATGTACAACTTTGAAAAGAGCAAAAAACTTAAATTTTTTAAACAAGCGTGGTAAATGAACTGCTTTCTGATTTCATCCCCTGGGAATGGTCAGAGCAAACAGGCTCAACAGGAGTGCATTATGTGGGTTTGGGTTGACAATTCTTGCAGCCCTCACCTTCCGGGTACAAGGTAAAGGAAGGCTCAGTATGTGAATCCTTGGCCTTTATCCAGCATCTTTAGTAATCGCAAAAAGCAATCAACCTCAAAACAGCTGGTAAAACCTCCATCCAGTAGTTAAATTTAAATTAAAAATATTCCCACAAGTTAAAGTCTATTTAAAAGGCAAAATCCACTTGGCTTCAGAATTTTAAATCCTCTTCCACAATCTAAAGCCCCAGGGTCAGGTGGGAGGTCCTCCCATACCTATGAAAGGAATGCCTTGCCCCACTTCCTTAATGTTTGGTAGTAATTTAGTAGATGAATGTCCGGTAAGTGGGTGGGTGCTGAGGAGGTGGCAGGAAGATTTATGAGCCTATTTATATTTCACGGGAAGAGAGTCTTGTCTTTCTCATGCCACTAAGATTCTCTTATCTTTTGTATGTTTAACCCATCCTGTAAAGAGCCCTACATGTAAACTTCAACACAATATTTTTCCTTCTCTGAATAAAATTTACTTGAATAAAGTACTAAGTATTTGAAGGGAAAATAAGTTCTAATTCTTTTCTTTTGAGTATCATTATGGACTCATGGCTTTTTACAGTCTTTTATTAAATTAAGCATAATTTTTATTTCCTTTTTGAAGCAAAACCTTTCACATTTTTAACCAGTGTGGACTCTTTTTAAACTGACTTCCAGGTCCTCTCAACATTTCCAAAAGCATCCTTACCTCCTGGAAAATTCCAGGTCCCTCTTTAAAAATATTTTCTAACTAACTTGAGTATACAGTATAATACATTGTTTTACCATAATATTATTAAAGGTTTATAAGCTTTAATTTTTTTAAAAAAAATCTTATTTATGTCCTAAACTATTCACCATACATTATTTTACCATTTCATTTCGGGTTTTGCAAAGAGTCCATGTATTTTTCAATCAGACAAGAATACAAGTGGTTCTAACGTGGAGAATGTATGATAACTGTGATGTAGTTTCCCCTTCTTTCAAACCAGCTAATTTGGAATTAGATTTTAAACAGCCCTTGGTATGGCACCACCCCCAAACTTGGTGGCCTAAAATAACAACTTCTTATTTCTCACCATTTTATGGCTTGGACACTGGCTCTCCTGCTGGGTTCCCTTGGTGGCTGCACTCAGCTGATCAGTCGACTGGGGGCTGGGCCCAGCAGGCCCCGTGGGCCACCCACTCCCTGTGGTCGCTTCTCCTCAAAGAGGCTGCATGGGGCTTCGCCATTAGGCATCTACAGCGGCATTCAAAGAGGGCAGGACCCAGTGTGCAAGCGTGTTAACAAGCCTCTGCCTGTATTAATGCATTACACTCCCTTTGACCAAAGCAAATCCCAAGACCAAGCCCAAAGTCAGTGTAGGGCAGATCTTCACAAGGGCTTGGATATGGGTGGGGAGCCTGAATCTTTGGGGTCATTAATGTTACAGTCTACTCCACTCTTCTGTGAATATTATCTTAAAGTATAAATCCTACTTCTCATGGATGTATCAGACAGACGACCTAATATTGACACAGAATTTTATATTAGATTTGGTCTAAATATCCCCTTAACTATAGGTGGTTTTTATATACAAATATATATTTCCTAGTGTCATTTTAAATCTTTTATCTAAGGCAGTTCACTGTTGAACATTACCTTTAAAAAGTCTTTATACATAGATGTGTGTGTGTGTGTGTGTGTGTATTTCATCTACAGCCCCAAAAGCCAATTAAGAATTTTAAAAGTAATTTAATTTTAATAAATACAATAAAATTAATATTGTAATTAAAAATTATCACAAATATCACAGTTTAAAAACTACCCAATAGGGCTTCCCTGGTGGCGCAGTGGTTGCGAGTCCGCCTGCCGATGCGGGGGACATGGGTTCGTGCCCCGGTCCGGGAAGATCCCACATGCCACGGAGCGGCTGGGCCCGTGAGCCATGGCCACTGAGCCTGCACGTCCGGAGCCCGTGCTCCGCAACGGGAGAGGCCACAACAGTGAGAGGCCCACGTAATGCAAAAAAAAAAAACCAAAAAAAAAAAAAAACTACCCAATAAGATTAAAGAAATGTTGTCTTTTATATTTTTCATCTGGGACTTATAAGAACTAATTTAATATTGTTAAAATGACCATGCTACCCAAGGTAATCTACAGATTCAATACAATCCCTATGGCAATGCCCAATGGAATTTTTCACAAAAGTAGAACAAATAATTCTAAAATTTGTGTGGAAACACAAAAGACCTGAATAACCAAAACGATCTTGAGAAAGAAGAACAAAGCTAGAGGTATCACACTCCTTCATTTCAAACTATACTACAAAGATTCAGTAATCAAAACAGTATGGTACTGGCACAAAAACAGACACATAGATCAGTGGAACAGAATAGAGAGCCCAGAAATTAACCCACAATTGTATGGTCAACTAACCTATGACAAAGGAGGCAAGAATATACAATAGGGAAAAGACAGCCTCTTCAATAAATGGTGTTTGGGAAACAGGACAGCTACATGATGAAGAATCAAACTGGACTACTTTACCATACCATATACAAAAATAAACTCAAAATGGACTAAAGACCTAAATATAAGACCTGAAACCATAAAAATCCTAGAAGAAAACAAAGGCAGTTTGCTCTTTGACATGGGTCTTAACATTTTTTTTTTTGATATGTCCCCTCAGGCAAGGGAAACAAAAGAAAAAATAAACAAATGGAACTACATCAAACTAAAAAGCTTTTGAACAGTGAAGGAAACTATCAACAAAACAAAAAGGCAGCTTACTGAATGGGAGAAGATATTGCAAATGGTAAGTCTGAAAAGAGGTTACTATCCAAAATATACAAAGAACTCATACAACTGAACTCCAAGAACACAAACAACCTTATTAAAAAAATGGGCAGAGGACCTGAATAGACATTTTTCCACAGAAGGCATACAAATGGTCAACATGAAAAGATGTTCAACATCACTAATCATCAGGGAAATGCAAATCAAAACCATGATGAGATATCACCTCACACCTGTCAGAATGGCTATTATCTAAAAGACAACGAATAGTATTGGTGAGGATGTGAAAAAAGAACCCTCTTGCATTGTTAATGGGAATGTAAATAGGTGCAGCCACTATGGAAGTCAGCATGGAGTCTCCTCAAAAAAATAAAAAAATAGAACTATCATACAATCCAGTAATTCCAATCCTGGGTATTTTCCCAAAGAAAACAAAAACACTAATTTGAAAAGATATATGCATCTCTATGCTCATTGCAGCATTATTTACAATAGCCAAGAGATGAAAGCAACCTAAGTGTCCACTGATAGATATATCTATATCTATCCATTTTATACCATATAAATATATAATGGAATATTACACAGCCATAAAAAAGAATGAAACTTTGTCATTTGCAACAACATGGATGGACCTAGAGGGTATTATGCTAATTGAAATAAATCAGACAGAGAAAGACAAATACAATATGATTTCACTTATGTGTGAAATGTAAAAACCAAAACAAATGAATAAACATAAAACAAAAACAGACTCATAGATACAGAGAACAAAGATGTGATTGCCAGAAGGGAGTGGTTGGGGGGATGAGTGAAATAGGTGAGGGAAATCAAGAGGCACAAACTTCCAGTTATAAATAAATAAGTCAAAGAGATGTAATATACAGCTTAGGGAATATAGTCAATAATATTGTAATAACTTTTTATGGGGACAGATGGTAACTAAACTTATCATGGTGGTCATTTTAATAATGTATAAAAATATTGAATCACTGTGTTGTACACTTGAAACTAACATAATATTGAAAGACAATTATGCTTCAATAGAAAAGAATGAATTTATAAGAGAATGGGTATATGGATTATATTACATTTCACCTGTAATATGTTTACCTTTACTCTTTTTACTACCATAAAATAGTTTAGCTACTTTAGCTTTAGGAAAAGATCCTAATCTTTGCAAGGAATAAAATAAACCATGTCTGTATTCCTAATTTTCTATTTTGTAGGATTTATACTTTCCCTTCAGGTGTGAACCATAAGGTCACTTTTAAAAAATTAAAGTTCATTGAAACGTTTTTTTACCCATAGATTTTCTTTATAATTTTACTTATTAACATTAAGTAAGGAAATTTCCACAGTAAGAAATGTTAATGTTCCTAGATTCATTATGTCATATATTTTATTACCTTTGAACTTCAACATTTAGTATGAAAGTTCTAAAATTTGGAATTAAAATTTACATCAAAATCAAAACCCTCAAAACTCTGAGTTTTCCTCTCTACCAAAAAAAGATAAAGGAATAGCTAAACTCCTTTATTATCAGCCCAGAAACCAAGGTCTTTGGAGTCAAGATTCAAAGTGACACCTTTTTTTCTCACTTAAGAGTGAAGTATGGAGGAATTTGTTACCAGATGTGTAGCTAAGTGTATACACATGTGGGTATACAGGCATTTTATAATTATTACACCATAATATAATTTTTTGTCTGGATGCTGCCACTGTTTTGGAGCTTAAAAGTTCATTCTTTTTCTCCTGTAGGGTTATGCTGAAACACAAATTAGTAGTTAAAACAATTTAATTCATACCACCTTAGGATTATGGATTTATTACAATTTAATCACAATACCAATAAAAGTTGTATCTTTAGACTTGTGCACAAAACACAAAATTTGCTTATGCATGTTCATTCTTGAAAATAGACATTTTAAAATACTGTGTTTTTACATCTTTTAACAATAGAAGATGTTTTCAATTAAGGATTTTATTTGGCTGCTTGTAAGGAACATTTCCTAAGCAATAATTTTTGAGATCTTGAGACATTTTAAAAACCTCTTAAAAACTCAATTAGTTTGCAGAACATTTGCACAAATTACATGGCTTTTAGGTCATGCCTCCTCCTTAAAAGCAAACAACTTATTAACTTATATTAAAAGTTAATTATAAGTATAATTTTAAAAAAATTTCTCATTTTGAATTATAAAATCTGTAATAATTTCTGCCATCTCTTTGTCACTCTCTGGTCTTTTTGTCAGTGGGGTACAAGAAGTAGGTTGGGCTGACTTCCCCAGTTTTGCTGAAGAACTTTGACCCTGGCCGTTTTATTCTTTAAGTCTCCCCAGCTGAGATTTCTACAAGTACTTCGTTGTTTTCTCATACATTAAAAAGTCCAGTCCATTCCATTGGGCTTTCTTGGAGTGTCCTGCTCCCTTGAGTTTCAAGTGCATCCCTAAGATAGCAACATCTCGTCACAAATTTCCTATGGTATGCCAGTTTCCAACATTCATGAATCAAGAACATTTATGTATACATGTAATATGTTAATGGACATGTCCTTGGAATTGCCCTCTTTCTCAGTTCTCGCTTAGAACCTTGGACAACTCAGTCTTGGTTTACCCAGGGTATTTCCTCAATTCTCACAGGGGAGCAGCACGCTCAAATTGAGTCTGTGATCTGTCGGCAAAAGGCATGATCCTAGACTAGAGTTAGGCTGTCAGGCGGCTCTCAGTGGAAAGACCCCAAGAATGATTTCAGAGGCTTTTGGTGTCAGTGTTGAATATTCATCCAACTATCCATCTATTAAACAAAGTAACTCAAATCAAGGGACCATAAATTATTGAAATATACCAGGCTTCACACTGTTTGTTAAGATCTGCTGCTGGGCAGTAATTTAATTTGGCCAGCACTTCAATAATTGCTGGGGAAGGAATGGAAACGATTAGGACTGAGAACATCTGCATAATCAAAACTGTCTCTTACTCCTAGAGGCAAGACAGACACATTTTTACAGTGAAAAAGTCACATAAAAGGAATAGTTTTGACATTTTTCCACTTCAGTTTTTTTTCTCCATTTCAATCTTTTTTTCTCCATTTCAATCTTTTAAGCATGAGATAATCTGAAGCTTACAACTATCACAAGCATTGCCATCAAGCAGCTGTATTTATTAGAAATCCCTCATGTTCCTCGTACAAGCCTAAAAGACCTAAAACAGACCTAGAACAAGTTTAGCTAACACAAATTTAGCTAGAGTTTGTTTGAGAGGGGAAGATTCCACACAAATAAAAAATATATGTGGTAGAGCAAGAAAAGTTTTGGGGAATTTTCAAAAAACTACCCATAATAAATTTATACCCACTCTAGTAACTTTTGTTACCATCTTAGACTACTTCTTTCTTACCCATTGAGTCAACTTTCCAAATGTCTTTTATTCATTAAGAACTATTTGAGAGATATGGAAAAATACACAAGGCATAAATGTAAGTTATGAAGCATAATAATAAAATGAGTATCCACGGAACCACCAACAAACCTAAAAACTGAGCATCATAGCACTGAAGGCTCCCATTGGACCCCTTCCGTCTCCCATCCTCCTGCCTCCCTCCTCTAGGTAATCACTATTTTACGTAGTTTTTTTCATTCTGCTCTTATCTTTATAATTCTGTCAAATATATATATGTGTGTGTGTGTTGGGATACATTATGTTTGATGTTAAAGATTATATAAGTAGTAACATTTTCTGACTTGGTTTTTATATTAGCTTTATGTTTGAGGAGTTCAGCTATGCTGTTGCATGTAGCAGTAGTTGATTTATTTTTCACTGTTGTGCAGTATTCTGTTGTACTACTATGCCATGATTTATTTATCCATTCTCCTGTCAATGAACATTTGAATTATTTCCAGTTTTTTTCCGTATTATTACATATATCCATATATGACTACTGATAGACGTGCATTTCTTTGTGGTGTATGCCAACTTTACCAGATAATGCCAAACTGTTTTCCACAGTGTTTATACCAGTTTACACTCACACAAGCAATGTACAAGAATTCCTGGTTCTTTCATCCTCACCAACACTTGATATTGTCAAATTTCTTTATCTTAATTTTCCCTAAACTGGAAGATATAAAACAGTAACTTACTGTGGTTTTAATTTGTATTTTCCTAATGATTAATTATGCTGAGCATCTTTTCATGTGCTAATTTTCCATTTGTATATTTTCTTTAATGACATTTCTATTGTAGAATTAGGCCCATTTTTTTTTTAATGGCTGTTTTTCTTCCTATGAGACTTCTTTTTATATTTTGGATACAAGTCTTCATCAGCTATGTTTTGCAAATATTTGCTCTCATCCTGTGGCTTCTCTTTTTATTATCTTAACAATGCTTTTTGAAAACAAAAATTTAAAATTTTGATGAATTCCACTTTACCATTCTTTTTCCTTTATGGGTCATGATTTTAGTGTTGTATCTAAAACATCTTTGCCTAACCTAAGGTCAAAAAGATTTTTTCCTATGTTTTCTTCTAGAAATTCTATAGTTTTAGTTCTTATATTTAATTCTATTTTAAGTTAATTTCTATATGTGATGTAAGAGTTGAGGTTATCCAATTTTGCATATATAGATATTGTAGCACCATGTTTTCAAAAGACCATCTTTTCTCCTTTGAATTACCCTGGCACCTTGATTAAAAATCAGTTAACCATATACAGTTGTCACTTGGTATCTGCAGGGGATTGGTTCCAGGACCCCAGTGGATACCTAAATCCGTAGATGCTCAAGTACCTTATATAAAATGATATCATATTTTATGTAATCTAACACACATCCTCCCATATACTTTAAATCTAGTGTAAATAAATCTAATACTTTTAAATCTCTAGATTACTTATAATAACTAACATAATGTAAATGCTATGTAAATAGTTGTAAATAAAATGTAAATGCTGTGTGAATAGTTGCTGGTACATGGCAAATTCAAGATTTTTACTTTTTGGAACTTTCTGGAAAATTTTTTTTAATGTTTTCCATCCAAGTTGGTTGAATCTGCAGATGCAGCCCCTGCAGATACAGAGGGCTGACTGTAGATGTGGGTCTATATCTGGACTCTATTAATCTATACGTTTGTCCTTACACCAATATTACATTATCTTGATTATTGTAGTTTTCTATTTTGTACTGAAATCAAGTAGAGTCAATCCTCTGGCTTTGTTCTTTTTCAAAATTATTTTAACTATTCTAGAGTTGCTTTGCATTTCCATGTAACTTTGGAATCAATTGATCAAATTTAAAAAACACAAAAATACCTATGAGACTTACCTTTTCACTCTTTTTATGTTTTGTTTTGTTTTAATGAACAGATGTTCCTTATTTTAATATGGGCAAATGTATCCATCTTTTTTTTATGGATTACTTTTTTTTCTTTTTCTTCTTGCATTTTGTCTAAGAAATCCTTCCCTAGCCTGAGATTTAAAATTTTTCCACAATATTTTCTTCAAAAATTTTTAAAGTTTTTATATTTGGCTTTTATCAATTTTTGTATATGAACCCAATTTTATTTTATTTTAATTTTCATATGGATAAAATGTTATCCCAGTCCATTTATTGAATAGTCCATCTTTACCTCAGGGATCTTTGGTACCCCTCTGTCATATATCTAGTTTACATATATGAGTCTCTTTATGGATTTTCTGATTTATTACCTGTATAAATACTATAATTTTGAAATAAATCTTTATATCTGGTAGGGCAAGTATGTATATCCTGTTTTACTTCAAGAATGTCTTGTTTACCACATGAAAAAAATGCTCAACATCACTAATCATCAGGGAAATGCAAGTCAAAACGACAATGAGATGTCATGTCACACCTGTTAGAATGACTCTTATCAAAAAGACAAGAGATAACGAGCACTGGTAAGGATGTGGAGAAAAGGGACCCTCCAGCACTGTTGATGGGAATGTAAATTAGTGCAGCCACTATGTAAAACAGTATGGATATTCCTCAAAAAATTAAAAATAGAACTACCATATGACCCAGTAATTCCACTCCTGGGTATTTATCCAAAGAAAACAAAAACACTAATTTGAAAAGATACATGCACTCTCATGTTCATTGAAGCATTATTTATAATAGCCAAGATATGGAAGCAACCTAAGTGCCCATCAATAGATGAATGGATAAAGACGATGTGGTATACATACACAATGGGATATTAGCCATAAAAAAGAATGAAATCTTGCCATTTGTGATAACAAGAATGGACCTAGAGTGTACTATGCTAAGTGAAATAAGTCTGACAGAGAAGGACAATACTGTATGATTTCACTTATATGTGGACTCTAAGAAAATGAACAAACATAACAAAAACAGAAACAGTTATAGATACAGAGAACAAATAGGTGGTTGACAGAAAGGAGCTGATGGGGAAAGAAAGAAATAGGTGAGGGAGATTAAGAGGTACAAACTTCCAGCTGCAAAATAAATGAGTCATGGATATGAAATGTACGGTGTGGGGAATATGGTCAATAACTATGTAAAATCTTTGTATGGTAACTAGACTTATGGTGGTCATTTTAAAATTCATAGAAGTATTGAATCATCATGTTGTCTAATAGGAATTAACATAGTGTCATAGGTCAACTATATTTCAAAAACAAGCAAACAAACAAACAAATTAATAGAAAAAGAGGTCAGATTTGTGGTTACCAGAAGCAGAGGCTGGGGGAGGTAGAGTTGGATGAAGGTAGTCAAAAGGTACAAACTGCCAGTTATAAGATAAATAAGTACTAGGAATGTAATGTACAACATGATAAATAGAATTAACACTGCTGTATGTTATAGATGAAAGTTGTTAAGAGAATAAATCCTAAGGATTCTCATAACAAGGAACATTTTTTGTCTATTTTAAAAATTTTGTATGTGTATGAGATTATTTTCACTAAACTTATTCTGATGATCATTTCATGATGTGTGTAAGTCAAATCATTATGCTGTACACCTTAAACTTAAACAGTGCTGTATGTCAATTATATCTCAATAAAACTGGAAGGAAAAAATAAATTTTAAAAAAAGAATGTCTTCTCTATTTTTGGCCTTTATACTTCCTTATAAATATAAGAATCAGCTTGGAAAGTTCCACTAAAAACCCAGAGTAGCTTGTGTGGGTTCTATTTTGCTCTCCTCTTGAATCTGGTCTGGCCCTGTGACCGATTTTTCCTGATAGAATGTAGTAGAAGTGATACTTCATAATTTCCAAGACTGGTCTTTAAGAGATCTACAGCTTTTTCCTTTGCTGTGTAGAACACTCTCTTTTGGAATTGAGACACCCTCAAAGGGAGCTCAAACTAACTATGTAAAGAAAGCCATGCATATTGACACAAAGAGGTTCTAGTCTTCCAGCCAGCCCTGCCAAAGCATCAGACATGTAAGTGATGCCATTTTGGATGCTCCAGCACTAGTCATCATCTGACAGGCAACATGAGCCAATGCCATGTGGAGCAAAAGAACTACCCACCCAAGCTTTGCTCACTTTCTTCCTTTCTTTCTTCCTTCCTTCCTTCCTTTCTTCCTCCCTTTCTCTCTTTCTCTCTTTCTCTCTTGCGGTACGTGGGCCTCTCACTGTTGTGGCCTCTCCTGCTGCGGAGCACAGGCTCTGGAGGCGCAGGCTCAGTGGCCAAGGCTCACGGGCACAGCCACTCCACAGTATGTGGGATCTTCCCGCACCGGGGCACGAACCCGTGTCCCCTGCATCGGCAGGCGGACTCTCAACCACTGCACCACCAGGGAAGCCCTCACATTCTTGACCTACAGAATTATGAACAAATAAAATGGTTGTAGTTTTAAGGCATTATGTTTTGGTGTGGTTTTTATATAGCAGGTAAAGGCCTGCCTGAAGAGCAGTATTTGGCAATACTGTCATCTGTAGTACATGTAAGATAGAAAATATACCTGATAAACTTGTCTTATTTCTACACTCTATGTCTTGTAATTTCTTCTTTATATTTTTCATAGATTTGACATCCAGCCTGTATTCTGTAAAATTTCTTCAGTCTTATCTTTCATTTCATCAATTCTCTCTTTAATGGAATGCAGTGTTCTGTTTACCCTAGCACTGAATTTTTCATTTCCTTTGTGATATTTTTCCTTTCTTAAAGCTATATGTATATGTATTTTAATCTGCCTGCATATTTTGTTGATCTTTTGCTCCTTAATCATGTTTTAAATTTATTTTTCACTTATCTAAATAAATAAAATATTGTTTAAATATTTTTATCCCATAATTCCACTATCTGAAACTTTTGTGAGTCTAGTTCTATTGCTTTTTCTCTTTTTTGGTTGACTCTTGCTCATGACCCTTGCTTTTCTCTTATGTGGGTTTTTTGATTTCTTGTTTTGTTTTGTTTGCCTTTTAAAATTGTAAGCTCATATTTGTTGCAACTATATCTGTAGAAAATATTTTGAGGCATGGGTGAGGGTCCTTGTGGTAGATAGAATAATGGATGCCCAAAGATGATGTTCTGTTGCCTGAAACCTATGAATATATTGCCTTATATGGAAAAAGGGACTTTGCAGACAAGATTAAGGTTAAGGATCTTGAGATGGGAAGATTATTCTGAACTGTCCAGTGGACCCAATATAATAACGTCAGTTCTTCAAAATGGAGAATTTTCCCCAGCTGTAGTGAGAGAAGGAGATGTGACTACAAAAGAAGGGTCAGAAAGATGTAAAGTTGCTGACTTTGAAGATAGAGGAAGGGAGATATGAGCAAAGAAAATGTGCTTAGCCCACAGAAGCTGAAAAAGACAAGGAAATAGATTTTTGCCTAGAACCTAGAGGTAGGAATGCTGAAACTTTGATCTTAACCTAATGAGACCTATGTTGGACTTCTGACCCAAGGACTATAGGATAATAAGTCTGTGTTGTTTTAAGCCACTATATGTTTTGGTAATTTGTTACATCAGCCATAGAAAACGAATCAAGTATTTTTCCCAAGGAGGATTTCTTCAGTTTATCACTTACGCCCAGAGGTACTCCAGAGCTGGGTCCATTTTAAGTAATGATTTTTGGGGGGGAGGAGTGGGTTGAGTTTTTAAGACCTTCTTAAGTTCTTTTTAAGGTATTCTGGCCATATCACGTGAGAGCTGGTCAGTAACTAAAATTCTCAGGGGAGACTTTCTTTTTTTAAACTTCTCTCCAAGCCAAGGCCAAAACAAACTACTTTCCTCATTCTCTACCTTTGTGAGAAAGATTTCTTCCCCATAGCTTCCTGGGAATAGCCTTTCCTGTGTCCTAGCTTTACCTAGAATGGTCTCTCTGCTGTCATCTGCCCTGGGTAGGCCCAAGGCTTTATCCCCAGCTCCCTCTGTGCAGTGGTACCCCTGCCCTTGGTCCTTGTATGTCTATAGGATATCTGAAGCCTTTATCATTCACATCCCTCACTTATTTCATCTGCCCTTCCTAACCGATGCTCCCCTCCCTGGCCTTAAACTCCCAATTTCACCCCTAGCTTCATCAGGTTTCCCTTTCCTTCCCATATTTCATCTAATCATGTAAAGGAGTGAGAGAGAGTGTGTATTAGTATTTTATTGAGTATTTTTAGATGATATCCAGCAGAAGAATTTCAGAATCTCTAGTCTTCCATATTGCCAAAATGGTCTCAAATATCTTTGGAGTCTGTCCCTTTCTCTCTGTCTCCAGGGCCTTAGTTCAGTCTGCACTCTCTACTTGTACACCTTCCTGCCAAGTTTCTCTTATTTAGTCTCCTTCCCACTCCAATCCAGCCTCTCCATTGCCATTAGAGTTGTCTTTCTAACACACATATCTGTACACAGTAATGTCCTAACTCCCATGTATGGCATGCAAAGCCTCCCATTATGTGTGTGTGTGTTTTTTTCCTGTTTCTCCAGCCTAATATCCCATCAAATCTCTGTTCCTACCCTGCACTCCAAATATAGCAAGTAATTTGCAGTTTCCCGATGGCCTATGCTGTTTCAGAAATCTATCTTTTTCCATGTGAATTCCTTTGCTCAGATATTCTTCTTTGGCCTCTTTTTTTCCCCTCAACCCCATCTTCCCTTGTAAACCTTTAAAACTCCTTCTTAACTTTAACACCCAGCTCAATTTTCCCCTTGATGAACCTTCTTCGTCCTTTCCCTCCCCTGAGCACAATTCACCCAGCCTTGACTGGTGGCTGTGTTGCATGTCCTGTGCTTGCCCAAAGGTTACAAAATAAATAAGACCAACTTTCACCCTCAGGGAACTCATATTCCAGTAGAAGGACTCACTGAGGAGTGGGGTTAATCATGCCATCTTTATGTTACCATTGCACATTTTACTTACTCCTATTATAGTAGTTTACACTGGGCATTGATTTCTTTGTATGCATGGGTAGATGATGTTTTTATTTCTATTCCAAACTACCAAAGTTTATTCTGGTTTTATACAGAAGGGGGGAAATAAATAATTTGCTTATACTTCTGCCTCCCCTACTAGGCTGTTGGCTCTTTTAGAAAATGAACCCTATATGATTTATCTTTGTGCAAACAGTAGGCACTTAATAAGTGAACAGACAAATGAATAAGTTCCCACCTGTTCTGACATTCTGTGGTTCAAAGGTTACCTCTGTAGACTCTCACACAGAACTGACTGCTCCCTCATCTCTTTCCTGGTGTGACTTCATATAGACTTCCATTTTAGCACTTAACATTTGATCATATGTATTTTTATATTGTTGTTTTCTATTGAGATAATTTTAAAAACTCTGTTTCCCCCATGTCTAGTGCCTTCCTCAAAGAAAGTGTTCTGTGAAAGTAGAATTGAAGTTATATGTTATAGCTCATAAATACAAGCCCACTGAGCTCATCTTAGAAATAATTACTTAAATCACCCAGAGTTAAAATAATTTAAATCTTAAAACTTCTTAAGCATTTAAAAGACAGAGCTTTCCAGGTAAAAGGGGGCCTGTGCACAAATAGTTGGCTGGTTAACTAATTAACTAGTTAAAAGTTAAAGGGAATTGTTTAAGTTTTAACTTTTGAACTACCTAACTGAAATAAGTATCATCTAAATTTCATCCACCTGAAGGAACAAGTCATGCCATGAACCAAATTGAGACATTAAGATTACCTGAGAGTGCCTTTAAGCTTCTCAGCAGTAGGTGGCACTCACATCATAGTGTTAACTGGTCTTTAATCTGCTGGTTTTCCAAAAGATATTGACTTGGCAATGAAAAAGTGTGGTTCCCTGCATCCATTATGGAAGCTAAGGGCAGAGTAGGTAATCGCTATAAAGATTTTTTTAAAAGTATTGTATTAAAAAATCAGTATTGTTAATATTTTACCCAACTTCTGTTGGTTAGTACTCTAGACACTCCAGCAAGTTTCTTTGCCTGAGTGGTTTCATCAAAAATCTGCTTAGAAGAGATAAAGGCATTAAAAGTGGCAGCTGAGCATGATGTGAAGTCATTTAATGAAGTGTTTGAAAGTTTGCAATTAGGCAGATCTACACTTACATAAAATGGGGATATTAATGCTACTCAACACTATTTTTAAAGCTAATGTGTGTTGAGTGCAGACTATGTACCAGGCACTAGGCTTAACCCTTTGTGTGGATTATGTAATTTAATCATCACAACAATCTTGTGAGGTAGGAGCTTGCCAGTTTACCAGTTAGAAACAAATCCTTCCTTATTCTGGTCCAAGATGGTAGAGTAGGAAGATCCTGAGCTCACCTCCTCTCACAGGCACACCAGAGCAACTATTGATCAGAAAGACCAGAATCTACCAGAAAAGATCTTCTATCTAAAGATATAAAGAAGGAACCATGACGACACACGTAAGGGGGCAGAGTTGCAGTACAGTCAAGACCCATACCAGGTGGGTAACCCACAAACAGGAGAATGATTACAATTGCAGAAGTCCTCTCCAAGGAGCGAGGCGTCTGAGTACCACATAAGGCTCCCCAGCCTAGGGGTCCTGCACCAGGAAGATGAGTCCCCAGATTGCTTGGCTTTGAAGGCCAGCAGGGCTTACTTTCAGAAGATCCACAGGGCTGGGGGAAATAGGGACTCCACTCTTAAAGGGTGCACACAAAATCTCATACTCTCTGGGACTCGGCAGAAGTAGTAATTTGAAAGAAGCCTGGGTCAGACCCATCTGCTGATCTTGGAGAGTCTCCTGGAGAGGCAGGAGGCAACTGGACCTCATCCTAGGGACACAGGCACTTGCAGCAGGCATTTTTGGGAGCTCGTTCTATCATGTAGATACTAGTGCTGTCAAATACCATTTTAGAATCCTCCCTCTAGCTTATCAGTCTCGGGACCCAGTCCCACCCCTGCCCACCAGCCTATAGGCTCCAGTACTGGGATGCCTCAGGCCAAGCAACTAGCTGGACAGGGACACAGCCCTACCCACTAGCAGGCAGGCTGCCTTAAGACCCCCTGAGCCCACAGCTACCCCTAGACACAGTCCTGTCCATCAGAGGGCCCAGGACCCAGCCCCACACACCAGTGCACAGGCACCAGACTAGGAAACCCTAGGGCCCTGCAGCCAGAGACCCTGGGACTAAGATCCACCCACCAATGAACAGGCACCAGACCCAGGACTGTCTGGGCCCTGGCCCTACCCATCAGCAGGCAGATACCAGGCCCAGGACCACTGCAGCCCCACAACCTTCTATGGCAGAACCCAGCCCACCCACCAGCAAGCAAACACCAGCTATGAGATACATGGAACTCCCCAGCCAGCCACACCAGGATCCCTAGGGCCCCACTCACCAGTGGGCCAACACCAGCTTTGGGACACCCTGGAACCCATAGCCAGTTGTGTCAGAAAACAGCCCCAGCAGACCAGTACAAGATCAGGAACCCTGGCCCTGCAACCACCCACTCCAGAACTAGGTCTGCCCATCAGTGAGCCAGCACTAGCATTGGGATCTCCTGGGGTTCCACAGCCAGCTGCCTTATGATCTGGCCCTGCCAACCAGTAGCTGGCAGCTTCCATACAGGGAAGGGCCTGGCAACCAACCAGACCAACTAGCCATGCCTACCAGACAGCCCACAATAGTCAGTCTGCCACAACAGGAAGAACCACACAGCCCACATGGGGAGCACCCCTGGAGCATATATCTCTGGTGACCAGAAAGGAATGTGCTGCTGGGATACATAGGGCATCTCCTACAAAAGGCTACCTCTCTAAGGTCAGGAAACATAATTAACCTACCAAATGCATAAAAATAAAAATAATGAATTAGGCAAAATGAGGCAACAGAGGAACATGTTCCAAATGAAAGAACAAGATAAACCCCAGAAGAAATAAGTGAAGTGGAAATAGGCAATCTACTCAATAGAGTTCAAGGTAATGCTCATAAAGATGATCAAAGAACTTGGGAGAAGAACGGATGAACACAGTGAGAAGTTCAACAAAGAGTTAGAAGATATAAAGAGAACCAAACAGAGCTGAAGAATACAACAGTTGAGATTAAAAAAACACAACACTAAAAGGAATCAACAGTAGATTAGAAGATACAGAAGAACAGATCTGTGAGCTGGAAGACAGAGTAATGAAAATAACTGAAGCTGAGTGGGAAAAGGAATAAAAATAAATAAGGACATTTTTAGAGATCTCAGAGACATCGGGCATACTAACATTTGCATTATAGGGGTCCCAGAAGGAGAAGAGAAAGAGAAAGGGGCAGAGAGCATATTTGAAGACATAATAGCTGAAAACTTCCCTAACCTGGGAAAGAAAACAGACATCCAGGTCCAGGAAGCACAGACAGTCCATCCATGATCAACCCAAAGAGGAACACACCAAGACATATTGTAATTAAAATGGCAAAAATTAAAGATAAAGAGAGAATATTAAAAGCTGCAAGAGAAAAGCAACAAGTTATGTACAAGGTAACTCCTATAGGGTTATAAGCTGACTTTTCAGCAGAAACTCAACAGACCAGAAATGAGTGGCACAACATATTTAGTAATGAAAGGGAAAAACCTGCAATCAAGAAGACTCCACCTGGCAAGGCTTTCATTCAGATTTGATGCAGAGATCAAAAACTTTACAGACAAGCAAAAGCTAAAAGAGTTCAGCACCACCAAACCAGTGTTACAAGAAATGTTAAAGGGACTTCTCTAAATGAAAAAGAAAAGGCCACAACTAGAAACATGAAAATTATGAAAGGAAAAGCTCATTGATAAAGGCAAATACACAGTAAAGATAGTAAGCCAACCAAGTACAAAACTAATAGGAAGGTTAAAAGACAAAAGTAGCAAAATTATCTATATCTGCAACAAGCAGTTAAGAGATACACAAAAGAAAAAGATGTAAAATATGATGTCAGAAACAGTTATTGTGGCAGGAGGTAAGTAAAAATGCAGGGTGGTTAAAATGCATTTGAAATTAAGAGACCAGCAACTTAAACAATCACTTATATATAATGATTACTATATGTAAACCTCATGGTAACCACAAATCAAAAATCTATAAAAAGAGAAAGGAATCCAAACATAATGGTAAAGGTAGTTATCAAATCATAAGGGAAGAGAACAAAAGATGAAAGGAACAAAAGAGGACTACAAAAACAACCTAAAAACAATTAACAAAATGGAAATAAGTACATATCTATCATTAAATGTAAATGAACTAAATGCTCCAGTCAAAAAACATAGAGTGGCTGATGGATACAAAAACAAGACCCTGCCTACATGAGACTCACTTCAGATCTAAAGACACACACAGCCTGAAAATGAGGGGATGGAAATAGGTATCCCATGCAAATGGAAATCAAAAGAAAGCTGGAGTAGCAATACTTATATCAGACAAAATAGACTTTAAAACAAAGACTGTAACAAGAGACAAAGAAGGACATTGCACAGTGATCAAGGGATCAATCCAAGAAGAAGATACAACAATTGTAAATATAGATACAGCCAACATATGACCACCTAAATACATAAAGCAAACATTAACAGACATAAAGGTAGAAACTGACGGTAACACAGTAATAGCAGGGGAATTTAACACCACTTACATCAATGGACAAATCACCCAGACAGAAAAACAAAAAGGAAACAGGGGTTTAAATGACACATTAGACCAAATGGACCTAATTGATATTTATAGAGCATTCCATCCAAAAGCAGCAGAATACACATTCTTTTCAAGTATGTATTGAAAATTGAAATCATATCAAGGATCTTTTCCGAACACAATGCTATGAGACTAGAAATCAACTACAAGAAAAAAAAAATACAAAAAACCACAAACATGTGAAGGCTAAACAATATGCTAGTAAACAACCAATGGATCACTGAAGAAATCAAAGCAGAAATTTAAAAAAATACCTGCAGACAAATGAAAATGAAAACACAACAATAAAAAATCCACAGGACACAGCAAAAGCAGTTCTAAGAGGGAATTTTGTAGTGATACAAGCCACTCTCAGGAAATTAGAAAAATCTCAAATAAAAAACCTAACCTTACACCAAAAGGAACTAGAAAAAGAAGAACAAACAAAACCCAAAGTTAGTAGAAGGAAATAAATCATAAATTTCAGAGCAGAAATAAATGAAATAGAGACTAAAAAACAATAAAAAAGATCAATGAAACTAAGAGCTGGTTCTTTGAAAAGATAAACAAAATTGATAAACCTTTGACAAGGTTCATCAAGAAAAAGAGAGAGAGGGCCCAAATCAATAAAATCAGAAATGAAAAAGGAGAAGTTACAACCAACACTACAGAAATACAAAGGATCATAAGAGACTATTGTTAGCAACTGTACAGCAATAAAATAGACAACCTAGAAGAAATGGACAAATTCCTAGAAATGTACACTCTCCCAAGATTGAACCAGGAAGAAATAGAAAATATGAACAGACCAATTACCAGTAAAGAAATTGAATCAGTAATTTTAAAAACTCGCAATAAACAAAAGTCCAGGACCTGATGACTTTACAGGTGAATTCTACCAAACATTTAGAGAAGAATTAACACCTAGCCTTCTTAAACTATTCCAAATTATTGCAGAGGAAGGAACACTTCAGAACTCATTCTATGAGTCCACTGTCACCCTGATACCAAAACCAAAGATATCACACACACAAAAAAGAAAATTATAAGCCAATATCACTGAGGAACATAGATGCAAAAATCCTCAACAAAATATTAGCAAACTGATTCCAACAATACATTAAAAGGATCATACACCATGATCAAATGGGATTTATCCAGGGATACAAGGATGGTTCAATATCACAAATTGACCAAATACCACATTAACAAATTAAAGAATAAAAACCATACGACAATCTCAGTAGATGCAGAAAAAGCTTTTGACAAAATTCAACATTCATTTCTAATAAAAACTCTCCAGGAAGTGGGCACAGAGGGTACATACCTCAACCTAATAAAGGCCATATATGACAAACCCACAGCTAACATCATACTCAATGGTGAAAAGCCAAAAGCATTTCCTCTAAGATCAGGAACAAGACAAGGATGTCCACTTTTGTCACTTTTTTTTTTTTTTTTTTTTTTTTGCGGTACGTGGGCCTCTCACTGTTGTGGCCTCTCCCGTTGCGGAGCACAGGCTCCGGACGCGCAGGCTTAGTGGCCATGGCTCATGGGCCTAGCCACTCCGCAGCATGTGGGATCTTCCCGGACCGGGGCACGAACCCGCGTCCCCTGCATCGGCAGGCAGACTCTCAACCACTGCACCACTAGGGAAGCCCTTTTGCCACTTTTATTCAACATAGTTTTGGAAGTCCTAGCCACATCAATCAGAGAAGAAAAATAAATAAAAGGAATCCAAATTGGAAAGAAAGAAGTAAAACCATCACTGCTTGCAGATGACATGATACTATACATAGAAAATACTAAAGAGGTCATCAAAAAACTACTAGAGCTCATCATTGAATTCAGTAAAGTTGCAGGATGCCAAGTTAATATACAGAATCTGTTGCATTTCTATACACTAACAAAAAACTATCCAAAAGAGAAATTAAGGGAATAATCCCATTTACCATCACATCAAAAAGAATAAAATACCTAGGGATAATTCTAACTAAGGAAGTAAAAGATCTATACTCAGAAAACGATAAGACACTGATGAAAAAGATTGAAGACGACATAAACAGGTAGAAGGATAAACTGTGTTCATGGACTGGAAGAATTAATATTGTTAAAATGACCATACTACCTAAGGCAATCTACAGACTCAGTACAATCGCTATTAAAATACCACGGGCACTTTTCACAGAATTAGAGCAAATAATTTTAAAATTTGAATGGAAATACAAAAGACCCTGAATAACAAAAACAATCTTGAGAAAGAAGAACGGAGCTGGAGGAATCATGCTCTATGACTTCAGATTATGCTACAAGGCTATAGTAATCAAAACAGTATGATACTGGCACAAAAACAGACACATAGCTCAATGGAACAGAATAGAGAACCCAGAAAGAAACCCACACATTTGTGGTCAATTAATCTATGACAAAGGAGGCAAGAATACACATGGGGAAAAGACTGTCTCTTCCATAAATGGTGCTGGGAAAACAGGACAGCTACATGTAAAAGAATGAAATTAGAATATTTTCTCACACCATATACAAAAGTAAACTCAAAATGGATTAAAAACATAAATGTAAGACCTGAAACCATAAAAATCGTAGAAGAAAATGTGGGCAGAACACTCTTTGACATAAATCATAGCAATATTTTTGGGATATGTTTTCTAATGCAAAGAAAACACAAGGACAAATAAACAAATGGGACCTAATTAAACTTAAAAGCTTTTGCACATCAAAGGAAACCATCAACAAAATGAAAAGACCACCTACTGAATGGGAGAAAATATTTGCAAATGATGTGACTGACAAGGGCTTAATTTCCAAAATATACCACAGCTCAAACAGCTCAATATCAAAAAACAAACAACCCAATCAAAAAATGGGCAGAAGACTGAAACAGACATTCCTCCAAAGAAGACATACAGGTGGCCCACAGGCACATGAAAAGATGCTCAACATCGCTAATTATTAGAGAAATGCAAATCAAAATTACAATGAGGTATCACTTCACCCTGGTCAGAATGGCCATAATCAAAAAGTTGACAAATAATAAATGCTGGAGAGGGTGTGGAGAAAAGAGAAACCTCCTACACTGTTGGTGGAAATGTAAATTGGTACAGCCACTATGGAGTATAGTATGGAGGTTCCTTACAAAACTAAAATAGAGTTACCATATGATCCAGCAATCCCACTCCTGAGCATATATCTGGAAAAGATGAAAATTCTAATTCGAAAAGATACATGCACCCCAATGTTAATAGCAACACTATTTACAATAGCTAAGATGTGGTAGCAACCGAAATGTCCATCGACAGATGAATGGATAGACAAGATGTGGTATATATATACAATGGAATATTACTCAGCCATAAAAAAGAATGAAATAATGCCATTTGCAGCAACATGGATAGACCTAGGGATTATCATACTAAGTGAAGTAAGTCAGACAAAGACAAGTATCATATGATATCACTTATATGTGGAATCTTAAAAAATGATATAAATGCACTTATTTACAAAATAGAAATATACTCACAGATAGAAAACAAATTTATGGTCACCAAAGGAGGAAGGACAGGGAGGGATAAATTAGGAGTTTGGGATTAACATATACACACTACTATATATAAAAGAGATAAAAAAAAACAAGGACCTACTGCATAGCACAGGGAACTATATTCAATATCTTGTAATAACCTATAATGGAAAAGAATATGAAAAAATATATATATGTATATAACTGAATCACTTTACTGTATACCTGAAACTAACACAACACTGTAACTAAACTTCAGTTTTAAAAAATTGCAGTACTACTCAACTATACAGAAGAATTAAATTTTGCCATTTGGAACAACACAAATAGACCTGGTGGATATTATACTTAGTGATGTAAGTCAGATGGAGAAAGACAAATACTGTATGTCATCACTTATATGTGGAATCTAAAAAATAAAACAAATGAATGAATATAATGGAACAAAAACAGACTCACAGATATAAAGAAGAAACTAGTGATTACCAGTGGGGAAAGGGATAGGGGAGGGATAAAATAGGGGTAGGGGATTAAGAGGTACAAACTACTATGTATAAAATAAATAAGCTAAAAGGGTAATTGCACATCACAGGGAATATAGCCAATATTTTATAATAACTTTAATCACAGTATCATCCATAAAAATTCCGAATCACCATGCTGTACACTTGAAATTAGTATAATATTGTAGGGAAGTCCCTGGAGGTCCAGTGGTTAGGGCTCTATGCTTCCACTGCTGGGGCCCCAGGTTCGTTCCCTGGTGAGGGAACTAAGATCCCACAAGCCACACGGTGCAACCAGAAAATAAAATAAAAAACAAAAACTAATTAAAAATTTAAAAAGTATTGTAAATGAACTATATCTCAAAAAAAAGTAACAAACATTTAAAAAAATTTACAGTAACAGCATCATCCACAGATTTAAAAATGCTGTATCTCAAGCAGCTTAACTGGAAATTAAGATGATATGCTCTGGAAAACTGTGTTAAATGACTTAAGATTCAGATGGGAGTATTAAAACAAAGTTAAAAAAATTTAATTAACTGTTTTAATTTTAAAAATAATATTTTTAAAAAAACAGGGCTTCCCTGGTGGCACAGTGGTTGAGAATCCGCCTGCCAATGCAGGGAACACAGGTTCGATCCCTGGTCCAAGAAGATCCCACATGCCACGGAGCAGCTAGGCCCACGAGCCACAATTACTGAGCCCGTGTGTCACAACTACTGGAGCCTGCGCACCTTAGTGCCCATGCTCCACAGTAGGAGAAGCCACCGCAATGAGAAGCCCACGCACCACAACGAAGAGTAGCCCCCGCTCGCCACAACTAGAGAAAGCCCGTGTGCAGCAATGAAGACTCAATGAAGCCAAAAATAAAATAAATAAATTTATAAAAAAACCAAAAAACAAAAAACCAAATCGTTCCTCAAAACCCTGCATAACTCTCTAGAAGCTGCCCTTTCCTATTCTTCAGAGCCAATTACGATTTGTTAATATTTGCTGTTCCTATTTCCTCCTCTCCCCCTCATAGCTCTACTCTCTTCAGTGTGGCTCCCACCTCCATTACTCCCTCAAAACAGTTTTCTCTAAGGGAAGTGTTACCCTCCATGTTTTCTTTCCACACTGAACCTCCTTATAACACTCCTTCCCATGGCTTCTGATGGGCCCATGATGCATGGATCTTCAGCAAGACTTGAAGTGAATATAAGGAATGTTATGAATGCTGCTTGTCATAGAAGGAAAAGGAAAGTTAGGGCAATCCATAGTTCCTTTGCTTTAAGTCCTTCCTTACTTAGTAAGGTGAAGGTGAAGAGTGTTGCTAGAATATGTGTGTATCATGCAGTGAAATAAAGCCAGTTAAGTTCGTTTTGTGCAGCATTTCCACTGTCCTGGTAAGAATAAAATACACATTCATGTGTGAGCTTTGAAACATGAATAGGGTGATTTCAGTGATTTCACATATGAGTTAAATGTTCTTAAATTTGCATTTAAAACTGCCATTGTGCAATATAAAGATGTATGGCAATACATGCTAATAATTTAAATTTTTAATTTTTCTTTACTTGAATGACATGAAATAGCAAAATAAAAGTACCATGGCAAGTTGAGAGAGAGACCTTGGAAGAAAGGAAAAAGCGTTACGTTTTTAGGACCTTTAACAGCATATTATTCCTGCTTTTTGAACAAGGAGCCTTGCATTTTTATCTTGCACTGGGCCCTGCAAATTATGCAGCTGGCCCTGCTCACAGCCTTGACTCAGGAGCGCTAAAATGTAACTGTGTTTTTGAATTCGGACGCTGAGCCCCTATTCTGCCTAATGCAAAAATCTGATTGCTCCCATTCAGGGAAATTCAGTCCAATTCAATAATTTCTTTGTCACTTTATGTTCAAAACACAGTTAATTCTGGGTTCTACCCATCCCAGAGTGGCATCCTTTGTCCTCCTAGGTTGGCATCTGAGCATCAGGGATAAGAGATTTCTGATTGGTTGTCATCTTTGGCCAGTATCTGCTGCTGATGCCAGTCTTGTGTCTCATCTTTCTTTATTTCGCACTGTATCCACTGCATTTGATGAGATAATGACAACTAATTGAGGCTCTTTTCTAAGTTCTTGACTTATATCACTCATATAATCTGCATAAAAATCCTATGAGGTAGGAACTATTATCACTTTCATTTTACAGGTAAGAAAACCAAGTCACAGAGAGGTTAGGCAAATTGCCCAAGGTCACACAGCTGGGAAGTAGCAGACACACTAGCTCCAGAACCTGCTGTCTTAATTATACACTAGGCTACTTCTCTCAGCCTGGTGTTCCCCAAAGGCCCTACTTGGTCATGATAAATGTTTTTAGTTTTTTGTTTGTTTCTTAATTTTTTTATTAGTCTCTGCTTTACAACAAAGTGAATCAGTCATACATATACATCTGTTCCCACATCCCCTCCCTCCTGCATCTCCCTCCCTCCCACCCTCCCCATCCCACCCCTCCAGGCGGCCACAAAGCACCGAGCCGATCCCCCCGCGCCACGCGGCCACCCCCCACCATCCATCCACCCCACGCCCGGCAGTGTATAAACGTCCATGCCTCTCCCCAGCCCCGTCACAGCCCACCCCCCCCATATCCCCAAACCCACCCCCAGTAGGTCTGTGTCTCTATTCCTGTTTTACCCCTAAGTTCTTCATGACATTTTTTTTTCTTAAATTCCATATATATGTGTTAGCATACGGTATTTGTCTTTCTCTTTCTGACTTACTTCACTCTGTATGACAGACTCTAGGTCTATCCACCTCATTACAAATAGCACAATTTTGTTTCTTTTTATGGCTGAGTAATATTCCATTGTATATATGTGCCACATCTTCTTTATCCATTCATCCGATGATGGACACTTAGGTTGTTTCCATCTCCGGGCTATTGTGAATAGAGCTGCAATGAACATTTTGGTACATGTCTCTTTTTGAATTATGGTTTTCTCAGGGTATGTGCCTAGTAGTGGGATTGCTGGGTCATATGGTAGTTCTATTTTTAGTTTTTTAAGGAACCTCCATACTGTTCTCCATAGTGTCTGTACCAATTCACATTCCCACCAGCAGTGCAAGAGTGTTCCCTTTTCTCCACACCCTCTCCAGCATTTATTGTTTCTAGATTTCTTTTCATTTACTGTTTCTAGATGATGGTCATTCTGACTGGTGTGAGATGATATCTCATTGTAGTTTTGATTTGCATTTCTCTAATGATTAAAAATAGTGTTAAACTTGACAAAAAATTTTTAATTTAATTTTTATAATTCATAAGAGAGATTGGTTTATAATTTTATTTTCTTAATTATTTGGATATCAAAGTTGTCCTAGTCTCATAAAATAAATTGGGTATTTTCCCTATTTTTCTATTCTCTGAAAAAACGTGTAAGAGCTTATTTATCCTATAAAGTTTTGGGAGAGCTTATCTGTAAACTGTTTAGGCTGGTGAATTTCCGAGTCTGGAGAGAATTAATCTAACTAGCTTCCCCCAAGAAGACATGCTGAACCAGACGTGAACCTCATGCAGGGAGCACTGACTGGCATCTTCCCCCTACTGTCCAAAGTGCAGAGTGCAGGTGGCAGAGGTGATGGCTGTTAAGTTTCAGCTGGGGCGGTCCATGATGTGGTTAGGCATTTTTCCTGGTTGTGCCCTGACCAGTGGGGCCCTGACCACTTCAGTGCCGGCTACATGGTCTACAAGCCTGGCTCTCTGGCCCTCTTGGAGGATCAAGGAGGTACCTAATATCTTATTAGTTCTTTTCTGCTTAAATTAGCTTGAGTAGATTCTGTTGTCTGCCAGTAGTAATAAACTTTAGGACATAATACATGGTCACTCTTTTTTTTTTTTTTTTTTTTTTTTTTTTGCGGTATGCAGGCCTCTCACTGCTGTGGCCTCTCCCGTTGCGGAGCACAGGCTCCGGACGCGCAGGCCCAGCGGCCATGGCCCACGGGCCCAGCCGCTCCGCGGCACATGGGATCCTCCCAGACCGGGGCACGAACCCGTATCCCCTGCATCGGCAGGCGGACTCTCAACCACTGCGCCACCAGGGAGGCCCACATGGTCACTCTTTGTATATTTATACTCTGTTTATTTAGTACTAACTTTTTAGTCCATTTGAGCTATCATGTCTGATAGGAGTATATTAAAATATAACATGCACAATATTGAAAGAGAAGAACAAAGTTGGAGGATGGATACTACCCGACTTCGAGATATGCTATAAGGCTACAGTAATCATGTCAGTGCGTATTGGCAAAAAAAAGAAGACAAATAGATCAATGGAACAGAATAAAGAGCCCAGATACAGACCCCCATAAATATAGTCAACTGATCTTTGACAAAGGAGCAAAGACAAAACAATGAAGCAAAGACAGTGTTTTCAGCAAATGGTGCTAGAACAACTGGACATCCACATAAAACAAAAGAATCTAGGTTCAGACCTTATACTCTTTATAAGAATTAACTCAAGATGGATCACAGACCTAAATGTAAAATGCAAAACTGTGAAACCGTTTTTTTGGCTGTTTTTGGCTACACCGTACGGCACGTGGGATCTTAGTTCCCCAACCAGGGATCAAACCCTTGCCCCTTGCAGTGGAAGCTCAGAGTCTTAACCACTGGACTGCCAGGGAAGTCCCAAAACTGTGAAACTCTTAAAAGATAACATAGGAGAAAATATAGATGATCTTGGGTTTGGTGGTGACTTTTTTGATGCAACATTAAAGGCGCAATCCATGAAATAAAGATAAGCTGGACTTCATTAAAATTAAAAAGTTCTTCTCTGTGAAAGACACTGACAAAAGAATGAAAAGAGAAGCCACGGGCTTTTCAAAATACAGTCTGAAAAAGGACTGTTATCCAAAATATATAAAGAACTTTTAAAATTCAGCAAAAAGAACACAAACAACTTGGTTTAAAAATGGGCCAAAGACTTTAACAGACACCTCACTGAAGAAGATATAAGGATGGCAAGTAAGTATATGAAAAGATGGTCCACATCATATGTCATCACGGAGGTGCAAATTAAAACAACAAAGGGATACCACTACATGCCTATTAGAATGGCCCAAATCCAGAACACTGACAACACCAAAATGCTGATGAGGATGTGAAGTAACAGGAACTCTCATTCATTGCTGGTAGGAATGCAAAATGGTACAGCCAATTTGGAAGACAGTTTGGTGGTTTTTTATAATCATATTCCTACCATAAAAATCCATCAGTCACACTCCTTGGTATTTACCCAAAGGAGTTAAAACTTATGTTCACACAAAAACCTGCACATGGATATTATAACAGCTTTACACATAATTACCAAAACCTGGAACCAACCAAGATGTTTTATAGTAGGTGAATGAATAAATAAGTTGTGGTACATCCAGACAATGGAAAAATGTTCCCCATTAAAAAGAAATGAGCTATCAAGCCATGAAAAGACATCAAGCATATTTAAATGCTTATTACTAAGTAAAAGAAGCCAGATCTGAAAAGGCTATCTACTGGATGAGTCCAACTATATGACATTATAGAAAAGGCAAAACTACGGAGATAATACAATAATAAATAGTTGACTGGAGTTAGTGGGGAGGGAGGGATGAACAGGTAGAGCAGAGGATTTTTAGGCACTGAAACTGTTCTGCATGATACTGTAATGGTGGATACATGTCATTATACATTTGTCCAAACCCATAGAATGTACAACACCAAGAGTGAATCCTAGGGCTTCCCTGGTGGCGCAGTGGTTGAGAGTCCTCCTGCCGATGCAGGGGACACGGGTTCGTGCCCCGGTCCGGGAGGATCCCGCATGCCACAGAGCGGCTGGGCCCGTGAGCCATGGCCGCTGAGCCTGCCCGTCCGGAGCCTGTGCTCTACAATGGGAGAGGCCGCAGCAGTGAGAGGCCTGCGTAACGCAAAAAAAAAAAAAAAAAAGAGTGAATCCTAATGTGAACTATGGACTCTGGGTGATAATGATGTGTCTGTCAGTGTAGGTTCATTGATTGGAACTAATGTACCACTTTGGTGAGGGATGTTGATAATGGGGGAAGCTATGCATGTGTGGAGGTAGGGGGGTAAATCATTCAATTTTCTGTAAACATAAAACTGCTCTAAAAAATGAAGTCTATTTAAATACATATACATATTTATATAACATACTATGTTAATAAATGCCTTTAAGTTCACGATTTTGGGGGAGGCAAAATGTTCCTTTTATTTTCAGGTATTGCCCTTCTTTCTCACTGCTGATTACTTTTAGCCCCCAATTCTATTTTATCTAACATATAATTTTGTAATTTTGCTACACAGGCTTTTTTTTTTTTTTTTTTTTTTTTTTTTTGCGGTACACGGGCCTCTTACTGTTGTGGCCTCTCCCGTTGCGGAGCACAGGCTCCGGATGTGCAGGCTCAGCGGCCACGGCTCACGGGCCCAGCTGCTCCGCGGCATGTGAGATCTTCCCTTACCGGGGCACGAACCCGTGTCCCCTGCATCGGCAGGTGGACTCTCAACCACTGCGCCACCAGGGAAGCCCTACACAGGCTTTTTAAAATTACTTATTTATATTAGTTAGAACTGGGTTCAGCTGCAAAGAACTGAGAACCAAAATAACAGTAACCTAAGTGAGAGAAGATTTTTCTCTCCTACATGGAAGTCCTGAGATAGGCAGCCTAGGGCTGACACTGTGGCCGTTTCCCAGGTCCTTGGGGACCTAGGTGTTCCAGGGTTGCCACCCAACCATCCATACAGCAGGCCCTTACCCTCCTGGTCCTCCGTGGAACTAGAAGCCTTCTCAGCAGAATTTAATAAGGCTCCCTCACTCTGGCAGTATCCTGCATCCTCTGCAGGATACCTTTCTGTGGGTTTAAGATAGTGTCTGGGCTCTTCATCATCTCAACTATAACTTTCCAAGTTTCTGCCTCTCATGTCCCAACTCAGCAATCTTTCAACTCCATTGAAACCTTCCATCGAATTGATTGATCATCCATTACAGCTGACATCGTCCATCGGCCCCTCCCCCGCCACTCTCCATGAGCATACAACTGAACAATTATCTCTTCCATTTTCCATCTTCTCTTGATCGCAACTCTCCCTCCCTCTGCCCCAACTACTGTCCCATTTCTTTACTCAGTTTTGCATCAAAATACTTGAAAAAGTCGTCAGTTCTCACTGTCTCCAATTCCTTCTCCCCTCATTCTCCCTCCCACCCACTCCATTCAGGATGTGTCCCAGGTCACCACTGAAACCTCTTCCACGTTGCTAAGTCCAGCGGTGGATTCACAGTCCTATCTGCTGGGAGGTCAGGTTCCTCTGGGGCCAGAAGAGGTGGAGCCGTCCCCACGGAGCCAGCAAGTACTGGGCCTACCTGACCTTCCCACATGTCAGTGTTCTTTCCGCCAGGGCAGTTTGGTTTCACTGACAACAAGTATTACCAGTTAATTATTTTATAAGTTACATGGCAGGGTCTGTGTTTCTGACTGCCCACAGGTCTGCGTGTATGGAGACCGTCATTGGTGTACTCACATGTCATTCTCCCTCCAGAAAAACCTGCACAGCGACCTGGTGACTTCAGCTGCAAGCACTTCCGGGAAGCCCAGCCTCATCGGAGGCTCCTGCTGCAGCTCAGGTGATAGAACCAATACTGAGCTGGGGGTGGAGGAACGGAAGATGGGAGGAAAGATTCATCATTATCATCAATTTGTCTCACGAACAGAACAAAAACTGAAGAGGGCTGTACACATTCAGATCCTCTGCATTTGGAATCTGAAATAATGTGAGAATGAAAATTCGGAGTTTCTTTTTGCAGGCTCTATCCTTTATCTTTCTTTTTTTTTTTTCCCCAGCCACGTGTCATGTGGGATCCTAGTGTCCCGACCAGGGATCAAACCCACGGCTCTGGCCTTGGAAGTGCGGAGTCTTAACCACTGGACCACCAGGGAAGTCCTGGTGCTCTTCTTTAAAAGCATTCATCAAGTAAAACAATAGTTATCCAGCTGGGCCCACTTAAATCCCACTTTCTGTCCCAGTCACTTCCAGCCCAGATGCTGGATCTGTGGTTTGAGCAGTCTGACCTCTTTCTTCGAACAATTGATAGATTCAAGGTACCCAATGTTTTACCACAGGGCTCCCAAGTTTGCCTCTGATATCTGAGGCTATTCGAATTATTCTCAGTCAATTTTCACTATAGTATTTTCAAAGGTGGTGGAATAGTTGATTATTAGAGTCGTTAAGGCATACCCACAGAATGCAAACTTATGATGGAAGTCCATTCATTAGCACTGAGATGTTATTCCAGGCAACTGATATGAACACAAGTAGTCTCACCACCAAGTTGGTCCTGGAAGCAAGTACAAACCATCCCTATCTTATGCCTGGGTGAAGATTTCATATACAAGGTGTTCCCCCACTCTCTAATTTTTATAAACCTGGACAATTACTAATAGGTAACCTTGGGTTCCTTGTTTCTACCTTTGCTTCCTGGGCCATACTATTAATGGGTCCTGATATGATGCAGGCTTTGTAGGAATTATTTTTCCAGCCATGAACACAACAGGAAACAATCCACTTTTCCATTTCACTCAAATTTTAATAATCGAATAAAATATATTAAAAAATACACTCTGGGGCTTCCCTGGTGGCGCAGTGGTTGAGAGTCCGCCTGCCGATGCAGGGGACACGGGTTCGTGCCCCGGTTCGGGAAGATCCCACATGCCGTGGAGCGGCTAGGCCCGTGAGCCACGGCCGCTGAGCCTGTGCGTCTGGAGCCTGTGTTCTGCAACGGAAGAGGCCACAACAGTGAGAGGCCCACATACCGCAGGAAAAAAAAAAACACTCTGAAGAGACCAGTAGTCAAAACCAACTTTCTCTAGAAGAGCATTTCTCAACCTTAAAAAAATTTTTTTTTGCTATTTCCCTCCTAAGGAGCTTTTTTAGTGAATTTTCCAAGTCACCCTTCTCCCCATAAAATTTTAATATCACAGATATACCGTATATCTGTTTTTATACTCATAATTGATTGATCATGTTGCTGCCACGAACCATTGTAACATCTAAGATTTTGTCACCTTCATTTGAGAACACATGCTCTAGGACAATTGGCTAAGAAATTAGGAAACTAGGGAAAAGATTATTCAACATGACATCGTCATTTTTCATCCATAGCTCCCATTTCTTTATCTGGCGTCCAGAATGCAGTTGGTACTGTGACTCCCTTCTTCAGCCAAAGTCTCTAGAACACTTGCCCCTCCAGGTGACTGGCCAGGGACTAGTGTGACCTCGAGTCCCCTTGTATACTAGGGGCCAGGGCTACTATCCTGGCACTATTAACAGCTTCTTCTTCTCAGGTCTGTGTTCACTTATCTCCACCTTGAGATCCTGCTAGCCATCTTTGTTTGTCAGATTTACAGTTTAAAAATGTGGGACACACTAACAGTTTAAAAATGTGGGAGGTTGATTGGGGGTTGGGGTTAAGTCCAATATGACTGAGAATGTTCCCTGTATGAATTGGGGCTATAAAGTCTCTTCAGGAAAAATATCTGAACCAGCACATACTCCAAGGTTGTTTCCTTTAGGGTACCTCTCAGCCAATTTAGCCAATTGGCTAAATGGGGTTAGCCAATCCTAACCCCAAAATAGAGCTAATCCAGCAGAAGAGCCCTTGTGGTCAGCTTAGAGGGGAACCAGTTCAGAGGGGAGTGGGAGGCTGGAGGGACTCAGGAGGCATGCAACCAAGAAAAAAAGAAAGCAGGTCAATTGCCTCATGTGTTTGAACATCTTGAGAGATTTATACTTCAGTACCAGAGTTTGAAAATTAAAAAGTGATGGTTACCTAGAAAACGAAACAAACAAAACCAAGGCAATTATTAACTTGAGAGAAAACCAAAAGTTGTATAAAACACCAAAAGTTGTATAATAAAGTTAATTATAATACATAGTTCTAATAATGTTAACATTGAGTATTGATGTTAGGCTGGGGTGTCTTTTTAACCCCAGTATTTCTAATTCCTAATCTCTTCCTCCAGGGATACTTGAATACTATTTAGCACTTGCCGATGTTTCTCACACAGAAATTATGAAGACTGGCCATTTATTTCCACTACCACCCAATGAGTCACCATTATCTTTGAATGAATGCCATCATTGGTGAGGGAGAATCCCCCATCAGGGGCTTTCTCTCCAAAAGGGGACCCTTCCTCATATCAGAAATACATCCACTCCAGAACTGGGAATCAGCCCATGAAGAGGGACAGTTATGCTCACTGCTGAGACACAGTATGGTGTCCCTGATAGAGACGAAAGTCTGGATGTGAACAGCCCTGAAACTTCCAGATTTGGAAGGGGGATCTCCTGGAGTAAAAATCGTATCATTGGACAGGGGTGAGGTGGGGAGTTGTGGTCTCATTAAGATTGTTTTTTGACTGGGGCTTTAGGATCCTGAAAGAATCATCTCAATATTCTCTTGCCACATTTATAGTTTCCCATGTTGCTGCTGTAACAATTTACTAAAAAAATAGTGGCTTAAAACAACACAAATTTTGTTATAGTTCTGGAGGTCAAAAGTCTGAGATCAGTTTCACTGGTTAAAGTCAAGGTGTTGTCAAGGCTGCATTCTTTCTGGAGGCTGTAGGGGAGAATCTTTGCCTTTCTAGCTTCCAGAGACTGCTCACATTCCTTGGCTTGTGGTCCCCTTTCCTCTTCAAAGCCAGTAAATGCATCACTCTGACCACTGCTTCTGTTGTTACACCTCCTTCTCTGACTCTGACATACCTGCCTCTCTCCTATAAAGACCCATGTGATAATTTTGGGCCCATCTACCTGGATTATGAAGAAAAACCTCCCTAACTTAAGATCCTTAATTTAATCACATCCACAAGTCCCTTTTGCCTTGTGAGGTAATATAGTACCTGGTCTGGTGGCTTAAGACGTGAACATCTTTGAAGCATCATTATTCTGCCTGCCACAGTAGGGGCCCTAGGTAGTGGGTCTGGTGGGAGTGTGTTGAAAAGGGTGGCATCAGGACTTCCCTGGTGGTGCAGTGGTTGAGAGTCCGCCTGCTGATGCAGGGGACACGGGTTCATGCCCTGGTCCAGGAAGATCCCACATGCCGCGGAGTGGCTAGGCCTGTGAGCCATGGCCACTGAGCCTGCGCGTCCGGAGCCTGTGCTCCGCAACAGGAGAGGCCACAGCAGTGAGAAGCCCGCGTACTGAAAAAAAAAAAAAAAAAAAAAGGGTGGCATCAAATGGAGCAGCTGTGACCACAGCCCTCTCAACCCTCAGTCTAGAAAATATACTCAGGCCAACCTTGGCCTAGGGCTTCCTTCACACCCTACTTCCCAAATAGCTCTAGCCCAGGTGTTTGGATGCCATTCATGACCTACCTGTGTCCTACCTGACCCAGGGAGCTATGCTTAGACTTGCAGTTTCACCATCTCTGCAGATCTGCAGTTGTTCATATAACAACTCCATCGTTTCTGGAGCGATGCCTCAGCCTGTCAGCATACCATAGAGAGTCCTGGAGAGTGGCCTGGAGGATAGAGACATTTAACTTGACAGCTGCCCTGTGACACCCTCTCCTTTTTTACCCCACCCCCCAAACTTGCATTCACTATGGGTTGTTGAGACTTAAAACCTCCTTTCTCCTACTGGTGGACTGCTTGAACTTAGGGCATCCTGTGCTATCCAAGCTAGATCCTCCTCATCCCTGGGAAAGTCTCAGTGTCTTGGGGGCACTTGGCCCTGCTTTGGGAAGGCAAAGAGCCACAGGGGAAGAGGGCCATGAAACCTTCCTTGCTCACCCTCCATGCAGAGTCCCACCTCCTCTCCTTGCTCGGCTTTTGTTTCCGTGTCCTCATTTTGGCACCGGAGCCATTCCTCCAGTCATATCGCCTTGCAGTAGACCAATATGGGGGCCCCGTGATGCTAGGAGAAGTTTTGTATTTGAAATCTTTCAGGCCCCAGGGTGTTGGGAGGGTTCAAAGTTCCTGCAGCTGGCACCTCTGCCATGGGATGTACTGTAGTCCTGGTAGAGGATTTCTCTCTGAGATCTCCTGGAGTGGGGAGGAAGCTTGCCTTTGAGTAAAGCTTGAATGTTGCATAATGTACTGGATGATTTTATTTCTGAATTTGTTTCTGTGTTCTACGGGGTTTTAAGAGTGATCAGAACAACTCCCTGAGTTTTCAAGAGGTATGGGAAGAATTCTCCCACTGAAACCATTTAAAGAGATGGTAGCAAACAAAATTAAGTTGCATCCTGATTATGTGCCACAAGCTGGGCTTGTCTTGCTCCACATAGCCAATACATGAATTTCCTTTATGAGGGCTCAGCGTGAGTAAATTTGAAATGAAACAAACAGTTCACTTACCTGCAGACTCACTAAATCTTCTCTAAGATGTTATTTCTACTATCACTCCTTTAAAATTTTCCCAAGTTATGCGTCTTGGGAAATGTACTGGAAACCTAGTTCAAGTGACCTCCCCTTCCAAAGAGCATCCCCCATTCAAGGCCACTTTAATCACTTTAATGGGGGACAGGGAATAGATTTGGAACTGGAAGGATTTCCTCCTTGGGAAACAATTGGCCAGTGTGGGGACACAGGCCATCTGGGGCCAGTACAGAAGCAGCTTTCTTCCCAGAGGACTGCTGAGCACATAGGCACCCTGACCCTCACTGTTTCAGTTATTAGGACCCTCTGTTCCAGAGCCGGGTAATGGGACCTGCAGGTCAGCCCTGCTCTGTGGCTGCTGAGTGGAACCTGGGTCCCTGTGGCAGCTTTGCATTTTCAGACTGGGGCTTGGCACTATTTCCCTTTACCCATCTCAGCCTGGGTCACTGGCAAGGGAGCAGGAAGGTTCCCATGTATGTGACTATTTGGGGGGGCAGGCAGAGGAAGCAGGACCAGGGAAGTCCTCTCTCCTTTAGCAAGCTCTGCTGCGTGCCAGGCACTGTGCTGGGACTCATGTACACACTCATGTACTTTCACCAAATGCTCTCAATAGCCCCATGAGGTGGGTGTTACAATCCCCATTTTGTAAGGAGACTAAAGTTCTATACTGTCAGGGGGGTTAATTGAAGAGAGTTTAAGGAATGGACTATTTACAGAGGTATGAACAGAGTTAAAGGAACTAACAAGCGATGATGAAACCATGGGGGATTAGCAACAGCTGGAAGCCTCTATCACCCCAGGGTCTAAAGGGAAGGAGAGGGAGAGACTGACCCAGACAGGAGACAGCTGAAGCCAGGAGAGGGTCAGAGGGCCAAAACACTGCATTACAACAAGGCAGGGAGGTCCGGGTGGGGGAATTGAATACCCTGTTCTCTCTTCTCCCACTGCTCCACCCACTGGGCTCCCACCACTGGTTTCCACTGGCCAAAATCAACTGGAAGCCAGAGGACAGGGACGCCTGGATGACGCAGCCTATAGAGGTAAGCCTCGTGAGGGGCACATGGAGACCAGCCAGCCCATGTTCTGAGAGATTAAATAATTTGACCAAAAGTCTTGGGCTGAAATTTAAACTTTGGTCTTCCCGAATCCAGAGTACCACACTGCTGTCCTCCCACTGTTGACATTATCAAGAAGAGCAGCTGGAAATTGGAAGAAAAGATAGACAAGGAAATGAAATTTCAACTTGTAGGCCAGTCCTATCCAAAGTATAATCCAAAGAACCCTAGGCTTTTGTCGCCAGAACACTTGACAAAAGCTTTATTTCACCCCCCGACCAGGTGGAGCTCCAAAATGTGTTTTAGCATGTTGAAGATTCTGAGAGGTAATTAAACCTAACTAATTTTTACTCTTTTCTCCAACTTAATTGACCATGATAACTTTTTTTGTTCCTATAACACCAATTACATCACACAGACTGTATTCTTGGAAACACACTTGGGGAAGTACTGCCATGAGCAGTGCAGCGGTCGATAAAGATAAATGTAGCTGCAGTGTAGAGGGTGGCTTGGAAGAGGGCAATGTGGGAAAGAGGCAGACCAAATAGAAGACTCCTCCAGTAATCCAAGTAAGAGATGAGAAGGGCTTGAGCCTGGGAAATTGCAAGAGGAGGGAGAGGAAGAGCAGGTTTCTTTTAGGTGATTGGGATGCATGGCAATGTCATCCACTTGGAGGAGAAATCAGACAGGGACTGCCAAATATTCAGGCTAGGTTGGGATACATTGAGCATAAGGTGCTTTGGGATAAACAGAGATATTTTAGTTGGATATTGAGGATATGAGATTAGGCTTTTGGAGAATAATTGCTGTTCAAGGCATACATTTGAAAACCATCAACATACGGTGACCCTTGAAGACCAGGGAATTGTTGGCATCCCCCCAGGCTGAGAAAGTAGAGCAGGGGGTCGAACTTGCCTTCAGGGTGTGAGGGAACCCTGAAATTACTTAAAATATTGCATATCCATGAACAGGCAATATTTTTTTTCAGGAAAGAGTGTCTCATAGCTTTCAACGTATTTTTGAAGGTGTTCTTGAAAAAGAGAAGTTTAAGAACCACTGGTATAGACTGAGAAGAGAGGAGGATTAAGGGTGAAGTCTGCAGGAGAGTCACCAAAGAAGTCTGACCCCTTTCAGCCAGAGTGGTGGGAGCAATGCAAGGTGCAGGGGCCTCAGGACCCACGGGGGCTGCAGGACCCACAGCAGCAGGAAAATCCAGCAATTTCCAATGATCAGAGAGGTCTAATATGATTAGGATAATCATACTTTACCTACAGATAATCCTTTGGATCTGGCAATTAGGAGCTTATTGGTGGCCTTAACAAGAATAGTGTGAGTAGGGTAATACGTGGGTGAGAATAGAGAGGGTGGAATAGTCAGAAACTTGGAAGGAAGTAGAGGGTAAGAGAAGAGACAAACTCCTTCAAGACGCTTGTGATCAAGGCAGGACTAAGATTGTCTGTTTTGTTTTGAGACTGAGAGCAATAAAAGCAGTTTGGTAATTAGGGCCCACCCCTGAAGAAACGGCTTTAAAAGGAAAACTGGAACTCACATACTGAAAGACAAAACAAGTTCTCTGCATGCATAACAAATATAACACATGGAACCCACTGACGCACACACACACACACACACACACACACAACAGCAGCCAGTGGAAGTAGGGAGAGTAGGTCACAGTAAGGATAAATGTTGAAGGTCACAGTTGAGAGGACTTGCTTTTGATTTGAGCAGCTGGGTGGATGGTGGTGACTTTTACAGGACTGGGGAAGAGCAGGTTAAGGGTCAAAAGCACAAGTTCCATTTTGGGTATCTTTTTTTTTTTTTAACTTGAATGAGTTTATCTTTTTCCAGCTTTATTGAGATATAATTGACATATAACATTGTGTAAGGTTATGGTGTACAACGTGATGAATTTTTTTGGAATATTTGCATGATTTTATTAGCAGAGATAAGCAATGATCTATTCTCGATGTGATGATTTGATACACATATATGTTGCAAAATGATTACCACAGTAAGGTTAGTTACGCGTCCGTCACCTCACAGTTACCTTTGTGTGAGTGTGTTAAAATCTGCTCTCTTAGCAACTTTCAAATATTGTTAACTATAGTCACCATGCTGTACGTTACATCCCCAGAACTTATTTGTCTTATAACTGAACACTTGTACCTTTGACCACTTTCACCTCATTTCTTCCCCCACAACCTCAACAATCACCAATTTACTCTCTGTTCCTATGATTTTTTAAAGATTTTTTTTTAAGATTTCACATATAAGTGAGAGCATATGCTAGTTGTCTTGTTCTGTCTGATTTACTTTACTTAGCATAATGCCTTCAAGTTTCATCCATGTTGTAGCAAATGGCAGGATTTTCTTCTTTCTACGGTTGAATAATATTCCAGTGTGTGTGTGTGTGTGTGTGTGTGTGTGTGTGTGTGTGTGTATCACATTTTCTTTATCCATTCATCCACTGATAAACACTTAGGTTGTTTCCATGTCTTGGCTATTGTAATAATGCTGCAGTGAACATGGGGATGCAGATATCTTTTTGAAATGGTGATTTCATTTCCTTCAGATATATACTCAGAAGTAGGATTGCTGGATCATATAGCACTTCTATTTTAATTTTTCGAGGAACCTCTGTACTGTTTTGGCACATAATGGCTGCACCAATTTACATTCCCACCAACGATCTACAAGGATTCCCTTTTCTCCACATCCTCAACAGCACTTATCTCTTGTCTTTTTGATAACAGCCATTCCAACAGCTGTGAGGTGGTAGCTCATTGTGGCTTTGATTTGCAGTTCCCTGATGATTAGTGCTGTTGAACACCTTTTCTTGTACCTGTTGGCCATTCGTATGTCTTCTTTGGAAAAATGTTTATTCAGGTCCTTTGCCTTTTTTTTTTTTTGCGGTACGCGGGGCTCTCACTGTTGTGGCCTCTCCCGTTGCGGAGCACAGGCTCTGGACGTGCAGGCTCAGCGCCCATGGCTCACGGGCCCAGGCGCTCCTCAGCATGTGGGATCTTCCCGGACCGAGGCACGAACCCGTGTGCCTTGCATCGGCAGGCGGACTCTCAACCACTGCGCCACCAGGGAAGTCCTGGTACTTTTAACATAAATAGCTAAGTCCCTTCCAAAGCCTCCTGGTAAAAGGTTTATCACAGTGATTACAGGCTTCAGCTTTCGAGTAAAACAGAAATTTGTTCCAGTCATAGCTGAGTCTCTTACTAGTTGTAGCCCCTTGAAGCTTTGGTTTCTTCAACTGTGAAATGGAGGAAATAAGAGCAGCTACCTCAGAGGGTCATGCAAGCGTTACAAGAAAGAAGGCATGAAGAAAGTTTAGCAGGCTTTACTTGATACTTTTTGCCTGGTATTAATTCACTTTTGTTTCTAACTGCAACTTCCTCAGCCTAGACCTTGGTTCTCAAGAGAGACTGAAGGTTTTATGGAAAGGATGGGAATCAAAGTGGATTCAAATCCACAAGCAACTTAATGAAAAGGGCACCGTGGATCAGGAATAAGTGTGAGGGACAGATACGAAGTCAGCATGTGAAGAAAACAATTTGAGTGGTTTTCTTTGCGTCTGTTACGCTTCCTGTTCAGAAAAATGCTTGTTTTATTTCAAGTTTTTAAAAAGTCATTTGTCATGAATTTGGTTTTGTTTCTATTTAGTCTGTGCACATAAGGAATTCTAGAGTTGTGTGAAGAATGAAATTTTGAAAACCTCTGAGACTGAGATATTGGCCCTGTCATTCCGTTGTGGGGCAGGGCATTAGGAAACTAAAGGCAGGGTGACCCAAGGGGTTTAAATCTATTTACAACCTAGTTACAGTGTATCCTGTTTTCTCCCTGCTGTGCTGGACTAAGCATCTAACAGAAGACTCCCACACATCTGAAAATAAAGTGAGGTTCTGACTACAGAGTCTGTGAGAAATTGACGCAGTATGTTTCTATTTTACTTTTGTCAAAGGTGCATGATGTTTTCCAGGTTTTTCCGCTCTTCTCCATTCTTTAAAGAAGTGAGAGGAAAGACACTGGTGCTGAAAAGGTGGGGGGTTGGTTCTGGCCAAGAGCCCAGGATTGTCCTTCTGGCCTCAGAAAGGCATGTGAAGATGGTTTGAGTTTTAAATCACGTTAGGGGGAAGAAAGTGGTGTTCTGGAGTCTGACATCATGGTCCTCTGTGGCTTCCACCCCCACCTCAAATAACTGCAATAAGTTGATGTTGGAAAAAGTTGCTTTTGAATGTTTATTCAGATCACTTATTTTGAAACACCTCAATATGGTGAAAGAATAAAGCAGGGTCATCCTGCTTCTGCCATCTCCATGCATAGCTCATCCCACAGGAATGCGAACAAAGGGTGACTTCCTTGGCCACCTTCAAGAATGTGCAAGGTAGGGACTTTCCTTGTGGCACAGTGGATAAGAATCCGCCTGCCAGTGTAAAGAACACGGGTTCGATCCCTGGTCCAGGAAGATCGCACATGCCGTGGAGCAACTAAGCCCGTGTGCCACAAATACTGAGCCTGCGCTCTAGAGCCCATGAGCCACAACTACTGAGCCTGCGTGCCACAACTACTGAAGCCCATCCGTCTAGAGCCTGTGCTCTGCAACAAGAGAAGCCACCACAACGAGAAGCCCGTGCACCGCAACGAAGAGTAGCCCCCGCTTGCTGCAACTAGAGAAAGCCCCCAAGCAGCAACAAAGATCCAACTCAGCCAGAAATAAATAAATTTATTAAAAAGAAATATATGAGTTCATACTGATACTTGCATTTCAAATTCAGGATTTCAGGATTTTTACTTAACCTCATCAGTCTCATATCTATATTTCCTTTCCCTAGTGTCAATTCTTTTCTCTCACTCTGATCAACACTTTTTTAAAAAATTGCAGTAAATTCATTTAAAGTTTAAAATTTAATCAAAGTTATACATGCATATAAGGGATTTAGGAAAATCAAGCAGTACAAAAGGACATATAATGAAAAGCAGTAAATCCCCATCCCCCCTTCTCAACTTTTGCTTTCCCAACCCAGAGGCAAAAACTTTTACATGTCTGTTTAGAGGTTAACTCCATTTTTCCTAATAATATGCTTTCCTTACTATTTCTTAACTTGATGACATGAGGCATTTTCTGCTGACTTCCTGCTGTCCCCTTGGTTTTCCTCCCCCCTCCATTTGGTTGTATCACTATTTTTAACTCTTTTGTTGGTTACCTTGTTCACTTAAAAAATCTAACCCCTAAATCTGTCTTATTCTTTCAACTAGAGACAGTATCTGGACTTCCTAGTTTAGGAGAATAACACCACTATTCCATTTCTTCCTCTCTGCCTGCCAACTTGTTGCCTGTACTTGTCAAAGTTGGTTAACATTCCCACTCTATTCTATAATTGTCTCCCCTGCTTTGCCTAGAGATTTACTCTAAAAATGAAAATGCGTAACTAATATTTCCATTGCAATGATTATTTAAACACTGTTCACTGAATAGCAAAGTTGAACGCTATGATTGGATTTTCTGTGACTGCAGAGTCTTGATCCACATGCCAGTGTTCAGATTCCCTTTCTCACACTCCAGGCAACGGCTGAAACACAGGCCACATCTGAGGTTGTTTCATATGTGAAGCATGCTCTTCTTGTACAGTTTGAAATGTTTGTTTTTCCCAGTAGGTTCTGTTTGCCGTTGTTTTTTCTTTTGGGATGAAAAATGTCTCCCTTCAGATCATGTTGTAAATTTCCTCCGTCTAACTCCATCCGTCTGTTGCCTAGAATCGATTCCATTCAGTTGGAAGTCTCTTCTCTTCTTTTTCTAATTTGGAAGATTTGTCTCCTATTTGGACCATTCTTGTACAGTTTATCTTTTTTTAAATTGTTAGTAACTTTTCCTTTTTTCCCCCTTAGGGCATCCTGTGCTTACTGTCATTTCCCTACGTTCGGTGCTGTCTTTTGTTTTATGGATGCAAGAACTTCTCAAATATTTCTGAGGATTTTCAGATTTTTAAGTTCTGTTCTTTGAATTAGCTATTTCCTTGAGATTCAACATTTAATTATATCTTAGGCTTTTTCGGTTATATTGCAGGCTTTCAGCAAATGATTTCTAGCCGCCCATTTATATGAAAAGATGGGGCAATGGCAAGACCGGCAGGCAAGTCTGTGCGCGCGAGGCGAGCTGGTCGCTTTGCTCTAGGGCGGGCGAGCTGGTGGGTGGAGCTCAGCCATCCTGCTGGGCACCCCCCCAGAGTGCCACAGGTTGGTTGCTCTAAGTATGTACCTGCAGGCGTACGTTGAGAATCACCGAAGCCACGACGTAGAAGTAGGGGAAGTTCATGCGCAGACCTCCAGACCAGGTCGAAGAAGGTGATCAGCGTGCGTGTGAGCCCCTTGCAGAAGGCGCCGTACGAGCCGCCGGTCGCGGCCGAGCGCGACAGCCGTACCTCCAGGCCCGACAGGGCCGCCGCCATCGGTCTGGTGTGGCCTCCCGCCGTCTCCGCGGCCAGAGGGACACACGCGGGGGAAGCGGCGCGGGAGGTGGATCGCGCGGCCGCAGATGCGAGCTGCGGTGCAGGGCGGGCGTCCTCCGCCTCCTCCGGCTGCGCTCGGGCCACCGCCAAGCACTGTTCTTAAAGATGTTCAGAGAAGATTACAGTCTTTCCGCAGCAAAACACGATGCTGCTTTCCTCCCTGCATGCATCACTGATTTGGACAGGCGAAGGTGCAACTTCAGTTTTAGAAATTAAAATTGAGATGATTGTGTTTGGGTGCTGTCCTATAGGTTTTCTTTGAGAGAAGCTAAAGGCACAGGACCTTTTAGCCTTCTGTCTTCTGATTATCTCAAAGGATTGGTTGGAAAACCAGACTCCATTTTTCCAACCAGTTCCCAGAAATGGTTGGGGTCAGTCTCAGGGGAACCAACTGGCTTCCAGAGAAGAAAAAGTAAGTGATCAGACTTGGTGTATCTAGGAGTTTGAGGTTTGACAACAGGTCATGGAGTTATGCGGTTCTCAAACCGTTTCTGGATGTTGAAAGTTATCAACGTGAGCTTTGGGGAAGCGGACAGACACTAGGACCCTGAGTGGGACATTTATTTAAGAGAACACATCAGGAGAGTTAAGGGGAAGAGTGTTCACAGTTTTAATAACCACCACATAACTAGGGTTTGTTGTTCTCATAGGGCTTATCATCTTCTTGACTTATGAGAGGTAGATATCTATTTCACACAAACTTATCTGGATGTCACGCTTCATGGGGGAGAACCTAAGAAAGAGAAGTTTCCCAAGGTCTCATCTTTTTAAAAAAAATTTTATTTAATTAATTTACTTATTTTTGGTTGTCCCGGGTCTTGGTTGTGGCATGCTAACTCTTAGTTGCGGCATGCAAGTGGGAGCTAGCTCACTGACCAGGGATCGAAGCCGTCCCCTGCATTGGGAGGCAAATTCTTAACCGCTGGGCCACCAGGGAAGTCCCCCAAGGTCTCATCTTGACTACAGTAAGCTTCTGTTGAGGGGGTTAGTGGATCTCCCACCTCACTGAGTCACAGAATTGTAGAATGGCAGAGATGGAAAGTCCCTGAGTCATCTAATCAAGTTTTCAAATTCCTTGAAGATAAAGACCTAGAGGTTTTGTTTAAAAACAAATGAACAAACAAGCATATAAGCAAACAAAAAATAAACAAACAACCTAGGTGCATTTAATCAGAAGTTCAAATAGAGGGTTTAATAATCTCCATATTAACCACTACTTCTAGCGATTCTCATCTTTGGGGAAGTATTAAAAACACTATAATCCAAAACCTTCATTTTTCAGATGGCAAGATTGAAATATACATAGGAAGTGGTTTGTCAAAGTCACCCAGCTGGAGGAGAACAGTTAATATTCCTGAAGAACACATACCCTACAGTTACTACCCATGAACCCACCCACATACGTACAACTATATGTGTTTCTTTAACCTGTTGGTTATGTAGTTGCCCAGTGGATTCATAGGCAAAGAAGATTGTATAAGTAAGTATTTGGGGGTCTCTTGTTGCTAAATCCATGGTAAGAAAGAACTTTTAAATTCATTGTAATTTTTGTTTAGCTTTATAATCTCAGAAAAGTCTTTATCACAGCAAAATGTGTTTTCAGAACTTGGCTTTCTTAGGAAACATGAGACTTTGAAATGCAAACATACCTCCTTGCACAAAGAGCTTCAGTGAGTCAGAAGGCCTTGTTTAAAGAAAAACCAACGTTTAAAGTTGAAAGCAAGATGAAAGCATAATACAAGGATTATTTCCTTTATCTTGAACATTGGCCAGAGTTTATTCACCTATGTATACACATTACCTTAGATCAGTGTGTCACGAGGAACATTGTTCTGGAGATATTAATAGGTGTACTGCCAACAAAGCTTTTTCTCATCAAAGTTTGGGAAATGCTGCCTTATGCTACCCTGTCTTGAAAATACAGAAGGCACATTAGCCTGCTGCTTTTGGGCCCAAAGGCAGAGTAAGAAATAGAATACCTAGATGATGGCACAGCAAGGAATCCCTTCTATGGAAGGAGGCTGACTTCTGGGTCCGGATGCCCCTCTCCCACCCCAGGGACTTGGAGGGTAGCAGCCCACCGCTCTGGGCTCCTCTGGCTTGGCCAGTTCCTCATTCCCTGCTTTGACCACCAAACTTCAGCCACACTCACAGGAACAAGGGAGGCATCAAGGAGTTCCGTCCTCTCACTTGTAATCTTGTTTTATGATCATTACTTTTCTATGGCTGTGTCAAGATGTTCTGCTACTGATATCTAGTTTTCCCCAATTTTCAGGAAAATAGATTACCTCAATGGATAGAATTTAACACTTAAAAAATTTTAATTTCTTCCATGATTTCCTCTTAAATCTTTGGGCCTGCTACTCCTTATAGATATTCAAGTCCAATATAAAGCAGTGCACTATCTTATACAATGGCATCATTTGTTATTTTCAGTTGAACAGATCATAGTACTTCGTGGTCTTGCAAAGATCCCTGTGGTACTTAACCCTACCAGGACCCATGGATTGAATATGCTGCTACTGATGCTAAAAGCTCAGCCTCTGTGCACTAGTGTTGAATTGAATCTTGGAGACAGAGTTTTGGGTGAAGTAGAAAAGAATAGCTTGGGGCTTCCCTGGTGACGCAGTGGTTAAGAATCCGCCTGCCAATGCAGGGGACATGGGTTTGATCCCTGGTCCGGAAAGATCCCACATGCCGTGGAGTAGCTACGCCCGTGTGCCACAACTACTGAGCCCACGTGCAACAACTACCGAAGCCTGCACGCCTAGAGCCCATGCTCCACAACAAGAGAGCCACTGCAATGAGAAGCCCACACACGACAATGAAGAGTAGCCCCCGCTCACCGCAACTAGGGAAAGCAGCAACGAAGACCCAACGCAGTCACAAATTAATTAATTAATTTTTTTTAAAAAAAGAAAAGAATAGCTTTATTGCTTTGCCAGGCAAAGGGGGACACAGAGGGCTCCTGCCCTGAAAAAGTGTATGTCCCCACCTAGGAGGATTTGATGAGGTGTTTTATAGCAATAGTTCAAGGGTGGGGTTGCTGACAAGATTAGGGTGTGTACAGGGCCTGCACTCCCTTCATCTCATCTCAGGTGGTTGGTCTCCTAATCTTGATGAGCTTCTCTGGTCCCTTTAATCCTACTTCAGGTGGTTTCTTGGCTGCTCCTCCCTTGTTTAGCAACTGTTCCAATCGGCCCTCCAGAACTCAGGGAAGGTCATGGGGGCTGGAGTCTTGCCTACAAGAAATGGGGGACAAAAAGACCTCCGTGCCCAGGAGCCCCACAGGGCCCCACTTGGTTTCATTATCTGCTTTTATTGAGGGCTGACGCCAGAAGTGGTCACTCAGACTGTGGTCATGCAGCTCCTGAACCAGCTCTTATGAAGACATTGTTCAACAGGTCATCCCATATCTGTCCTATGAAAAACCACACCGTAAACTTAGCTGAGAGTGTGGTGTCAGGGACTAGTGTGTCTTTTGAAGGACTGAAATGTGTATGGCAAAAGTAGATGTTTACTAGATTTTATTGATGAATAAATGAGTAGGAGTACTCGAGGTTCAGGGTGAGGGAAGGAAGAGCATGGCTTGTTTTTAAAATCAGATACCGTATGATGCATTGTGTACTCTGTTTTGCCTTGGTTGTTGGGAAGCTTAGCTCTAAATTAATGCTTGATGCAATAACTATTTTATCCGAGGCTCCAGTCTCAATTATTGGCCCCCTTCCCAGAGGCTTTATTTATTTTTAGCATTCTATTGTACATGTGTTTTTGTTAGCAATGGTTTTAGACTATCATAAGATATAGAATAAAGTGATGCAAGAGGTATGGAGTAGGACACACTGTGGTTCAAGTTGGCTGATCCTCGGGCAAGTCACTTATGTGCTCTGTGTCTTAGTTGCCTTACCTGTTATTATGGGGAATGTTGAGAGGATTACATAAGGCAATGCTTAGGAATTGCCCAGCAGAGTGCCTGGGACGTGGATGGTAAGCATCTGATACGTGTTAACGGTACACAACAACAACAATAAAAATTAAGCAGTACAAATATTTGTTGAAAAAAAAGTTGGTTACCAAATGGGTTGACAATCGATATTCAAAGTTTGAGAGAAGGCTTTATGGGAAGATAAGCCATGAAGCCTGAGATTGTCATTACCTCAACTCTTTCAGGAAGACTTTCAAAAAAGATTAGACTCCATAGATTAGATTCCATAGTATATTCCATTAGATTCCATAGTATAAAATGAAATGCATCATGCTTTAACTCCAACATTTAATAGCCATTTTATACTCTTTGGCCTCCTCTTCACTCCAAACCAATCCTCTTGCCATAATATAATTCATTTCTTATTTATTGCCATTTCACTGTTTTTCCTAAATTGATAATACTCTGTGATATATCTTATTCAACATTCTTTTTGTAATCTTAAAAAAAAATAGGCAGTACAATACAAATGATAAATACCTTAAATAAACACTTTGTGTGCATAGTCTGATAAAACCATTTTGATCACTTTAGTTTATTATCCCATTGCTCCTAATAAAAGTGCTTTACATGTTAACTTATGCAAGCATATGTTTCTGATGTTCATTGATGGAAATGTTTTCTCCCTTACAACAACCCTCTGAAGTGAGACTATCATTCTCTCTATTCTTCAGATGAGACAATTGAAGCACAGAAAAGTCAACTTATTTGCCCAAGGTCATAAAAATAGTGAGTGGTAGAGCTGATTCACCCTCAAGCCCTCCAACACCAGAGTGGTTTAACTGTGGTGCACTCTGCTTCCAGCTAGTATTTATTGAGCACTCACTATGGGCCAGGCTCCGTGAGAAGGACATTACCTGCAGCATCTTATTTAATCCTCCCGACAACCACATGAGGTAGACCCATCGGAAGTTGCCATTTGAAAAAATAACCCATTGGCTCTAATATAAAGATCAAATTTGAAATCATCTGCAAATGAATAGAATGGTTAAGATTTATACATTACTTCTTCTCTGACCATGGAAACTCTTCATTAATAGAATTCATGGTTGAGGAATACAAGATCTTATGTGAAAAGGGACCAAAGTAATGAACAAGGCCACAAAAGCCCTTATACATATTCATCTTTTCTAAAATTAAACCAGTAGCGACTCTGCACTCAATAGACCAGCTGTGGCATTTCCTATCCTCAGTCACTAACAACCCAGATGCCTGTTGTATCTCCTCACAACCCAGTTGTAGGAAAAACATGGCAGCTGCAACAAGACTTGCAACGATCTGTACTTCAAGTTCACTCGGTGTGAAATTTTTGGCAATGTGGAATAATATACAAATGTATATGTGAGGCCTAGAATTTCTCTGAAGGGCAAACTTGCATCCACAGGGCGATTGCTACATCAGTGGTGTTGCAGGGTCTACTTCCATGAGCTGATGAGTGAAGCACTTGGCAACATTGATATCTGTCTCCTGGGGTGAAATGGTTGCAAGGAAGAAAACCAGGAAACATTCCCTCTGCTCTGGGATCACTTTTCAGGTCTAGGATCTGTGACACGAATCCAGCTGATCCTAAATGCTCAAGACAAACTATTTTGCTCATATCTATAGACCACAAAAAAAGAAGAGTCAACTTCTTTAAGTATAGGCTACTTGAAATATTTTCATGACAACCTCAGGGTTTTTAGCTACCAATCAAAGACATGAATGATTGAAGCCTTAATGAAGCAGCTCAGTTGCTGGTAAAGCCAGGCATTTCAATGTGTTATTACTGTTGCCATTTGGGTTCTTCAGGCAGCAGGCTCCAAGACAGAACGTAGTGTGTGGATGTATATCGAGAGATGATCCCCTGTTGTCTTCCAAAGTAATCAAAGCAATCAAATAACTGTGTTTTAAGTCACTTTGGAATCGTTTTTACATGGCTATGCCTTCCACTCTACACGATTAGGTTCAAGTACATTATTTGGTTTTATTTTCTCTAAATTTAGCAAAGTGGAGAAGATATTTGCTTACATATATAAAAATTTTGGAAGGATAAACCATAAAAAAGGGCTTACCTGTGGGGAAAGGATGAAATAGCATGGAGGGGAGGAGAATAGAGGCAATATTTTTATAGATTTGACTTTAGAAACATGTTCATGTTTTATGTAATTATAAAAAATCATATTAAATAAAAAGCAGTCCTTAAAACTCAAAAAAATATAACTTTTGAAGGCCGCTTCTATCACTTCAGAACTGGGAAGCCCTCAGCAATTTACTTACTAAGGCTTGATTGACTCATCTCTAAAACTGAAATAATTATAGTGACTCACTGGGTTAATATGAAGATTAAATAAGGCACATTAAATATACTTAACACAGTGCCTAGCATGAAGCAAGTGTCCAAAGTATATTAGCTATTATTTGTAACCCTAAAACTTGGATCAGGATAATTTGGAATCAAGTATCTGTTTTATGTGAAAATTCTCCCCGAGATCCTTCTTAATATTGAGATCCTCCAAGATATTTAATATTTCACTTACAAAAATATAGTTTTTCAGAAATGGGTCTACTACAGCCTTGAGAAGGGGAGTGGTGGTCTTTACCAGCCCAGCACAGAGAATCTGCTGAGAGCTGGAACTCAGAGGCAGTGTTAATTCCACCTTACAGCAGTGAAAGAGAGGCAGTGTTCCCCGCACACCAAGGAGCGCCCTGCCTCCTTGAGCAGAAAGAAGCTTCTAGAATTCAACAGGAGATGAGTTGGTGAGAAAATTGAGACGTGCTGGGCCATGGCCTTTCGTGAGAGGAAAGGCTTTTCCAGCCGGTCTTCCTTCTAACGTGTTCCTTCTCCATTACGCACATACATATATGAGCATCACTCCTTTGTGAGTCTGAGGGGGTCAGCACGTGGTTGGCAGGGATGTTCCTGAGAGCCGTTCCTACATCAGGATGTCTAGCAATGACTAAACTATATGCCAAAGTGAATTTGAGCCATGGAAATATGTCCCATTAAATCCAGACTAAATGAGTTTAGACCCAACTGATTCTTTCTTTACCTGGACCCTAAAATTGTTCTCAGACATCCCAAAACCACCAGCATAGGGGAGAGTGGTATGAAGGGGGGGTGCCATGGAAAGAGACAAGAGCCTTAACCAGCTGCAGTTAAAATATTGCACTTTTGCAAATTTGTAAAAAACGTATGACCATATAAGCACATTGTTAGGGGTCCTCCCAAGGCAGTGGTAGGAACTCTGCGACCAGGGACCTTGTAGCCGGACCTTGTAGTGTGGGCTTTGTCAGAGTCACAGTAAATCTGCCTCTGCTTATCAGGAAAGCTCAGTTTTCAGAATTTCTGAGAAATCTTTTTATAGAACACAGACTCATTTCTCAATTTATTAGCCTGTGGGTTGAGGTATTTCCGTGGCCAGTTTTCTAAAAATGGAGAGACCTGCATTTAAAAGCTAGAAACCACATGCGGTGGCTGATGGGGGTAAGGGAGTGGCAGCACCGGCTGCTTCCAGACTAGCTCTGAGGGTGCAACAACCATGGCAGGGGGCCAGATCTGAGCAGGGAGGGAGCACCTTAGGGAATAGATGCACCCCACACACAGGGTGGGGGACCGCTGATGACTGCAGCTCTTAGCAAGGTTAATGATGGCAGAGGGGAAACTCCTGAAAGCCTCTCTTTCCCACCCACCCACCTCCTTAGGGCGCCTACCGTCACCCCTCCACCGGGGGGCTATAATTACACTGGACAGGTTGAGTGGGAGAATTCTGGATGTGTTCCCATTATGGCCTTATTGATATCCCCTCTGTTATCAGGCCTCAGGCCCCCAGCCAGGAGAAGCACCTGGTCTAATTCTATTTATCACTAAATCCTTAATATCCCCTGGGAGTGTCAGGACTCATCATTCCAAAGACGGCACGAATGAAGAATATTATTGCAAATCACTCATCTCAGACCTGGGCCCAGACTTTGTTTTGCATTTTTATAAATGGCTAAAAGTTTAGCTTAGGTTGGATCAGTTAAAGTCACAGCATTTTAAATTTCACCTAAGGTTAAAGGTAGCAGCTTTCAAAACTCTTGATTTCAGAATATCAGGAAGTGACTAAATGAATTAATTGGAAATTATTATTGGAATCAATGAAGCTTTCAGAACTGCCCTTGTGAGTTCTATAACAAACTCCTTTTTGTTTGAATTTCAAAAAATGTCACCCAGAACATGGCTGGAAGTTCCTCAGATGCATATCTCTGTAATGAACAGGAGGTTTGAAAACGTGCCCTGCTTCTACAGCAGACTTTATTGCTTCTCAAGATGGAAAGCATTTTAGCTTACAAAAAACAACCACCACCATTTCCCTCTTTAATTCCTATCTCTCTGACAGAAACACACTTGAAAGAGTCAGTTGGGTGGACTCTTAATGGCTTCCTGTGGTTGTAGCTCTATTGTGGGACAGAAAGGACATTCAGAAAGAAAAAGATTGCATCTGTATTTTCATAAGGAAGGAATGTAATGCAATCTGCACATAGGTGAGACTTTGTGAGGTACGTGTTGTTGCAGGAATGGATCACATAATAACTACATTTACCAGATTGTTTGTATAAGAGTTGTTTTCCCTACTAGACTGTGAACTTCACGTGGGCAAAGCTAAATTTTTTTTTAGTTTACCTCTGTGTCCTTAGACTCTAGCACAAAGTGGATGCCAAAAATATATACTAAATAAGCACTATCAAGGTACCAAAGAGCGGTTTAAAAAAAAGAATGAGGGCTCACATTTTTTAAAAGGCATTGATTTTTAGGGAAGAGAATTCACCAGTTTTTGATAACGTGTCATTTTGTAATAATTTCAAACCTACAGAAAAGTTTCAAAAGTTATACAAAGAACTCTTGGGTGCTCTTCAACCAAATTCCCCAAATTTTAACATTTGCCACACTTAATTTTAAATATAAATGTGAGAGTAAGCTGCAGACATGCTGCCCCTTTACCTCTAAGTAATTCAGTGTGTAATTCCTAAAAACAAGGACATTCTTTTATATAACTACTATACAATTGTCAAAATCAGATTAACAGTGAGACAATATTATTTTCTAATCTATAGACATTATTCAACATTTGCTCATTATTTTAATCATATTCTATACAGTAATAGAAAAATAAGTTTTAAGGATCCAATCCAGGATTACACATTGCATTTTCATATCTTTAATCTCTTTCAATCTGGAACAGTTACTCAGTCTTTCTTACTCTTTCATGACCTTAATATTTTTGAAGCATATTGGCCAATTATTTTGTAGGATGTCCTTCAATTCAGGTTTATCTGATGTTCCCTCGGGATTAAATTCATATTTTGCATCTCCGACAGCATCACCAAATAAGTGATGCTGTGTCTCTTGCAGTGCATCATATCAAGAGACACAGATGTGAGTTTGTTCCATTACTGGTGATGCTAACGTCAATCACTTAATATGTAAGATGGTGTTGGGCAGGTTTCTCTGCTGTAAAGTTACTATTTTCCCCTTTGCAATTCCCCCTTTGTAGTTAATAAGTATTCTGTGGGGAGATACTTTGGAGCCATGTAAGTATCCCCAAAATTTCACCTGCCAATTTTAGCATCCAATGATAATTCTTGCTTGAATTAGTTATAAATATACTTGCCAAATAGTGATAGTCTAACTCCATCATTCATTCTGCATTTGTTGGTTGGCATTCTCCTATTAGAAAACTGTTCTCATTCTCCTCTATTTATCTATTGATGCATTTATTTATATTAGCGTGGGCTTGAATTATTGCTTTAGTCATTGGGGTGATAATATGTTAATATCATTATTTATTTGGTGTGCATATTCTCTCAGATTAGGCTCCCATGTTCTCTTGATGTGTTCCATTATTTTTGAGCATTATCTTTCTTTGTAAGACAACAAGAGGTTTCAGGCTCAACCTGGACCTTCTCTGCCCAGCCCTGGAATCATTCATTCTCTCAGGAGACCTGGTTCCATTAAGTGGAGAATGGTCCCAAATTTACTTTTAAAATAAAGCAAAAACAAAACAGAGAATACACAATTACTCAATAAATGCAATCAATATTTAAAACATACTCTGATCTATGCCATTGCCAGTTAAACAAAAGACACAAAGTTAGACTCAAGACAGTTAATTAATGGTGTTAATTTTTTTTTTTTTTTTTGCAGTACGCGGGCCTCTTACTGCTGTGGCCTCTCCCATTGCAGAGGACAGGCTCCAGACGTGCAGGCTCAGCGGCCATGGCTCACGGGCCCAGCCGCTCTGCGGCATATGGGATCTTCCCTTACCGGGGCACGAACCCGCGTCCCCTGCATCGGCAGGCGGACTCCCAACCACTGTGCCACCAGGGAAGCCCCTAGTTCTTTCTTCTTTCCTCTTAAATCTGTTAATGAGCTCATCTAGTGAATTTTTCATTTCAGTTTCTCTATTTTTCAATCCTAGAATTTCCATTTCGTTCCTTTTTATAGTTTCAATTCCTCTATTGAGATTCCCTATTTGTTGACTCAGTGTCAGTATAGTTTCCCTTAATTATTTGAATATATTTATAATAGCTGCTTTGAAGTTTTCTCTGCTAAATCCAACGTTTTGGCCCATTCAGAGACAATTTGCATTGGCTGCTTTATTCCCTGAGCACGGATCACACTTTCCTATATTTTATAGGTCTAGTAACTTTTGGTTAACAATTGGACATTTTAGGTAATATTTTGCAATTACTCAATTCTGTTTTATTTTTCTGAGTCTTTATCTTTTTTGTAAATTGTCTGCACGTGTACTGTGGAATCTCTCTCTTCCATAGTGTGGAGACACTGATGTGTCTGCTCAACTTATTATTCTACTTTTAATTTTTTCAACCTGGCCTCCTGGGGTCACCCCATGTCTAGGTAGCTCAGTGATTGGAGAATGATTTGCACAAAAGTTGTTCTCGAACACCTCAGGCCTGTAAAGCTTCCAGCCTCTGCCTTTTGATCTGTGCGTGAACTGGAGAATCCATTTAAAGTTGCAACCAATTCCAAGCCTCCCCTAGCTTTCACTTTTTACCAGGCTCTCTGAAGTCTCTCCTAGTCATGTGTGTTCCCTCTGTCAGCCAGGTGTGTGTGTGAAGAGTTTAGCTCAGGCCTTTTGTGGCTCTCTCATTTTCAGAATCTCTGTTAAATTTATGTCTGGTCCACTCCTCACTGGGACAACAAACTTAGACTAGCAAAGTTTTCTCCTATTCCCCTACAGCACCCCACTGTTAGCTGGCAAAACTGTGGGATTTTGTCCCCTACTTCATCCCAAGTAGACTGCCTTCCACAACCTCACCCTGCTTTGGCAGCAAAGCTGCTCTTCACTGCTAGCCATAGACTGGTAAAGATACAGTTTTGCCTAATGAGTTGGGGATGAGGCAAGGGACAGGGCAGCAGCAGCCCCAGGCAAGAAAGCCAAAGACTCTTGCTCTAACAGTTTTTCAAAAATAAACGTTTCTCAATTTGTTGTCTACCTTTGGTTTACTTCCACTGCCCCAAAATGGTCATTTTTGACAATTTCATCCAGTTATGTGTTTATTTTTTGCAGAGGGAAATTGTCAATCTTTTCACACTATCATTATATGAAATCTTGATTGAATGGATGGTATTTTTCTCCCTTTTAAAATCTGGTTTCAAAGCTATAGATTCTATTTTTTATCCTTTCAGAATTTACCTTTTCATATTTAACATTTATATATAACTGTGTCTTTTTTATAAGGTCTAAAGTTATTCCACTTCTCCTTGTATTTCCTTCTTGAACAAAATAAAGATCTTAGATTGTTTTAGCTGCTTTTTCTTATTGCTGTTGTTGTCTTGAATTTTAGTTCTATATCTTTATAACAAAATTTTGTAGTTTTAAAAGTCAATAATTATTTAAATTTACTAGTATCTTTTACTGTTTTGTTTCTTATATCATATTTCTTCCTGTGATGATATTGGGATTATTCAAAATTTGGTCACTGAGCTGGCAGATATCTCAGCCCAGGACCAGTTAGCATGAATTTTTCTTTAAACCATTTATTACAAGCTCTGGTAGTGGGTTTCAGCCTCTTTTAGCCTCTTCCTGTGGGTCAAATAAAATTACTTACTTGATTCACACAATGTGCTGGCTCCTGTCCATACCACTCGTGGGGGTGTGGGGTGTGAATTGCTTCACTTGACTTTGAGGGAAAGCGTCAAATTTCCAGTCATCTCTACCAGTTTCTAATCCAGAAAATTTACACTCTGCCTCCACTTATTGTTCCATTATCATTTATCTGTTCCATTTAAGGTCCATGGAAATGCTTTTGGTATTGTTTTGTTATTGAGGGTAGCTGTATCTTTATAAATGAAATATACATATATGAATATATATAACTACATAATATATATATAATATATAACTTTAATATATAATATATATATAACTATATATATATATGTGTATATATATATATATATAAAACTTTATCTGTCATTGCTTCATTTGAAGCAGAGGAAGTTTTAAGGAATGAAATTACAGCACCCTAATCCTAATCAGTGCCAGGCTTCCTTACCCCATCCCTTGCCCCAGCTGAGTTTGGCAGTTTGGAGAAGGAGCTGGGTGAAGAGCTCTGTGAATGAAGTAGGGATGATAATGATGATGTTGATGATGGCAAAGATGTTGGTTTTCCTAGACCTGGGAGAGAGGACTTTATCAAGAATATTACTTGACTTTCCAGTGGCTCAGCTCTGGGAGACTGTGTTTTAGGTAATGTGTTAGATAAAACTGTAACAGGTATTGAAAATGGGTCTGTTCTTATCTCAGTTTCAGCTGGGACACCAAGATAATAGATGCCATATTAACAAAGTAAGGAGTCAGAACACCATGAAGAATTTTTAAAGAAGGTTTCAGAAAATTGGTTTAGCACACATCTAAGCTCAGCACACATCTCTAGACTATAAAATAGGTTGGAGTGCCAAGAAAAGTATAGTAAGAGATAAGAAGAGAGTTTTATTTTCTTGAATTTGTCTAGTGTTGTGCACTAGAATATGAGCTCCATCCATGAAAGCAGGAATTTTTATCTATTTTGTTACTGTTAGGGATGAATGAATGTGCAAATATTTAGAGAAAACTGTCCTTGTGTTATGAGTTTCTGAGGGAAAGAATGAGAATTACCTCACCTCAAATGTAGGGGGAAAAGTGCCTCAACAGGGCCACAAAGAAAGGTGAACTAGTGTCCTGAGAGGTTTAAAAGGGGAGAGCCTAGCTAGTGGCTCTTTAGAGGCTGGAATAACAGGAGGGGTTGTGTTGGGATGGCTTGCACCCTTGGAGTTCATTCGTTGGGAAAAAGATGATTAGTGTTTTCCTTGGATCACATGCAGATTCGACATGTGAGAATGAGAGCTGGAGTGGTGTCTTCTCAGATGATGTGCAAGAGGCTTGGAGGAAAGAGGGGATCCAACACAGAGGTGAACCTCAAGACTTTCAGGGGCTAAGAAAGGAATTGTGGGTGACTACCCAAAGTTTTCCTTGCACCTGCAGGAAAACACAGTAAGACGTACACTTTTTGGTCTTGTTTTGCATAATATTTAATTTTTTCCTAACTTTTTGAAATGTTTAGATACCTGAAACTATTATTTTAGAATTTATTATTTTCTCCTAAAATAAAAGTAGTTTATTTAAAAAATATATATATTTTAAGATATATTGTTGACTTTAAAAGGAGAGATTAGAAGACTTACTTTCTCAAGCCACAACTACATAGTCTGTGTCTAAAGAGCTTAAAAAAAAAAAAGTGAGCTCTCTGACTCATGGAAGGAAGGAATCTAGTCCAAAGACACTGGCAAAATTGTAGATAAGAAATAAAAATATGGCAAATGCTATCTTTTCTTAAGCTTTATAAATGTTAATTATTACCTTAGTGTCTTTTATGCATCAGAGTGTTTTCTAATATAACATATGGTGACCCCTAAACTACAGTATCATATTGGGGCTAGTATACAGAGTATAAAGAAAAATGAATTGAATATTTTAAACATACATATCATGAGCTCTTTAAAATCCAATAATTGCATGTCACAGCTTTTCAAACTAGAAATGAAAAAGCTACTGAAGCACCTTACAAGGTAAGTTACCATATTGCACTGGCTGGAAAAGTACATGCAATAGTAGAGGGACAAATAAAATCTTGTATAGTTGACATTGCTGAATGCCTGTTGGATGAAAAGTCAGTGAAAAGAACCACAGAACTGCTACCTTTCAATGATTCATTTACTCAGAGTAAAAATTTAGCTGCAGACAAGAAGACTGAGTTAATATCGTCTCTGTAGAACTGAACTTTTGCCTTAAAACGAACAAATCTACAAATGTGCCTAGACTCGGAGTTTTGCTTGTATGCGTTCAAGATTAGCACCAACTAATCATCAAAGATCTTCCTTTATGTGAATGCAGCTAACACAAGTAGTACTGATATTTTCAAAGTGTTAACATTTTTTAATTGCTTGGTTTATCATGTAACAACTGTGTTCACATTTGTCCTGATGGTGTAAAAGCAATGGTGGGTAAAATTGCTGGTGTCAAGGCAATAGTGCCAAATTATACTAGTAGTCATTAGTGTCTTCACCATCAAGCACTTGCAGGAAAAAAAAAAGTTTCACTGAAGAACATTTTTAATGAAGCAGTGAAAGTTATTAATTTTATAAAATTTCATCCCTTGAGTACACGTTTTTAATATTGAATGGGAAGTACATATAAAGCACTTCTGCTGCATACCAAAGTATGATAGCTGTCTTGAGGAAAAGTACTTGTTCAATTTGAAATGAGAGCTGACCCTGCTGCTTTATTCATGGAACACCAGTTGAAAGAATGACTGGCAGACCAACTATGGTTATTCAGACTTGGGTACATAATTGGCAGACATTTTCTAAAAAATGAACAAAGTGAGCCTGTTTGACAGGAGATACTTGTGAGCTATTTCTTGACAGTGATAACATTCAAGCTTTGCTAAAAACTTAGAATTTTGGAAAACTTCTGCCTCCATGAGCTTGGCATCTTCCCAATACTTAAAGACTTCTGATGAGATCAATGGTAATACTAACATATGTGAATATGTCAACATTTAGAAGATCTCTATAACTCTGTGAACCAATACTTTCCAAATGACCAATGCATGGTGTTACAAAATTATGCATGGGTAAAATATCCATTTAAAGTACAAGATAAGTCAATAAATTTTAATGTAACAGAGTATAAAAAGATTGGTGTGGTTTCAAAATTCACACTGCAACCACCCTTTAAGAAATTATCACTTGTCAAGTTTTGTGTAGTATCAAAGAAGAATATCCTCAATTATCTGAAAAAGCTATTAAAATACTACTCCCTTTTCCAACTACTTATCTGTATCTGTGTGAGGCCAGGATTTTCATGATATACTTTAATCAAAATTATATATTATAACAATTTGAATGCAGAAACATATATGAGAATCCAGTCTTCTGTCTTCTCTTTAACAAAATATGAAAAAGATTTTACAAATATGTAAAACAGTGCTTCTAAAATTTTTTAGGCTTGGAAAATATAGTTATTTTCCATAAAAATATATTATTTATGTTAATGTATAATTGATTTATTGTTATTTTTATAAAATTAATAAAGTGTTTTAAATGTCCCAGTTTTAAATTTTAATAGATATGAGTAGATATAACCTATATATAAACAATAGCTCTTTAGGGTCCTCAATTTTCAAGAGTTTAAAGGAGTTATGAGACCAAAATATTTTGAGAACAACTAGATTTGAGTAAGGAGGGCAGAAGAGTTCTGGAGGTTTGAAGAGACAAGAAGAGGTGTGAGATAATTCTGGTTATTTACCAGAGTGGGAAAGTGACTGGAGCTGGCAATGTAGTACCATTGTCCACTAAAGGCCCACTCAGGGTTACTGATCACAAATTTAAAGTGAGGCCAGTCAGTGTGGTGGTGTGGCTTTCTGCAGCTACATTCAAGTGCATAGTGCCATCTTAGAGCAGGTGAAGACTTGGATTTACCATAGATTGGCTTTGTCAGGCTGGTGACAAAAGGGAAGACTAGGGTAAGGGGGTTTTGTATGCATGAAAGAATGATTATGGTGATGTACTGTAGAATCTAATCTGGTTAAAAGAATAAAAGGCATGAGGGAAGTGAAACATAATGAAAACTGGGAGAAACAATGAATTGTAGGCTCTGATAAGATGGCAGAATTGTTGGAGTTGGAGTTATAGGTGGAGTAAGCTTGAAGGACAGGAGGTGGCGGCCCAAGAGTGGGATGCTTACAAGTTAGATCACAGAGGGGATGCAGTTACCATTTTTAGGTCTAGTATATGACAGATGGGAGTGGGTGGCTGAGGTAGAGTGGAGGACAAGGTCACATGAGGAGAGGAGGGCAAGGAACTTGGGAGAATCATATCCACTCAGGGCTGATAGGAAAAGTATGTTCATTCCAATTGTTAAAATGTTGAAATTCTTTTATACCAGTTGGTTAATGACCACTGCCTACGTCCCCTGATGTTCTCCCATTGCCTTGGCCACACTGGCCCGTGACCCCTGCCCCAGGACCCAGGACCTCCCCACAGAATTAAAGGATAATATTCGGCCCAGGCTGAGGCCCTTTAGGGGAACAACTTTGCGTCTGATTGGTGTCCACTTATGTTTTACCTGAATATCACCACTGTCCCCATGAATATTGAAATCACCAAGAATTGAGACAGGGTGCTGTTGGAGAGAATGACAATGAACATGGGCTACAATTTTCAAGGAGTAAAGACCAGTGACCTGGGGGTCTAAAGATACTTGCCTGCAGTAAGAATCAGTTCTATTGTCTGAGGCTATGAGTTTCAACGCTAGGGATTATCAGAGAGGAGGATGGAACAAAGGTCTGGAACTGAAATGAAAGAGGAAGTAGACAGACACTTGCTGGCTTGTGGGCCCAATGATAGGAGGAGGCGGGGCTGCAGAAGAAGCAGGGTCCTCAGGTTCAAAAAGGTGAAGGGTTTTCATGGATATTCAATTAAATAAAGTTGTAAATTTAAAACATAGCTTTTTCTTAAGTTGTAGAGCTCAATGTACCTATGTAGCTAATTTATCAATGAATCTAGTAATTTTGTATAAAAATAACATCACTTTCACTTGTCCTTTAATTAATATTCAGTTAAGTTTAACAGATATTTCCTTAAACTGTCATAGTTAATTAAATTCCCTTAAACTTTTAAAATTAGAAGCCTAAATTTAACTTATTTGATTCTCTTAAGCATGATTCTCTCAAGCAAGATGCCCAGTAAGGTTGATTTATGGATAAGATAAACAAAACCTTCTTTAGCACAGAAACTCTAGTTACAAATTTAAGATGCCTGAAAAGACCTAAAAACATTTCAGTCTTTCAGATAGTCAAATACAGTTTACAAAATTAAACAAAGCTTCATGCATTTTAAAAGTAAAATGAGGCTTGATAATAATTAAATATTTCAAATTAAAGTATTCAATTAACATGTCAAATTTCCCTAAAAGTTTCATATACCATAAATAACCATTACCCACAGTTTTTCATGATGTTTATAAAACTTATTCCTAAACATCACATGAAAGTATTAATCCTGTGGGTTTAATTTACTTTATCATCTCTGTACTTGATTATAACTTTCCTGAGTAGCAAATTTCCTTTGCCAATGGCCGGGAACAGGTATACCATCTCAGGCCAACTGAGGGATTGGCCTGAGACTGGGGTTACAGATTCAAGTTCAAAGTCAGAGGTTCTGGCCTGCAACTTGGACAGTACTCCTGGCCTGCTGCTACTCATGTTCATCTCCCTAACCCTACCTTAAGGTGATGGGAATTTAATTAAATCCCCAAATTTTCTTATGACTTGATTATGAGTTAGAAGTCATTCCACTCAGTCAAATTTTAGAAACTTTACTATAACTTCTTCCTGCTCTTCATGCATTTTATTTCCTTACCTGTCTCTCTGATCTCATTTTTATAATCATTTTATTGACATCCCTCCTTTGTGCCCCACTTGAATCCTGTATGATGTAGCATAGCACCTGAATTGTTTAAATTTATTCATTCAGCTAAAATATATTGAACCCCTCCTATGTTTCAGGCTCCATTCTGGGCCTTGAAAATTCAATGGGAGACCAAACAGAAACAAACAAACAACCCTGCCCTCATAGAACTTCCTTTCTCGTGAGACCATCACCGTCTTGCTGTCTTGAGCTACCATGTTGAGTCAAGGACTGCCTATGTCATTGGAAACCCTGACTGGCTCAGGGCCAGCACATGACGTCAGTGCAGTAATAGCTAACTTGTGTCTCTCGTGTAGTCCTTGCAACAGCCCAATGTCGTGAAGTGGTAATTTTATAGATAAGAAAGCAGGCACACTGACGTTCAGTCACTTGCCTACACCCCATAATAGTAAGTCACAGGGTCTGGATTCTAAGACAGTCAGTTTTCTGGCTCGTATTTAACTGCCTCCTAGAGTGCCTCCTAGTGTGAAGTACATGTTTGAAAAATAAAATAATGGGAAATTCTTGTGGCCCTAAGCTGGTTACCTTGGTAGGTGTTGACAAACCATCTGTTCTCCCCCTGCCTCGCCCTACCTCATGTCTTTATTCTTCTCTGCCTGACTGGAGTGTCTGTGATTGTTTTATTTACATAATATCCTTAATTTAAACCAACTATACACCAAGTGTCTGGAGCCAGATTCTATCAGGAAACTTGACCTACATTTGCAAGTGAGAAAATGGGATTAGAACAAACCAAAAGGGAAAAACTATGTGGTGTCTTTGATTCATATCCTCCTACCCTTTCCGTGGCTGATCATGTGTAGACCAGAGGCAACGGATGTCCTAATGACAGAAAATCCCCAAATACCAGTGGCTTAGACAGTGAGATAGTTGCAATAATGGCCTCCAACAAATCACTCTCCACTGTAACTATGCCTTTGAGTGACCTGAGTAGACCAATGGGACAGTAGCATATGTGACACAAGCAGAGACTTGAAAAGCACTTGCATATTGAGACTTGCCTTCTCTTTTTTTTTTTTTTGGAACCCTGAGACTGCCATGTGAAGATGCTTAGGCTAACCTACAGTAGGCTAACCTACTATAGGATAAACCAAATGGAGCAAAGATTAGCCATCCCAACTGAGACCCCCTAGACCAACCAGACATGTAAACCTGCCTTAGACCATCCAGCTCCAGTTTCCCAGCTGACCCATGGAATCAGGAGCTACATTAGGTAATTGTTGTCTTAAGCCACTAAGTTTGAAGTAGTTTGTTATGCAGCAAGAGGTAACAGATACAATGTAGGAACTTGTTCTCTTTCTGTTATAAATGAAAGATATGAAGCCCAGGGGTGGCATAGCACTCCACTGTGTCAAGGACTAAAGCTTCTTCTATTTTTAGTCCAAGGCTTGCACATGATGATCCAAGATGATTGCCCAAGCTCCGGCTGGTGCAGCATAACTTCTACCCAGGAGGAAGCAGGGTAGGGGGGGTAGTGGAAGAAAAGTATGCTCCTTCTCTTTGTAAACACTGCCCAGAAGTTTCACATAGCATTTATTCTTACAGCTCATTGACCAGAACTTAGTCACTTTGCGGGAGCCAGATGCTAGAGATTAGAAGTGTAGTCTTATTTCTGGGACCTATTAGCTCAGCTAAAAATCTGAGTTTTTTTTTTTTTACTGGAGAAGAAGGGAAACAAAATTTGGGGGGAAATGAACAGCTTCTGCGTAACCTCACTGTGCTGTGAACTACCGCAGCACTCATCTTTGAATCTCCCGCACTTAACAGGTATTCAGTAACATATGCAGAATGTTGCTGAGGGAATGAAGGGTGGTGTATTCCCCAGACCACTGAAGGGGCACTCACAAGTTTAGGAATTGCACTCCACCTCCAGGAGATGGTTGGCATCACCCTACTGTGAGTTATAAGATAATAAAGGGGCTTCAGAATGTAGCAAGAAAATCATGATACCTAAAGTCAGAAATCCTGTCTCTGTTACTTATTTCATGGGTGACTCTGGGCACAGGGCTTAACCTTAAGTATCCTTGTCTTTAAAGTGAAAATAGGGAGCTCCCTGGTTGCCTAGTGGTTAGGATTCTGGGCTTTCACTGCCATGGCCCGGTTTCAATCCCTGGTCGGGGAACTGAGATATTGCAGCGTCAAAGTGCGGCCAAAAAAAAAAAAAAAAAAAAGAGTGAAAATAAAAGTTTCCACCTTAGTGGAAACTTATTGCTTAATGGGTACAGAGTTTTTATTTGGGGTGATGCAAAGTTTTGGAAATAGCTAGTGATGATGATTGCACAACACTGTGACTGGAATTACTGCCCCTGAAATGCACACTTTAAAGTGGTTCCGAAAATTTCCTACCTTGCAAGCTTACCATATTTCCGTGTGTGCCTCATGTGAGTTCATGGAAGAACATGACAAGGGAAACTATTAGAGGGGAAAAGTAAAAATCAATCGCAAAAGGGTGGTACGGGATGGAGCGAGGGGTTGAATGGCAGTGGTTGGAAGACAGTAATTACATTTTCCAGGAATCTTTGAGTCTTGTAACCAGAACTCTCTGTGGTCTCTTGGCAACATGTGGCCTGCACAGAGAAATGCCTGACATGCAGAATTAGTGATGCAGTGGTTCTCTGGTGGCCTTCTGTGCAGAATTGATAGTGCTTATGTTTGCAAACTCTCAAAAATGTTATAAATTGAGCTTAGTGAGACAGAGTTCACTAATGTCAGAACTGGTCATTTAACTTCAATTCAACCAACACTAAAGGAGCACCTATGTGCAGTCATTATGGCTATTGATAAATATTATGGCTCTTGTCTCAGAACACGAGGTCAAATTTTATTTCCCCACTGCCTTAGCTTTGGCAAATGAAAGAAGAGCAGAAGTAATGTGTGTCATGTTGGGCAAAAGTATTCCCCCTCCCTTTTCCTGCCTCAGTGATTGCAGAAGCACAGGACAAGATGAAGCCTCCATCACCTGTGTCTATGAGTGATTACAATGAACCATACTTGCTGCCCTGCACTAGACATGTAGCGTGAGGGAGGAATACTCTTTCTTGTTCTGCCACTGAGATTTGGCATTGTTTGTTACTGCAGCATTACCTAGCCTAATTTGACCGATGCTACATGTCTCTCCCTGGACTAAGTGAGGATTTTAACACAGAGCTTAAACTCTAGAGTTAGGGAGCCAGTTTCAGTCCCAGTTGGTACTTTCTCACTGTGTGATCTTGAACAAATCAGTGACTCCTCTGTGCCTATTTCCCACATTTAGAAAACGGGGTTAATAATGGAAACCACCTTATATGGTTTTTATGGGGATTATATTACATGAGCTACATAGCCCAGCACATAGTAAGTCCTCAAAAAGGCTGGATGCTGATGATGTTGATGATGATCTCATTTAATTCTCAAAAGAACTCTATGTAAGATGTGTTGCCTCAAGCCATTGAGATGTCAGCACTGCTACGGCAGCATAACCTGGCCCTAGACACACAAGTAATAAGAGGAAGTTTTGAGATTAGAATCCAGCCTTGACCCATCAACCCACTTTGGGGGCACACTTCTATGTCCCTGGAAGCCGTCCAGCTCTGCTGTGCAGCCTCTTCTCATTCTGTCCTCAGCTGTTCTCTAGAGGACTTATTCACTGACTCAACTTCCCCAGGGACTAAATCCACGTAAAAGATCCCCTTGGGGCAGAGACTCAGAGCTACAGCCAGTCCTAGTCCTTCAGAGACTATCCTGCTCTCCTGCCTAAAAGGCAGACCAGGAATCAAACCCGAAGACATAGGATCCATTTGATTCCCTTCTGCACCAGCCTCATCTCTTACTCTGCCAAAGCCAAATGATTGATCTACACCACTGAAAAAAATAATAAAAGTAATTGGTGAGCAAGGTCAAAATATCCCAAAGGGTATAATGAGGTGTCTCTCTCCCACCCTTCTCTCTAGACTCCTACTTCCCCTCCCCAGAGGGAACCTTGGTGACCAGCTTCCTCAAAGTGGTTTTACAATGGTTCCTTGTTGCTTTCTCTGGCTACCCCATCATGGGGAATGTACTTCTGAGGCTAACCTCCTTCCTGCCCTCTAGCTGCGCCCACGGTTCTCTCCCACCAGCAATGCCCTCCTTCTGGCCCCCTAATCCTGCATATCCTGATGTCTGTTCAAGCCACCTTCTCCAGGAAGAAATTTTTTTAGCAATTCCAGCTGTTATCTCTTCTTCCTGACATTACTATTTCTGTCATTTATTTGAACATTTTTTTTGTATCTAGTTTATCAGATGCTAGTTTCTAATTGCTTGGTGTGGGTCACCCTCACTTCCTCAATCAGCCTGAAGGTTGATTTCCGTCCACATGGCTTCCACTACTACCTACATCCTGATGACTCTCATACCCACTATCCTGAGCATCAGACATATTTGCAGTTGAAGTTGGGCATCTTCCCAATTGTACCCTGGGAATGTCCAAAACATCTTTTTGCCCTTAACTTACTCTGCTTCCCATATCTCCTCTCTCATCAACATCTATTTAGTCATCCAAACTTGAAACTTCAGTCACCTAAACTCCCAGCCCACCCCTGTAGCCCCCTCCAGGAAGATAATGTGTATGGGAAGGTGGGAGAAAGTGCATCACAAGTCCTGCCAATTGTATATCAAAAACGGCTCTCAAATCAATCCCTTTCTCTACACTTCCACTATCTCTGCCTTCTTGTTTCATCTCATACTGTAAACAGGTATCTTTTTGTCACAGTATATTTAGTGCCACTTTTTCTGTATTTTTGTGCTTTTTTTGGTGATTCTACTGTTTAAAATGGCCCCCAATGTGCTATCTAGTTTCCTAAGTGCAAGAAGGCTGTCATGTGCCTTACAGAGAAAATACCTGTGTTAGATAAGCTCCATTCACGCTGATAGTTAGTACTGTTGGCCATGAGTGCATGTTAATGAATCAACAATATATATTAAATAAGATGTCTTTAAACAGAAACACACATAAACAAGGTTATCCATTAATCCATTGATGAAAATATTGTGACCAGAGGCTAGCAGGACCTAACCCTTTATTTCTACTAGGAGCAATGATTCCATATTCAGTAATTCAATGTTCATGGTGACTTTATACAACATAACTACTACAAATAATGTGAATCAACTATATTATTTGTTTGTTATCTGACTCACAACAAGAATGAAAACTCAGTGAGGGCAGAAACTTTGCCTATGATGGAATAATGCATGGCACATAGTAATTTCTCAATAAACATTTGTTGAATTAATTAATGAATGAGTTAGGAGACACCTTGTCCAGATCTTAGATGATGGGAAAAATTGCATCTTTTTTTGTTGTTGTTGTTATCCTGAGATTTAAAATTTTTATTTATTTATCTTATAAATTTATTTATTTTATTTATTTATTTTTGGCTGCACTGGGTCTTCGTTGCTGTGCCCGGGCTTTCTCTAGTTGCCGCGAGCAGGGGCTGCTCTTCGTTGCGGTGCGCAGGCTTCTCATTGCAGTGGTTTCTCTTGTTGTGGAGCACGGGCTCTAGGTGCATGGGCTTTAGTAGTTGTGGCACGTGGGCTCAGTAGTTGTGGCTCGCAGGCTCCAGAGTGCAGACTCAGCAGTTGTGGCATGCGGGCTTAGTTGCTCTGCGGCATGTGGGATCTTCCCAGACCAGGGCTCGAACCTATGTCCCCTGAAATGGCAGGCAGACTCCCAACCACTCTGATACCAGGGAAGCCTTATTTTTATAAATTAATTTTTATTGGAGTATACTTGCTTTACAGTGTTGTGTTTGCATCTTTATTTTCATTATTCTCAAAATGAAATTGAACAGTTCCTTCAGTCGAATATAGGCAACAAGTCAAGGGAGAAATAGCAGTATCTGTGATGGTCACAATAGAAATCACTGGTATTTTCAAATCACAGTACAGTTGTGTAGATAACTTGAAATATAATTTTACACTCATCAATACATCGAATTAGAGTAGGTATTTTGCTCACAAGCAGATATCATTATTTTTTTAAATTGAGGTACAGTTGATGTACAATATATAATTTTCAGGTGTACAACATAGTGATTCACAATTTTTAAAGGCTATATTCCACTTACAATATTATAAAATATTGGATATATTCCGTGTTGTATTATATATCCTTGTAGTGTATTTATTTTATACATAGTGGTTTGTACCTCTTAATCCCCTACCTCTATCCTGCCCCTCCCCTCTTCCCTCTCTCCACTGGTATCTACTAGTTTGTTCTGTATATCTGAAAGTCTGTTTCTTTTTTGTTATATTCACTAGTTTCTTTTATTTTTTAGATTCCACATATAAATGATACTATGCAGTATTTGTCTTTCTCTGTTTGACTTATTTCACTTACTATAATACCCTCCAAGTCCATCCATATAGTTGCAAATGGAAAATTTTCATGGCTGAGTAGTATTCCATTTTGTGTGTGTGTGTGTATTATATTTTCTTTACCCATTCATCTATTGATGAACACTTAGGTTGATTCCATACCTTGGAAATTGTAAATAGTCTGCTACAATCATTGCAGTGTATGTATCTTTTGAATTAATGCTTTTATCTTTTTTCTGACAAATACCCAGGAGTGAAATTCCTGGGTCACATGGTAGTTCTATTTTTAGTTTTTTGAGAAAAGTCCACACTGTTTGCCTTAGTGGCTGTACCAATTTACATTCCCACCTACAGTGTACAGAGTGTTCTCTTGTCTCCACATCTTCACCAACCTTTGTTATTTGTGATATTTTTGATATAGCCATTCTGACAGGTGTGAGGTGATATCTCATTGTAGTTTTAATTTGCATTTCTCTGATCATTGGTGATCTTTTCATGTGCCTGTTTTCTTCTTTGGAAAAATGTCTATTCAGGTCTCCTGCCCATTTTTTATTTGGGTTGTTTTTGTTGAGTTGCATGAGCTATTTATATATTTTGGATATAATGTTTATCAGTCATATCATTTGCAAATGTTTTCTCTCATTCAGTAGGTTGTCTTTTTGTTTTGTTGATGGTTTCCTTTGTTGTGCAGAAGCTTTTCAGTTTAATTAGTTCCCATTTTTTTATTTTTGCATTTGTTTCCTTTGCTTTAGGAGACAGATCCAAAAAAAATATTGCTATGATTTATGTAAAAGAATGTTCCACCTATATTCTTTCTAGGAGTTTTCTAGTCTTACATTTAGGTTTTTAATCCATTTTGAGTATATTTTTGTATATGGTGTTAGAGAATGTTCAAGTTGCATTCTTTTACCTGTAGCTCTCTAGTTTGCCCAGCACAGCTTATCGAAGAGAGGGTCTTTTCTCCATTGTATATTTTTGCCTCTTTTGTTGTAGATTAATTGACCATAAGTTTATGGCTTTATTTCTGGGATTTCTATCCTGTTCTGCTGATCTATGTGTCTGTTTGTGTACTAGTACCATAGTGTTTTGGTTACTGTAGCTTTGTAGTATAGCCTGAAATCAGAGCATATGTTTCCTCCAGCTCTGTTCTTCTTTGTCAAGATTGCTTTGGCTATTCGGGGTCTTTTGTGTTTCCATACAGATTTTAGAATTATTTGTTCTAGTTCTGTGAAAAATGTCCTTGGTATTTTGATAGGGATTGTATTGAATCTGTAGACTGTCTTGGGTAGTATTGTCATTTAAACAATACTAATTCTTCTAACCCATGAGCCTGGTGTATCTTTCCATCTGTTTGTGTTGCTGTCTTCAACTTCCTTCATCAATGTCTTAAAGCTTTCCAGGTACAGGTCTTTTACCTCCTTAGGTAGGTTTATTCCTAGGTATTTTATTCTTTTTGTTGCAGTTGTAAATGGGATTGTTTCCTTAATTTCTCTTTTTGATAGTTCATTGTTAGTGTACAGAAATGCACAGATTTCTGTATATTAATTTTGCATCCTGCATCTTTACCAAATTCAGTGATGAGCTCTAGTAGTTTTTTGATGGTGTCTTTAGGATTTTCTATGTATAGTATCATATCACCTGCAAACAGTAACAGTTTTACTTCTTCCTTTCTAATTTAGATTCCTTTTTATTTCTTTTCCTTGTTTGATTGCTGTGGCTAGGACTTCCAATACTATATTAAATGAAAGTGGTGAGAGTGGGCATCCTTGTCTTGTTCCTGATCTTAGAGGAAATGCTTTCAACTTTTCACTGTTGAGTATGATGTTAGCTGTGGCCTTGTCATATATGACCATTTTTATGTTGAGATGTGTTCCCTCCATGCCTACTTTCTGGAGAGTTTTTGATGGATGTTGAATTTTGTCAAAAGCTTTTTCTAAATCTATTGAGATAATCATATGGTTTTTATTCTTTAATTTGTTAATGTGGTGTATCACATTGAATGACTTGCAGATATTGAAAAATTCTTGCATCTCTGTCATAAAGCCCCTTGATCATCATGCCTGATCCTTTTGATGTATTGTCAGATTCAGTTTGCTAATATTTTGTTGAGTACTTTTGCATCTATGTATATCAGTGATATTGGGCCTGTAATTTTGTGTGTGTGTGTGATATCTTTTTCTGGTTTTGTTATCAGGGTAATGCTGGCCTCATAGAATGAGTTCAGAAGTGTTTCCTCTGCAATTCTTGGAATAGTTTGAGAAGGAGAGGTGTTAACTCTTCTTTAAATGTTTGGTAGAATTCACTTGTGAAGCCACCTGGTCCTGGACATTTGTTTGTTGGGAGCTTCTTAATTACAAATTCAATCTCATTACTGGTAATTGGTCTGTTCATATTTTTTATTTCTTCCTAGTTCAGTACTGGGAAGTTGTATGTTTCTAGGAACTTGTCCATTTCTCCTAGGCTGTCAATTTTATTGGCACATAGTTGTTCATAGTAGTCTCTTATGATCATTTGTATTTCTGTGGTGTTGGTTGTAACATCTTTTTCATTTCTGATTTTATTGATTTAGTCTCTCTCTTTTTCTCTTGATGAGTCTGGTTAAAGGTTTATCAATTTTGTTCATCTTGTCAAAGAACCAACTGTTAGTTTCATTGGTCTTTTCTATTGTTTTTAAGTCTCTATTTCATTTATTTCTGCTCTGATCTTTATGATTTCTTTCCTTCTACTAACTTTTGGTTTTGTTCTTTTTTTTTCTAGTTCCTTTTTGTGTAAGTTTAGGTTGTTTATTTTAGATTTTTTTTTGTTTCCTGAGAGTGGCTTGTATCACTATAAACTTCCCTCCTAGGCCAGCTTTTGCTGCATCCCATAGATTTTGGATTGCTGTGTTTTTATTTTCATTTGTCTCCAGGTAGTTTTTTTTTTTTTTTTTTTTTTTTTTTTGTGGTACACGGGCCTCTCACTGTTGTGGCCTCTCCTGTTGCGGAGCACAGGCTCCAGACACGCAGGCCTAGAGGCCATGGCTCACGGGCCCAGCCGCTCCACGGCATGTGGAATCCTCCCAGACCAGGGCACGAACCCGTGTCCCCGGCATCAGCAGGCGGACTCCCAAACACTGCAGCACCAGGGAGGCCCTCCAGGTAGTTTTTGATTCCCTCTTTGATTTCTTCAGTGATCCATTGGTTATTTAGCAGCATGTTGTTTAGCCTCCATGTGGAGGCTCCATGCTACTAAACAACCAAATACAACAGATATCATTATTTTAATGTGTTAACAAACACTTGTGCAACATATATGTTAATAATTGTATTTGAGAATAATTGATTTTCTTTGAAATCCTGTGGTTTTTATTTCCTGCATTTAAAATATCAAACATTAAAACATTCTGAGAAGAGATCCATAGGCCTCCCTAGACTATCAAGTAGGGCCATGGCCTAAAAGAGTTTAAGAACCTTGGTCTAGCTTCAGGTCAAGACTACAATCAGGTAAGAAGTTCAGGGTCATGAAACTACTTAGACAGTAGAACCGGTGTCCTCACCCAAATCTGCCTGCAGTCACAGAGGGGCCTCTTCATTCTAATGGCATCTCCACAAAGACACTCTTCCGCATCCCTCAGACATCTGGAGGAATACTGACAGAAAACTTCCAATGGATTCCATAAAGCATATCAAGCGATGACCATATGCAGAGACTTCAAGCAGGTGCTGGAGGGCACTGCTTTTCCAAGTGTGGCCTGAAAACTGTTACTGGCTAAAGATGAGAAAAATATAGAAATAGAGGAAAAGTTTAGAAACCGTTATAGCAATTTGAATCTAACAATACAATAACTAAGGTCCATATTTTATATATCTGTTTTTTAAAATTTTATTTTATTTTACAAAATCACCCACCTGCAATAGATTGGATATTTACAGAAACAAAAAAATGCTGGTGTTTCCTCCATGCAGTTTGAGAATCACCATTGTGGGGAGATACAGTGAAGAGACATGGATACGACTGGGCAAATCCTCTGAAGAATATGAATAAAATGCTGGACACAGAAGCACATCAGACCAGCAGAACTAGGGAAGGCAGAAGGTACCCACTAGCTACATGTGGTCACTGAGCCCTTGAAATATGGCTACCAGGGCTGAGGAACTGAATTTTAAATTTTATTTAACTTTAATTAATTTAAATTTAAATAGCCACATGTGACTATTGGCTACCCTATTGGACCATGCAGTGACTTTTACTACAACAAAAACAGAGAAGGAAAATATAGATGTCAAGAAATCTTCAGACAGGCTGTCATGGCATATACTGTTAATGAGAGTAGTCAGAATAGAGTGAAGATGGAAATGAGTCCTTCTGCTTTTAACCCAAAAATGTATGCTTTAGCCTACTCATGTCCAATGGGCCTCTTGGAAAGAGACCTGGGAGCCAAGGAGCTTAGGGTTCTCAGCTGATTCTGATGGATTACCTTAGACAGATCACTGCCAGGGGATGGACAGAACTAATGTCCACTGAGCATTAGCCAAGTATCAGGCACGGGATGTTAAACTTCTTTACAGATTCCCACGTTTGCAAGCCTGTGAAGCAGCATTTTTATTCCTATGTTACAGATGAGGAAAAGGAAGATTAGAGAGGTAAGCAGTTTGCACCTCTGAGAATCCATTTCCTCCCCCAAGGAGATAGGACTAGTAGTTCTCATGTTGTCTGCGCTCCAAAAAAGGTGAAGAGGACCAGGTGAAGATTAAGAGGATCCTGAAATGTTGACAAGGCAATGGTGCTGAGTATGCTCAGGGGAGGGAGATGATATTTTCTTTCTTTTTTTTGGCCACGCTGCATGGCATGTGGCATCTTACTTCCCCAACCAGGGATCAAACCTGTGCCCCATGCAGTGGAAGTGCAGAATCTTAACCTCTGGACCACTGAGGAAGTCCCAAGGTGATATTTTCTGAGGATACAAACAGGGCAGTGTTCTGAGATGGTTCTGCCCTCTCTACTGGAAATACTTTCAATTTTCCATTTAAGAAATGCCTGAAGCCAGGCCTATTTCAATCATGTAAAAACCAATATCAGCCTTTCCAATTCTAGTCAACATTAAAAATGAAAATGTTTGCTATTTAAATATAGCCTTTGGCCACAGTGTTCAGGACATAAGGTAAACCACAGCAGGCTGGCTGTCATCTCCCACTGAGGGTTCGTCAGGAAGAAAGCAGAGGAGGCGCTGGAAAGTCCATGTCATACCAGGCTGATGGAACCACTTTCAGCTTCATGAAGGTCTGAGTCCTCAGAGGTTGTCCAGTTTCAGTCACTGAATCAGACATCCATTCACTGGGGGCTGGGATGCTCTTGGTTTCTTTGTCCTTGTCTTCCCAGTACCTAGTCAAATGCTTGCTTTATAGTAAGAGCTCAAGGGATATTTGCTGACTAGATGAATTAATTCATTTATCATCTTTTTTTGGATATCCTGTCATGGCCCAGGCATTGTACTAGGCCTATAAATTGATACAGAACCTAGCCATTTGGGGAAACCAATCTCAAGTAATTTACCACCTAAGGATGGTAAGATATGCAAATAAATAATAAGATAGTATCAAATTAACCTTACCATAAGTATTAATTCTGGAGGTCTGTCAAAAACAGGTGTTTGAAAATGTGCCAGATGAAGAATGCTTGTGTGGTTGGACATGAGGATTCTGGGTGGTCTGGGAGATAGAGTAGCTGGGCAATGAGATCAGCAATGGGGGAGTCCTGGAGGAGCTGCCAAGAAAGATTCCTGGGCTGGGCTCCTGTCCTTGGTGGTCTCCTCCACTCAGACTGTATGCTCCCTGAGGGGAGGACTGTAGCTTATTCAGTTCTGCACCTCAATACTTCACATGGGGCCTGACACATAGTAGGAAACAACATATGCTGAATAAATGAATGAATGAATAAATGAATGTTAGGAACCCATAAGGAATCATAAGAATAAGCATTTATTGAGAGTTTAGTATGTACTAAACATTATATATATATATATGTACATACACATATGTACTTACACATATGTCATTGACAAAGCCTATGAACAATTCCCCAGAAATAAAAATAGAATCTGGGTAATAAACTCTAACATTTTTTCCTTTTCCTTTGTGCTTAGTCTAGTTTCACCTGTTCATAGGGTATCGTGTGCAGAGAGGCCTTACACCCAGCACTTCAGTTCCCAGTACAAAATGACTGCCCCAGCACTTCAGCTCGGCAGGCTGTGTGCAGAAGTGTTGCCCACAACACCACAATTCAGAGATGCTGCACCCAGCACTTCAGTCTGGAGCCACAAGTGGCACAGCTATGCCTGATCCATAAGAACTCCACCCTCCTCCCTGCTGACAAGAACCCCATAAAACAGCCTGTTGGGGAGAGCATGTACTCTAAAGTATGAGACCACACCTCTCCATTCTTTGATCAAAGAACAAAACTTTCCTTTGCTTCTGAACCAAACTCAGTCTTGTTCTAATGGCTTGAAAAACACTGGGTGGGAGGACCCTTGTTGGGGCCCAACTTGAAAGGGTCAATCACAAATTTTGGCAACCATGAAGGGACAGATCATGGCCTTTTTGCCTGCACCTATCCACTAGGCTCCAGGCTAGTCCCAGCTCCAGCAGGAGGATGGCGGAGGCTTTGGGAGGTTCAAGTGAGGATGACTGACTCTGGTATTTAAGTTCACTCTGGGGTAGAACAATGGCAGCCTTCAGGCAAATTCAGAGCAACTCTGCCCAACAACCTGATACCTAGGTGTGGTGCACACACAACATAGCCCCCAGGATAATCTCGACCGCACCCCCTTGAGTGGATCATACAGCAACATCTTTGGGAATTGGAGACTGAAACTCACTCATGCCTGCCCATTGTCTCTGGCTGGTCTACCCACAGTGCCCAGTGGAGGTGGGGGGATGGAGGGTACAGTGGGGTCTTGTGGGTGGGAAGAAGCATGGAAGTCTTGCCCACTGTCTCACCAGTACTGCTGTCCTCTTGGCCCTCTACAAGGCAGTAATGGCCACTCCAGGGCTTTTTGCCCTCCTTGCCAACCACGTTCTCCATAATCACTTTTAGTTTGGTAAAGGAAAGTGGCCACCCCTGTGAGCCAAGAGGAGAGACCAGGAAAAGGCCCAGGTAATGAGGACCACCTGACAAGACAGGATGAGGACGCTCCATCAGAGTTCAGGAAAAGGCACCAGGAAGCCCGAGTGGGAAAGGCTCCAAAGGTAGGTAACGTGACTGGTGACTTGATCTCTTTCGGTCAGTGCTCTTTTCTCTGAAGTGGGCTGGGGAGCCTTGTGAGCCACTCATAAGACCAGGAACCCCATTATCAGGAAACCCTGTGAGCTGCTGACAATAATAGGAAACACCCACCACCCCATCTGTCCTCCCCCTCTGCTTCTGAGGGGAACATTGGGTAATTCTTTATTGTCTGAGGGTTCACGGGCTCTCCTCCCTGTAACAGCACAGAATATCAGCTGCTCCAGAGATCTGGTGATTACTCTGTGGGAATCCCTCATATTTTTTGCTTTCACCTGGCAGGAAGTCCAAAAACTCTTCCTTTTCAGCCAAAAGGCGGAAGGAGACAACTCCTACCTCAGACAGCTGTGCCAGTGCCTGATGGACCAAGTTGGTCAGGAACTAGTATGGCTAAGCTATTGTGACGTGGAGGCAGCCCCTGTACCCTCCTGTGGGGTATCCTGACGAGGAGGGACTAACTGTCTCAAGCACGGGCTGTTACAAATTCAAGGGGGACCTCCAGCTCTACCAGAGTTTTTGCCATTTGATGCCTCTTAATGGTGCTGGTTCCAAATTTCTCAAACCAGAAATCAAATCTGTGACATTTGTGTGCCTACAAATTCCTCCAATATCCCCCTTGGTAGTTGGAAGCAAATCCAAAACAGAACATCTAAGGTATGGGGAAACCAAAGGTCCACCCTACCAAAGGATAGCCTGTTAGGGTGCATCTTACAGAACTGGAAGATTTGGGGCTATCACCTCTGACCCCAAAACATTTAATCTCCCCATATAATACAGTCTGGCCCCAATACCAGCTAGGAGACAGGAATCGCTGGTCTGTTGATGGGTCTCTAAATTACAACACCGCACTACAATTGGACCTGCTCTGCCAGCGACAAAAGGAAAGGGATGAAATTCCCTATGTCCAGTTTTTTATGGTCTTATATCCAAACAAAGGCCTTCACAAGGGATGTGGGCTCTCCTCCACTGAGGTAATACTAGTTCTTCACCCTCCTTCTGAGGACCTTCTTGATCTCCTCCTCCCTTCTTCCTACTGCTCTCTCCCTACCCCCTTCCTTCATATGTCCCAATTTGGGCCAAAGGCCCAAGGGGCCCCCTGCATACCAGCCCCCCTTCCCAGAACCCAGTCCAGCAACTACAGGAAGTGGATCTAATGATTAGCCAGGGTCCAACAACCCACCAGGAAAAGTACTCCCTTTGAGGCAGGAGGGTTCATCCAGGTATATGACCTGCTTACCACTTCTGATCTGTATAACTGGAAAAGTCATAGTACGAGGCTGAGGGAAGATCCAGAGGGGTTCCTGAATATGATTAGGGGAATCTTTCAGACCTAAGACCCCACCTAGACTGACAGCCATAGCCTCCTCAATGTATTCCTAATGGCAGAAAAGGCCATGGTCTTTTCAAAGGCATGAGATGAAGCAGACAAGGAACAGAAACAGTGCTGATCATGCTATTTTCAAACTGAGAAATCAAGTGGTGCCAGATAATGAACCCAACTGGGACCACTGAGACAATGGAGAATGGGGTAGAAGACAGAGGCTGACCCATTATAAAAATATGATCCTAAAGGGAATCCAGGCAGCAGGAAAGAAATCTGTTAATTGGAATAAGATAAAGGAAATCAGTCAGGAGCCAATGGAAAACGCTTCAGTGTTCCTAGAGCACCTCAGGGAATGCCTCTGAATCTATACTACCACTGACCCCGAGTCACTGGAAGGAAATGCAATCCTGAGGTTGTATTTAATTTCCCAAAGTGCCCCCGATATTAGAAACTGAAAATAGAACCAGATATCCTTTCCTCTTACCTGGTCATGGTTGCCTACTGAGTAATAACCGAGATATAGAGGAGGAAAAGTCAGAGGATAAAAAGACCTGGAGGCAAGCCCACTTACTGGCTGTCATGCTCCAATGTCAACCAGTTGGCACAGGAATCTGGACTAACTGCCCACAGAGACTCTTGACTCCGTTGAGTGACCTCCCGGCCCCCATCGAGGGATAACAAGCCAAGGAAACTAGAACCCAATCAGTGCACCATATGTAAACAAGCAGGACACTGAAAGAGAGAATGCCCTCACTGCCCTGAAGGGGGACGGAAAAGGCAGATCCCGGCCACTACCCTTGAAGGCAGATGGTCCAAATAGATGAAGAATAATGGGGCCAGAGGGCTCCAAAGCTGGCACTTCAATTGACTCCTGAAGGGCCCTGGGTGACATTGGACATAGGGGAAAAGCCTGTCAAATTCTTAGTTGATACTGGTGCCACTTACTCGATTCTGAAAGCCAGATAAGACAAACTCAGTCACAAGAGTTGTAAAATTATGGGGGTATCAGGGAAGGTCCAAGAACGGGCATTCATAAAGCCATTAGAATGTAAATTGGATGAACACATATGCACCCATTCTTTCCTGCATGTCTCTGAATGCCCTATACTTCTGCAGGAAAAGATATATTAAATAACTTGGGGGCTACTATCCACCTAATGGGAGACAAACTGGAGATTGGCATTCCCTTAGACAAGGGGCACAAGATGATAATGTTAATGGCTCAGGACAAACCTCCCTGAACAGAGCAAGTTGACCTCCCTGGAGTAAATCCCCAAGTCTGGGCCCAGGGATGGGTAGGACAAGCTGTAGGAACCAGTCCCATGGTAGTCTATCTAAAACCCAGACATACATGGCCCAATAGAAAATACCACCCTCTCTGTCGGGAGGCCTTCTTGGGCATTGCCCCTGTTACACAGGGCCTTATTAGACCATGCAGATCAGCCTGTAATAACCCCATTCTCTCCACAAAGAAACCCAATGGGGAATACCAGATGGTAGAGGACCTTGGGGCAGTCAGTCAGTGAAGGCACTGAGGATATACATCCAGCAGTCCCTAAATCCCTACACTCTGCTGGCCACACTGCCATCCACCAGGACCTGGTATTCTGTATTAGATTTAAAAGATGGTTTCTTCTGTATTCCATTAGCCCCAGAGTCTAGATAAATATTTGCTTTTGAGTGGCAGGACCCAAAGACAACAAAAAACAGCAATACTGTTAGAGAATCCTGCCCCAAGGTTTCAAAAATCCCCCCACCATCTTTGGGGAAACTTTAGCTAAAGACCTAAAAGGTCTGCATCTGGAGTCAGGAATCCTCCTCCAGTACCCAGACAACATTCTGATCGCCAGTCCTACTAAGGAGGCCTCTGACAAAAAATACCGTAACCATTCTGAACCACCTAGTTGATAAAGGATATAAGTTATCCAAGAAAAAGTCTCAAATATCACAAACTAGGGTGACTTTCCTCATCTTCATTCTCACAGAAGGTCAGAGAATCCCACCCCAGGAAAAGAAAGAAGTCATTTGCAGCCTTGTCCTTCCTAAAACTAGAAGACAGCTTAGGGGTTTCCTGGTGATGGCTGGGTTTTGCTGCACCTGGATCCCTAACTCTGATCTAATAGATAGGTCTCTATATGAAAAGTTGAAAGGAAAGGATGATGATCTTTTTGAATGGAATTCAGAATGTGAAGGGACCTTTCAAGAATTTAAAAAGCAATTACTTTAGGCCCCTGTCCTGGTCCTCCCAGATTTAGTTAAACCCTTTGACCTTTACATTCAAGAGAGGAAGGGAATCGCCCCTAGGGTATTAGCTAAAAAACTGGGGCCCCTTACTCAGGTGGTTGCTTATTTCTCTTAATAATTAAATTAACCAGTAAAGGATGGCCTCCTTGCCTATGGGTGGTAGCAGCTACAACCTTCCTTTAATTGAAAAGTAACATTTGGCCAGCCAATCACTATATGGACTCCACACCAGGTTCAGGCTTTAGTAAGTTCTAAGAGAACAAAATGGCTAAACCCTCTAAGGTCTATTCAAGTTCAGGCTGTGCTTTTAGACAACCCAGTGGCTACCATAAAATCCTGTCACACCCTAAATCCTGCCACCCTGCTACCTACAGAAACAGGGCCCCTGGAGCACGGGTGTCTAGAAACCATAGACATAATCTATTCCAGTTGCCCTGACCTAGGAAGTGAGCCTCTGCCAAAGGCAAAAGAGAATTGTTCACAGAAGGAAGCAGTTTTATGAGAGAGGGAAAGAGCCTGATAGGATATGCAGTGACTTCCCAGACCTAAGTCATAGAGGCACAAAGCCTGCCCCCAGGGATTTCAGCCCAAAAGGAAGAGCTGATTGCCCTCACCTGAGCCTTAGAGCTTGGGGCAGGGAAGACCCCAAATGTTTACAAATTCCCGGTATGCATATGCCATCTTACACACACATGCACACACAGACACACACAGACACACACACAGACACACACACACACGGGGATATTTGGAAGGAAAGAGGTCTGCTTACTGCAGAGAACAAACAGGTGAAACATGACTTAAGAATACTGAAGCTCTTAGAAGCTGTACAGCTTCCACAAAAGGTGGTAGTGATTCATGGTTGGGGTTCACCAAAAGGGGGATGCAGAGGTAATAAAGGGAAACAAGGTGGATGCAACTGCCTAAAGAGAAGCCCTAGAACCCAATAACTTGGCAACTACCCCTCATACATCAAAGGCCAGATCCATCCAATTATTCCTCAATCTACACTAAGGAGGAATTAGACAAAGCCTGAAAATGAGGCTTCAGTAGAGATCTAGGAGGCCATGGGTGGCTAGTTAATGAACATGGGCAATACTTCTTTCCCCAAACTGTAGCTTGTCAAGTCCTCAAGGAGGCTCATCAAGGAACTCACTACAGGAGGGAAGCCCTGTATAATTGGTTAGTTGAGGTCATGGTAACCCCTGGTATGAAAAATATAATCATTCAGATAGTTGAGACCTGCCCCATCTGCACAATGAACAACCCCAAAACCAGACTCCCCAGAGACCCCCTAGATAAGGCCCATTCAGACTAGAAGGACATATCCTGGAGAAGATTGGCAGATTGATTTCAGTGTCATATTGAGAGTACTGGGCAATTTCAGGTTATCTCCTGGTGCTAGTAGACACATTTTCTGAGTGAATAGAAGCATTCCCCACTAGAACTGAAGTGGCAGCTGAGAGAAATAATCTTCAGGTTTGGCCTCCCAGGATCCCTACAAAGCGATAATGGTCCAGCATATGTGCTTCACGTTATGAAGGGGATAACGAGTGTCCTGGGCATAAAATGGACCTTGCACTCAGCCTGGAGACCCCAATCATCAGGGAAAGTAGAAAGATCCAATCAGACTTCAAATGGACCTTAGCCAAGCTATGTCAGGAAACTCAAGAAAATACGATTGTTTCCATTGCCCTGCTCCCCATGTGGTTAGCCCCAAAGGATAAGTTAAAGTTAAGTACATTTGAACTCAGGTGTGGTAGATCCATTCCCCAAGCCCAAGAGAAAGGATACCTTAACTCTCTGGAAATGGAACAACTCAGTATGCCCTTCAGGTAAGAGAAACCATGAAAGCTGTCACGGAATATGGTAACCAGGTGCTGCCTGCACCCACTTACCCAGCCCTCCACCCCCTCCAACCAGGAGACTGGGTGAACCTAAAACCTGGAAAACCTGCAGCCCAAGGGATCAGGTCACTCCTAAGTGGAACGGGCCCCACTTGGTGGCCCTAACCTCCCATCCTGCCCTGAAGTTGCAGGGGATCAATCTGTGGACACATCACACTCAAGTGAAGAGGACCCCAAGCCCCAGCCTCTGGAAAGACAACCTGGGGCAAAGGGTCCCCGTGACTACTCATGTGAACCTCTCTCTTACCTGCAGTTTATCTTCCAAAAAACAACCAAAAATGTGACTGGGGCTATTCGGGCCCTGGCAGTGATCCTCGATATCAGGGCACACTTCTACCTACAGGCAAAAGACCTTCATTTTTAGGAAAAATTTGACATGTGACCATTATTCTCTTGCTAATATCTGGGCCATGTAAAAACTGTCTGGTGTCCTTTGTCTCCAAAGGGTTAGACAAATGGTGGTCACTCAGGGATACGAAGAGTTAGGGCTATGTCCTGGTGACAATCAAACATAACTAAAGGCAGCTGGGGTGAAGTTCTGCTCCTCTACCTGGGGTTATGACGACACCCAAATCAGCAGGAAGCAGTTGCAAAAGAGACCCTCGCCCCTCAGTTCCCCTCAAGAATGAGGAGCAGGACAAATAAGAGAAGAGGGATTTGTCAACAGCAAAGCCCATTAGCAATTCTCAGGAAATAAAGATAGAATCTGGGTGATAAAATTAAGTCTGACCTTTTTCTTTTCCTTTGTGCTTGGTCTAGTGTCACTTGCTCATAGGTTGCCACATGCAGAAGCCTTGCTCTGGCACTTCAGGCCAGGGTTCCTAGAGCAAGATGGTTGCACTCGACACCTCAATTCAAGATGGCGGTGGCAGACTGTGTGCAGAGATGCTGTGTTAGGCACTGTGATGTGGCACGTGAGCAGGATGGCTCCGCCTACCCCATGAGAGCTCTGCCCCCTCCCCATGGGAGATCCCTATAAAGCAGCCCTGCTCACAGCCTGTCCGGAAGAGTGTGTGCTCTAGAGTGTGAGCTCATACCTCTCCTCCTTTGATCAGAGAACAAAACTTTCCTTTGCTTCTGAACTGAACTCTTGTTCTACTGGGGTGAGCAATACTGGGCAGAAGGACCCTTGTTGGAGACCAACTCAAAAGGGTTGGTAACATATCTTTTAATTAATTATTAACAGTCAGGGTGCAGCCAGGAGACAGAAACCACATCAGTTACTTGAAAAGAATGAATTCAATATAAAGGATTGCTAACTAGGTATAACATTGTTAACTAGATAACTGAAATGGTAAATTGAGAACTATAAGGTGTAATGGAGACAGCAACTGCAGAAAGCAGCTATCACCCTAGGTATGAGGGAGTGCAGGGGAAAAAGTTAGAATTATTAAAATTTAGAGGCTCAGTGGAAGGAAGCTGTGAGCTGAAATTCAGACCACTGAGGAGGGAGCACTGCTGGGCTGGTGCTGATGTTTCTGATTGGATGTGATGAAGCTAATTCTGTGTTGAAAAACTGCAAAATGGCTTCAGCTACTGCTATGGGGAAGCCTTGCTGCTGCCAGGGTAAAAAAACATGGCCGGGGTGATGGTCATAGCCACCCAACAAACTCCTCTCCATCCTTCAAGACCCAGTTCAGATATCACTTCCCCTTAGAAGCCTTCCTGATCTCTTTCTTCAGATAGGAAACCCACAGGAAGCAGACAGTAAGGAGCAAGTCCTGTCTTCCCTCACCAGCCCTCTCTAGCACCCCTACCGGCAGAACTTGAGTAGAAGTCAGCTGGCCTGGCAAAAACACAACTTGCAGTGACTCAAATGACAAAAGTGACAAAGAAGAGTACAGAAGGGTTTTGGAGCTGAGACACCATGGTGTCATAACTGGTACAGGAGTCTGCCCATCAATGCTGTGATGCAGGAACTGCTATTACTCCCATTATACAGATGAGGAACCGAGGGTCTAGAGAAGTCAAGGGCACTTGCCTAATAAGTTGATGTGGCAGTGCCCTGATTTGAAGCCAGGTCCATCTGCTCTAATGGCAATACTATACCAAGTTTCCTTCACATTTCTATGTGAAGAAAATGTCAGAAAATAGAACAGTTTTGAAGTCCCAGTGTTGTTGAGTTGGCAGCTGGGGATGAGGTGGGGTGGGGGATTCAGGCATCACCTATAAGAGCAGGGAAGCAGGTGTGAGGCAGTCCTGACAAATGTCTCCCAAGGAGCTACTTTAATGTCTCACTTTACTGTCCTTTAAGAAAGTTGAGATCTTTATTCTTTGATCAAAACTTAGCCACCCAACAAACTCCTTTCCATCCTTCAAGACCCATCTCAGATGTCACCTCCTCTGAGAAGCCTTCCTGATCTCTACAAAGCCAGCCATGCCCCCCAAGGTGCTCCTGTAGGACTTGGTGCAGACACCTAGGTGGAGTTTACATGTCTATATGCCACTACATTGTGGGCTCCTGAGGGCAGGTCCAGGTCTATATAGGCTCTGCCTGGCTCATGGTGGGCACCCAAAGTCTAGTGATACTAATAAAGGCTTGTTTCTTCCAGAAGCTTGTTTCTGTGGGAGCACTGGCAACTTCAGAACCATATTTTTGACTCCTTTTCTGCCTTTCAGTCGTTCTCGGTCTAGTGGTGAAGACATGTTGAAAAAACACCGAAAACAAAATCTCCCAGGTTTAACTCTTCACCTCCCACCTTTTCCAACCTATTCTTCTCACTTCAGTAGGATGCAATTGTAACCTTCTGAAGCCCCTGCTAAAACCTTCCGAAGGCTTCCATTGCTCTTAGGATGAAGACTAACTCCTCAACATTGTTGCTTAATGCCCTGACCTCTGTCCCGCGCCCCTCAACAGCCTTGCACTTCACCACTCCCCTTCCTCCTCCTTCGCCTCCACCCTCCCAGTTCCTTCGCCTCTTCACTTTCTCAAACTCACCAAGCTCTTTGCATCCTGTTCTTTGCAGTGGGGATTCCTCTACCCAGAACCGTCTCCTCTGGCTCCCTTTGCCTGAGTCTCTGACTTATCTTTTAGGTCTGGGATGCTGAGTCACTTCCTCCAAGAGGTTATTGGCAGGGCAACCTGATGCTCCTGGGGCAAACTGTTCCTGACCACGCCCCTCACCTACCGAATTGCAATGGCCTGCGCTTGCTCAGGAGGGCAGCTCCCTGCGCGAGGCAGGTGCTCCGTAAAATCAATTTGAATTAATGAATTAAAAACTTAAAAGCAACAAAAAACTAACAGCAGTCTCTCCAAGCTGTTTTGGAAGTCACAGCTGCCTAAGACATGGTGAAATAACTCTTTCCCATCTAGGGACCTTGTGAAAAGGGGTGCTCTGGAATGGGGTAGGGGGCTCTGACTGGGAGTCAGAAGATAGGGTTGGAGCCTCGGTGATCTGGACCACAGTTGCGGCTATGTTAGTGTCTTCATCTGTAGAATAGGTATTGTAGGGGAGGGAAAAGCCTTTTCCTTTTCTCCTAGGTTCTGCAGCTGGGGCCTAGAAACGGAAGAAAGACAGATTAACAAGAAAAAAAAAACCCCACAGTTTGTGAATGAGTGCAACACGCATACATGTGGGAGAAACACAGTGATGAGTGCCTCAAAGGGGCTTATATAACATCTTAATGAAAAACAATAAATTTGTAGAGCGGTGATAAGACAAAGGAAAGACTGGGTAGGAAAATACATGGGAAACTAATAGAAGATAAGGATTATTTTAGTAAGATGTGCTATGGAGAGTCCTCGTGGTGCCACCTCTGGGCTGATAAGAGTATAGAATTGTCTCCTGGAATTAAGAGTCTAAGAGTTGTCCTCCTGGGTCCTCATCTTCCTAGTACAGGAGAAGGAGACACCTCTGCAAATGGAAATTTATGTTCTGCTTTTAGGCAAATAAGGGGTGAGGGTGGAGAGCTTTTTTGGTGTCTGCTGTCTCTCAATTGTCTTCAGCTCAAAATAGTCCTTCTGCCAAAGTGGCATATTTTGAGGTGGCATATTTTTGATCCCCTACAGTCTAAAAATGCCTGTCCTTCCTGACATACAGGGTTGTGATGTGATGGCACATATGGAAACTGTGCAAACTGTAAAGTACTGTATGGATATCATGCATAACTAGTTCCGTGATCAGTATCTCCAGGAAACTGTCCAGGCTGCAGGCTTGCCAGCTTTGTTCACTGCCGTCCAAACCCAGACCTTAAGCTTTCCATCTCCTTCTCCCTAAGGGCCAGGCCAGTCTTTTTACAGAGAAGACGCATCAAAGGCCCAACGGAGGATTTTATAGTTCAATGTTGCACAAACTTCCTTCTTGAGAGATAAGGAGTCTGGAGAAAAGGTGGGAAGCTAATCTAAACTTCCTGCTCTCCAGCCCCTCCCCCTACCATGCCTGACTCCTTTAAGATGAAGCCTATAGGCTGCTCCTGACTTTTGTTTATATCATTCATGATCCCCCTGCCCACGGTTTTCCTTTGTGGGACTTTCCTACTGCTCTCTGTGGAAGCCAGAGAGACACATCTAATAAAAAGGACCCAATACATCCCCATAACCCCAGGTCCCCAGAGCCATAAATCAAAGGATAGAGCTCTTTGAACATTATCCAGCTGCAGAGATGGGACATTCCAAAGAAGAATTAAAATCACCCTGAAACTGACTCCTTAACAAGGCAAAGACATCATGGAATAAATATTAATGCACCCACTATATGTCAGGTATTTAACATGTTTTGTAACACTCAAACTTTACATCAACTACCCCATTTTATAGATGAATAAATTGTGCTCAGAAAGCTTTTAGTTAGATGGATGGGTGGATGGATGGACGGATAGATAGACAGATAAATGGTTGGGCGGATGGATGGAGAGGCTTCTTGCCAGAGACAAGAGAAAGTACTTGTATCTTCCCCAAAAGACAGAGCTGCCAAGTCACATTTGGTTTCATATCAAAGCTCATCACAGGAAAAGGCTATGCGTGTCACTAGACCAGTGGAAGACAAGGCCATGTGACGGCAAAGCTGTTCCCTGAACCTAAGATTGTAGGGAGGATCTTTCAATTTTTAGTTGCAGCTTTGGAGTCAGAAGAATCTGAGTCGTGGCTCCACCATTTACTTCCTGTGTGACCACGGACAAGTTACTGAACACCTCTGTGCTCAGTTTCTTCATTTGTAAAATGGAGGACTACCCAGACTAATAGTGCTGTGAGGTTTCAATTATATTGCTCGAATAGAGATATTTGTTAAATATTTTAAACAAATATTTGTGTTAAATATAAGTCAGTTTTCTCCTCTCTGTCATGTAGGCAACGTGAAAACCATTGCAGAGATGAGCTGAGAATGGTTAGAAACTCCCCTGTGGGGGGAAGACTCCACATACAGCTGAGTCGCTCCAGAGCACGCATAGCTGTATTCCTCTGGGATTGAGAAAAGACTCGTTTCTGTTCAGGTAGCCAAAGAGAAAATGAGTTTCCCCTTGTCATGAGGAGATTGAAGGTGATTCTGACTCTGAGTGACCTCTGAACTATGGCTTCATTTCAGTGGCATCTGAGAAACGCAGGTCCAGGCTTCCCAGGGCTCTGTTCTTTCAACTGAGAGAGGAACAGGTAGAGAGAAGCGGAGGGGGCGGATAGAAAGGGATAAGGGCTGAAGACCTAAAGCAGTCAGGAGGCTCATTTTCTTTTCCTGACTTACCCTAAAGAAGGGTATAGAAGGAAAATATGTTCCTTACATTGTGTCGGGATGGGAGTGTGAGTGTGTGTGTGTGTGTGTGTGTGTGTGACTGTGAGGATGGGTGTACGTGGAGAGGGGAGTCTGGGAGGGAAGTGGGTGTGGCTGCGTGTGAGAGGCTGTATGTGTGCTTGTGGGGAGTGTAGAAGGTGGGTGTGGACGTGTGGGAGGCGTGTGGGGAGAAGACTGAGTATAGGGGTGTGCAGACGTGGGTAGGTATATGGGGATGGGGGAGAGCGTGGGGAGGGGAGTGGGCCTGGGTCATCACACTGAGGGGATGAGCCTCAGCAGGTGCATAAAATCACACAGGTCTAAGCATTGTTAACAAGATCTTCTTCCCTGGAAATTTGTAAATAAGTTTATTTTCCAATCATTCACTCATTTATTTTCCCATTGTCAACACTGATGTACAGGGAGAAAAAAAAAAATATTGAAATCCCCGAGGGACTTAAAATCTTGCTGCAGAAGGCAAGACACAGATGAGTTCAGCAGCAACAGTGAACCCGATGCCGAGTGCCAGGCACTGCGCTGAGCACTTTGTGTGTACCATCTGGTTGCCTGCTCACAATGACCCTACATGATCTGTCCTGTAGTGACTCCCATCTCACAGAGACTTGTTGTAACTGGTCCAAGGTCACACAGCTTGTGAGTGAGGCTGGAATTCTCATGCATGCAGTCTGGCTCCTGAAAATGTGCTCCTAAGTGTCACATCAAGTCTATACCATCTGTTCCCAGCTGACCTACAGGGCTAGGCTACGTCCCTTGTAAAGGAATGGCTGCCAGGGAGCAATCACCCCCTGAGAGGCTTGGTGCTCTAGCATGTGTGAATGCTTAACCCGTTGCCCTAGGTCCACTGCTGTCTGGGCCCACTCACCTGCCCCATTCCTCTCCCTACAGCTCTTACCCTTTTCTACTTCTCACCCCAAGATTAGGCAGAGAGAGGTATAGAGAGGAGACCAGTGTAAATTTAAGGGCTCATCTGCCCTCTGCCCATCAGCTTACCCAGCAGACCTGGTATATTTTTCACCCCAAAGTCCTCCGTCCTGCTGATCCTGGGAGGCTGTGCCCATTACAGCCACCTCGATTCTAAGCCACTTCCACCATCAGGGTTAGACTCTGGGGTAGGTCTGGCCCAAGTCTACTAGCCTGAGAGACTAGGAATTTCCCGGGGAATAACTCAACCCCAGGGAACCAAATGGAGGCCGATGCAGAGTAAGGCCTGCTGACTCTCCTCAACTTTGCCCCAGCCTGTCAGCCACCGCCCCTGCCCTCCCCCCATGCCCTTGTGCCTGGATCCTGGGGAAAGTGGCTGGCGAGGACAAACTGGAAGAGCAGATTCATTCAAGCCCCCCCCCCAAGCAAGCCATCGGAGGTCAGAGCATGGTGATGCCCCTTAATCACAGGTGACAACACCAGGATGAAAAACGCCTCCTGTGGTTGTTCTTTAAATCACCGCAGGGCTTAGGTGTGCTGAGGGGATCAGCAGAGGCTGCGGGACACAGGGACAGCTGCAAAAACGCCAGTGCCAGAGGTGGCAGGGCCAGCGGTGTGTGTGGCGAGAGGACAGCATGCAGATGTCATCTGGCGACAGACTGGGCCCATGGCTCACACAGGAGTCACTATCTGGGAGCTCTCAGAGACAGAGACATTTTGGTAGGGGGAGCAGTTTGAAAGGGAACGGGGTCACACACTAGTGAACGCTGGAGTGAGAGTATGCTTACTGTATGTTATCATTTCTGGCAGTTAAAAGCCCTCATTTATAAATGCTCCAAAAGCCTGTGTTCCTGCCTGAGGGCGGGTGGAGGTTTTAGCAGTACAGTACAAATGTTGGCCATCATCTCTTCTGAAAGGAACAATTCGTGCTCACTTCGGCAGCACATATACTAAAATTGGAACGATACAGGGAAGATTAGCACGGCCCTGTGCAAGGATGACACGCAAATTCGTGAAGCGTTCCATATTTTTATATATGTATATGTATAGCTGATTCACTTTGTTATACAACAGAAACTAACACACCATTGTAAAGCAATTATACTCCGATAAAGATGTTAAAATAAAATAAAATAAAAGGAACACTTCAACAGAGAGCCCCGGCTGAAACAGCCGAGAGACATTCCTCAGCCGTGTTTGTCCCACCCCTGGTGTCCAGTACAGCCAGGAGGTCATCTGAGCCAACTCAGGCCAGCCAGCGACCTACGACCTATGGTCCAGCCCCAAAAGGGAGCCAGGCCGATCATATTCCCATCTCAGGAATCTGAACCAAGAATGCTGATACGCAGGCAGTTAGCAGAGGGACTGGGGACCACGGGAATGCGTTGGAAGGTCCCACGCAGCAGAGTTGGAGCCGCCATGGGAGGGGGAGAGGCCAGGAGGAGGCAGGCAGAGACCTGGGTAGGAGAAGGTGTGCAGCAAGAGGTGAGGCTCTAGAGAAGACGGCGAGAAAGGCAGCGACAGAGGTGGACACCACGACCCGCAGAACCCCCAGAGACCCTCAGTCTCAGCTCCAGCCCTGACTCCCTTTCTCCTGAGGGGCTCTCTGTTCCATGGAACCAGGAGTCCCGAGTGTCTGATGGCCAGGGTGACCTCCCTGCAGGATGCTGGGGGCGTCTAGGTTGAAGGAGACCTGATGTTCAGTCCACAGTGGCTTTGCAGATTACAGCCAGGACATTGAAGGACGGTGTGAGTAAGCAGCAGAGTGGACGTGATGATCAGCTGCCTCCTGACCACATCTGAGGTGAAGCAAGAGGAAGCTGACCTTGAAAGCCTTCACACAACTACATTGTGCCTCAGGTAGGCAGGGAAAATGGTGGAGTGGTTATTTCCCGGGATCCGGCAGCTAGAGGGCCTCAAATCTCAGCTGCTTTTTCTAACTGTGAGAACCTGGTCGTAAATGTACTCTTCTAAGTCTCAGTTTCCACATCTGTAAAATGGGCATCGAACAGAACCTCCTCCCTCAGGTTGTTGGGGGTCTCACGGGGTTTGCCTGGAAAGCAACATGCTTGGTCTCTCCTTTAGATGCTATAATTATGTGCATAAACTCCTCCATGAAGGGCAAGAGGTAGATTAGAGGCTGAGGACTCTTTCCCTGTAGAATTTTCTACCTGCCGTGACCAGGGTGGGCTTGTCCAATGACAGGAGCACACCCCTTCTTTTTGTCCCCCCCCAGGGCCTCTGTGGGGAAAGAGGCTTTCAGAGTCACTCTGGCCGCAGACAGGCCTTACTTAGCCAGGCTTATTAATAGGAGCTTGTCCATTTCTGTCTTAAAATAGCCATAAAAAGTTATTTAATATGAGCTTCCAGGTGGGTGGTCAAATTGCTTTTATTGTCTTCCTCTCAGGAGAGTTCAAGAACTCTCACATTTTTCTGTTTTATTTATAGCAGAACAGTCAAAACAGGAAGAACCATTGCTATGTGTGACTTCCTGAGTCAGGAATGCCCAGGCTGTCTGAGGGGTCTCACAGTCAGGCGCCAGCTCCACCCACCGTCCCCCCTTCCTTAACAGTGCCCTTGGCAGACCATCATCTGCCAGGCATAGGGGCCTCCTGGCTCCAATGAGAGGGGCCTGCCCAAGGGAGGGGCACTGGACTTGGAGGGCAAGAACCTTGGCCTAGAACAAGGCCCCACCACCTGCATAGCTCAGGCTCTACATACTAAAGTTCTAAATACTTTAAGAGGGTCTCAGCCTAGAATAAGGGCCTTGTAACAAAAAGTCCCTTCTGTGACCTCAAATTCCACAGCCTGCCACCTGCACCATTACTTGCCCTCCCTGTATTTCTTACTCATCCCACTTCCAAACCCTATTTAGCCATTACACCCTCAGGAACCCTCCATCCACTGTGGACACACACTCCCTTTATCCCCGGATCCTCTTTAGAAGGCTCTCATCAACTTTTGTTTTAACAGAAGTCTTCACTTTCTATGTAGCCCATCAGGAGAAAGTTGCTCACCCTCTCAGGCACATACCCTACACCTCTGAAGTAGAAGTGGTGGCTGGATTGCCCTGGCTTTCCTCTGTCACTTCCACACCATTGCCTGTCCAGACTCATAGCTTTCTTTGAGCCTCATGCCATCCAACATCTCTCCTCCCCAATACTGAAAACGTCCAATGCTCATTCACTGAATCATTCATGGCCTGGCTCTCAGTATTCCTCTCCTGCTCAAGTCCTGTGTCACCCTAAGAGATTTCAGTGCCCAGGCAGACAACTGACTGGACTGTTACTTCCTTGATCTCTTTAACTCCAAGGGACTTCACCTCTACTCTGCTTCAGCCACCACTCCCAGACCTCACCCTTGATCTTGTGGTGACCCAGGACTATGTCATCTGGATTCTAGTAACCTTCTTTATGGTTGCATTCTCCCACTCTTTTGGCTACCTCAAGACTTCATATCCATGATACCTGCACTCTGACCTCCAAGAGACCCCAGCTCTCTGTTCCTTCCATTTCCTTCAGTCTATCAGTCCCCCCAGCTGGAAGTCCAGACTTGGTAGGTGATCATGTGAACTGCATTCACACCAGTACCACCAGTTTCCTTGCATAGTATCGTGCTATGCCTTCCTGCCCCAGCAAATTCCAGTTATTCTCTTCCAGTCTCCGTGGAGACCGTTCAAGTCCAGCTCTTCAACCTGTGCCTGGGACTTCCCCTGCTGATTCCTCTGTTACAACCTCTCCTCTCTGCTTCAACACTCTCACTCCTCTGATATTTTCCTCTTGCCCTATAAATCTGTCCAGTCTATTGCATCTGACAAGAACTCTCCTAAGTCCCTTTCTATCAACCTCCAATTTGAGCTCCCCCTGCAATAATCTATTCATGTGTCCCCTCTTTCTTTTACACACTCCCTAACCCACTGCACTCTGGCTTCTGTCCTAACCATTCCATGGAAACTGCTTTCCCTAAAGTCATTGTTCTAGGTACTATTACTGTGTAATAAAGTACAAATTACCCCAAAACGTAGTGGCATAAAACAACCATTTTATTATGCTTGTGCATTCTGAGGGTCTGGAAGTCAGATTGGTCACAAAGTATCGCTTGTCTCTGCTCCATGATGATGACCAGAGACCTATACACGCCTCTCTATGTGGTTTGGCTTCCTCACAGCATGGTGGCCTCAGGGTAGTCTGGCTTCTTACATGGCATGCCCTAGTGTTCCAGGAAATGAGGTGGAAGAAGCATTGCTTTTTATGATTCAGAAATTGTGACTTTTATAGCCTCAGAAGTCCCATAGCACCACTTCCACCATGATCACTAATCAAAGTGGTCACAAGCCCTCCCAGAATCAAAGGGAGATAGTATAGACCACATCTCTCAATGGGACAGAGGCAAGGTCACATTGCAGAAGAGCATATGGGATGGGAAATATTGTTACGGTCATCTCTGAACGATACAATCTGCAACAGTCTTCAGTGATCTTCCAATGACTGATTCCAAAGGATGTTAATATCTTGATCGCTATTGTATTTGTTATTGCCGATCATTCCCTGCTTTGTGAAACTGTCTACATCCATCCATCTGGGTTACCACAGTCTTCCTATTCTAGACAGACCTCTGTCTATATCTTCCCCTTTATGAGAATGTTCCCTAAAGGTCTATTCTCAGCCCACAGCTTATCTTACTCTTTGGCTTCTCTCCCATGGCTTCGGTTACCATCTACATGCCATTAACTCCCAAATCTATCCCACCACAGACCTTATAAGCATTGGACTATATACCCATCAGCCTGGTTGATGTGTTCATAAATACCTCAATTTCGGCATCTCCAAAGTTGAACTCACCATCTTCCACTTTAAACCGTCTCCTCCTCTGATATTCTTTCTCTCTCTTAGGAATACCCAGTTGTCCAAACTTTGACTCTTCCTTTTCCCTCACCTTTCACATCTAATTACTTACCAAGTCATGCTCTTTTTGTCTCTTAAATCATTCTACAAATTTTGTTATCATTTTACAGATGAAAAGATTGAGAATCAGAGAGGTTGTTATTTCCCAAGGTTAAACAGCTAGCATCTATTTCGTCTTTCATGTAATAATCAAACACTTATTGAGTACAACTAAGCTCTAGGAAGTGGAATAAAAAAAAATTATGGTCCCTGGTCATTTTCATGGAAGAGATTGGCAAGTAAGCAGTAGATTACTATAATGTGTGATAAATGCTGTGATTCTGGGAAGCATTGGGTACAACAGGGGCAATGAGTCCAACTGGGGGTGGGAGAAGTGAAGGTGGGGGCTATATTAGTCATCTATTGCTGTGTAACAAATTACACCAAACTTTAGCTGCTTAAAACAGCAAACATGTATTAGATCACCATTTCTGTGGGTCAGAAATCTGGGTACTGCTTAGTTGGTACCTCTGGCTCAAGGTCTCACAAGGCTGCAATCAAGGTGTCATCTGGGACTGCAGTCATCTCAATGCTTGACTTGGGGAGGATTCATTCTGAATCAATACTCCACTCACCCGGCTGTTGGCAGGCCTCAGGTCCTCACTGGCTGTTGGCCAAACACATCAGTTTCTTGCTATGTGGGCCTCTCCCTAGGGCTACTCACAACAAGGCACCTCACTTCCTTGAGCAAGGGTTCTGAGAGAAAAAGATTGAGAATAAGGCAAGAGGAGAGGGAGCCCAAGATGGAAGCCATGGTCTTTTTGTAACCTAGTCTTATAAGTGATATCCCATCAGTTTTGTCATATTCTATTTCTTAGAAGTGAATCACTGGGTGTAACCCACACTCAAGGGAAGGGATTGCACAGGGCATGAAGACCAGGAGGAGGGGCTCACTGGGGAACATCTCAGAAATGGTCTATCACAAGGGTCAGGTGATACCTGAACTAGACTCAGAAGGAGTTAGATAGGTGAAGAGCTATGTAAGACCATTCTAGGTAGAGAATGCTATATATGAAATAACTTTGAAGTGAGGGAGAGAGAGCTCCTGGAGTTGGAGGAATTACATGTTCAGGAAGGTTGGAGTGGAGGCTGCCATCCATATGGAGATTAGAATGCAAGCTGATGTTGAAATCTGTTTGATGGCCAATTCTGTCATCCAATGGATCACCTGTGCCTCCCAACTTAGTGTCAAATCCTTGCTTAATATGCTATTGTCCAGTCTATGATTTAACCAAGTTTTAAATAGTTACTCAACATTGAATATTTCACATACACAACAAAGCTTCATTATATAAAAAGATAAAGAAATTGAACTTGCAATCTCTTTTTTCTTTACAAAACCTCAAAGATGCTCAGAATGATATTCCAGTAGAACACATTTATAAATCATTACAAATGTGAAAAGCATGACTAGTATTTCCAGTTATCAGTGGGTAAAGATGACTTGACACTCTGGAATGTATTTATTTAATTTTTAAATAAAATTTTACATTGAAGTATAACACACAGAAAAGCGCACAAAGTACAACTCAATGAATTTTCACAAAGTAAATATCACCAAGATTGAAAAAAAAAAACCGTATCACCCTCCCCTCCAAATCTCCATTGTGCTACCTCGTAGTCGCTCTCTCCTTTCCAAAGATATCCACTACCCTGATTTCTCTCATCAGAGCAGTTTTTCCTGTGTTTGAACTTTATTAAACGGAATCATATATTCTGTACTCTGTTCTTGGTGCTCATTATTCGTTTTTGTGAAATTCATTCATGTTGTTTAAATGTAGCAGGGATTGGTTCATCCTCACGGCTGTATAGTATTACATTGCAGTGCTAAAACACAGTTTATTTCTCCATTCTGCACTGGATATAAATTTAGACTGTTTCTAGTTTGGGGAAATTAAGAATAGTAGTGTAATAACCATTCATGATTATGCCCCATGTTGTACATATGTACACATTTTTATTTGGTCTATGCCTAGGAGTGGACTTACTGGGTCATTAGTAGATTCAGACAGTTTTCCAAGGTGGTTTTTACCAACTTACACTCCAGGAGCAATGTTTATGTGTTCCATTTGCTCTATATCCTTGCCAATATTTTGTATTATTGATATTAACATTTTTACTATAAGTTATTATGAAGTGTGTACAGTGAGACCTTATTGAGGCCTAATTTACATTTCTCTAATAACTAGTGATATTGAGCATTTTTTCATATGGTTGACCTTTGAATGTCTTCTATCATGAAGTGTTTGCTTAAACTTTTGCTCATTTCTCTATTGGATTTTTTTTTTGTATTGCTTTGCAGACATTCTTTATATATTGTGCTAATTTCTTTGGAGAGCCATAACAAAGTACCATCAACTGGGTGGCTTAAACAACAGAAATGTATTGTCTCACAATTCTGGAGCCTAGAAGTCTGAGATGAAGGTGTTGGCAGAGTTGGCTCCTGCTGAGGGCTAGGAGAAAAAGTCTGTTTCACAATTTTCTCCTAGCTTCTGGTGGTTTGCTGGCCACCTTTGTTATTCCTTGGCTTGTAAATCTCTGACTTCATCTTCACATGGTATTCTCCCACTGTATGTGTCTCCATATCCAAATTTCCCCTTTTATAAGGACACCAGTCATATTGGAGGAGGGACTCACCCTACTCCAATATGACTTCATCTTAACTAATTACATCTGCAATGACCCTATTTCCAAACAAAGTCACATTCTAGGGTGCTAGGGGTTAAGACTTCAACATATGAATTTGAAGGAGAGGGACACAATTCAACTGATAGTGTTTTTTGAACATTAGTCTCCTAGTCTGTGGTTTGCTGTCACTCTCTTAATAGTATTGCAGTAGATTAAAGGTGACTATAAATTCTTTTTCACTCTCCCATTGAGAATTAGTGTTTATTACTCCCTCCCTCTGAATCTAGGCTTGCCCTGTGACTGCTTAATCAATAAGACACGTTGAAAGCAATGCTGCATCAGTTCTGGTCCTGGCTTTTGAGAGCTTGGGCAGCTTCTACTTCTTCCCTCTTTGGAAGACTTGCTCTTGAGACACCAGTCTGTGAGAAGTCCGAGCCATGTGGAGAGGCCGTGTGGAGGTACTCCTAAGTCAGCAGCCCTAGCAGAGCTCCCGATCAATAACCACCATTGATTAACCAGTCATGTAAAAGAGCCATCTTGGATGTTCCATCTCAGATGAGCTTTAGATGACTCAACCCCAACCAGCATCTGCCCAGCTAAGCCAGCCGACTCTCACCTTCATAAGAGGGAATAAAATGATTGCTGTTTGTGTCAATAAGTTTTTTTTTTTTTTGGCTGCACCATGAGGCATGCGGGATCTTAGTTCCCCCGCCAAGGGATGGAACCCGTGCCCCCTGCAGTGGAAGCGTGGGGTCCTAACCACTGGACCGCCAGGGAATTCCCATTGTGTCAATAAGTTTTGATGAACAGAAGTTCTTAATTTTAATATATTCCATGTTTATCAATACTTTTCTTTAGGTTTAGTGCCTTGTTTAAGACCTATTGGCCTCCTTCTAGGACATGAGTCTTCTCTATGTTATATTCTAGAAGCTTATTGATTATCTTTCACACTTTAATCTACATTATCTAAATGACTTTTGTGTATGATATAATGTAGTGGGGACATATTCCTTTTGAATTTAATAATAATAGTAACTTTTTTTTTTCTCCTTTGCGGTATGCGGGCCTCTCACTGCTGTGGCCTCTCCCGCTGCGGAGCACAGGCTCCGGACGTGCAGGCTCAGTGGCCATGGCTCACGGGCTTAGCCTCTCCACGGCATGTGGGATCTTCCTGGACCGGGGCACGAACCCGCGTCCCCTGCATTGGCAGGCGTACTCCCAACCACCGCGCCACCAGGGAAGCCCAATAGTAACTTTTTTGAATTTAAAATTAAGTGTGGTATAAAACACCAACACAGTAATAATTTAACCTCACAAGTAAGCAAGAGAAAACTTGACATCTCCATAATTATTTTACCTATCTGCTAACCTATCACTCCCCAAATAGGTCTGAAGACAATGGAGATTTAGTTACTTATTCATTCATAAAACATTTATTGAGAGATTTACATTTATGTGTGCCAGATTCTGAACCAGATGCTGAAAATAGGCCTCTCTTCATGTAATTACAATCTTGTGGGAGAATGGGCAATAACACGTAATTTAAATTGTGCTGAGTGTTACGAGAAAAGCAGAGATGCTACTGGAGACCAGGAACTCCTAACTTAGTCCAGGGGGAGGTTGGGGTACATCAGAGAGATTCCTTACAGAAGTGATGCTTGAGACTCATGGGATGAATATTAATTATCTAGACAAAGAATTGGAGGGATGAAAATTCCAGGCAGAAGAAAACACAGAATGTGCAGAGAACTCCAGGCAGGGAAGAACCCAGCATGTTAGAGATACTGAAGGAGTCTCATGTGGCCAGAGAAGTGAGGGTGAGGCGGACACAAAATGAAGCTGGAGAGGTAGGAAGGGCCTAGACTTGTAAGCCTTCTTAAAGGAATCCAGATTTTATCCCAGGAGCAATGGGATGCCTTTCAGAGGGTTTAAGCAGGGGAGTGGCATGATCACATTTGTGTTTTTTGAAGATCACTAAGGCTGCCTTGTAATACAAGGTAGATGGTAAGCTGCAGGCCTGCAAGGTAGATGTTACTCCACAGCCCTGCAAACCCTGTAATAGTCCAGCTGCGAGGTCGAAGAAAGAGCCTGGAGACAACGACAGAGACATTAACTATATATTGGATAGGGAATCTTACAAGTCCAAAGCGAAGTCTTGGAGTGACACCTCACCATGTACAGCAGACAGTGGCAGGACCCAGCAGCAGTCTTCTAGAGGGGAGAGGGTGGAATCTACCAGTTGTAGGGGGTATTGACGTCAGGTTGGCTCATCAATTACCAGGGAAACCAGCAGCTGGGGAGGAGCTCAAGCGCCATAGGCCGTTACTGATTAAGCCCTATGATTAAGAGGATTGAATAGTCATGTGAGTAGGGTGTAGGTGAAGCAGGGACTGGACAGCAGGGGATGTACAGAGAGCAAGACAACAGCCATCTTGAGGGCCCTGACCATACAGTAGAACATGAGCAGTGTCTGACACAGGCTTCAAAATGCCATGGTGGTCCCAAGGATGGAGAAATCCCATTGTTGGGGCAACAGGAAGGCCTTTATGGAGAAGGTACAGTCGCATGGCAGAATTATTTGGACATGAGAAGACAGAGTGTGTGTGTGTGTGCGCGTGGGTGCGTGCATGTGTGTGTGTGCGTGTGCACATGCGTGTTGGGAGGCAGAGGAGAAAGAGTCCAGGTATAGGTAGTGGCCTGTGCTCAGTCATAAGCTAGATAAGTGTGGGACATGTTTGGAGAATGGTTAAGTGTCCAGTCTGGCTGGAGGATAATGGGGGATAAATCTGGAGGGATAAGTAGCGGATATGAAGGGCCCAGAAAGCATACGTGGATACCTATATGTACAGCCATTCCTCACAATGTGTGGATTCTGTATTTGCAAATTCACTTACTTGCTAAAATTTATCTGTAACCCCAAATCAATACCTGCAGCAAGTTTGTAGTCATTTGTGGATATGTGCAAAATTTTTACCAAATTTTTGAGTCAACTGGTGTGCACATTCCCAGCTGAGGTTGCAAGGTGACCCTCTGCTTTCATATTTCAGCTTCATGCTGTAAACAAGCGTCCTTTTCGTGGTCTATTTGGTGGCACTTTTTTGCATTTTCACACTTTTTGCAGGTGATTTCACTGTTTAAGACAGCCCCAAAGCATACTGCTGAAGTGCTACCAGTGTTCCTAAGCACAAGAAGGCTGTTTTTTGGAGAAAATATGTGTGTTAGATAACCTTTGTTCAGGTGTGAGTTATGGCACGGTTGGCCATTAGTTTAATGTTAATGAATCAATGATACATATTAAAAATATAATGTGTGTATATATATATATTTTTTTCTTTAAACAAAAGCATAAAACAGGGCTTCCCTGGTGGCGCAGTGGTTGAGAGTCCGCCTGCCGATGCAGGGGACATGGCTTCGTGCTCCGGTCCGGGAAGATCCCACATGCCGCAGAGCGGCTGGGCCCGTGAGCCATGGCCGCTGAGCCTGAGCGTCCAGAGCCTGTGCTCCGCAATGGGGGAGGCCACAACAGTGAGAGGCCCACATACCACAAAAACAAAAACAAAAACAAAAACATAAAACAAAGCTATGTATTGATCAGTTGATGAAAATGTGCCAAAAGGCTTATAGGAACCTAATCCTGTATTTTCCCTGGGAGCAATGGTTCACTATTAGCAATTTCAGTGCTTGCTGCCACTTTATAAAACTTCCTGGAATAATGAGCATTGACTGTACCTATACACACATTTGCCCCCTGGGAGCCAGTTATTAAACACTACCAACACACCATTGACTGGTGTGTCCTTTCTTGAAGCAGGATCTGAGTGACCCATCTCCACATTGGCTGTAATTTCTAGGCCCCCAATTAGAGATGATTCAATCTTTGGAGTCACCAAGACCTGTGTTTGAACCCACCTCCCCAGTTTACTAGCTGTGTGCCATCAGGCAAGTGACACTGTGCTTCCCCATCCTTGAAAGGAGAATAAGAGCCATTTCACAGTTTTTATTGTCCCAATGAGATCATGTATGTAAGATCCTCAACCCAGTGCCTGGCACATACATGGCAGACGGTGAATACCTGTTAATCCTCCTACATTCTACCCCAAATTCCAGGAAAAGGTGGAGGCAAGGAGGCACTGCGTTCTCTCTCTGCTGCTCAGTTCCTTGATTATGCAGCCCAGGCTCCAGAAGTGTGATGCAGTCATTCTAAATTGGATTATCAGACTCATTCTGCCTGAAAGGCCCAGGCTGAATCTTGCAGTGGAGATGCCCAAACCTGAGATTCTAGAAGATCTGCTGTCTGCAAAGGGTTCTCTCTTCTCAGGACTGCCCAAGGGTCCACTTTCCAGTCTAATTTTTGTTGCTTTCCTGTCATGACAGGGAAAATAAGCAATGCTCTAGCCCGTGTCTCGGAGTCCATGGATTCTGGTTTTGTGAGGGGCTAGGGGGTGGGTGTATTTGCTTAGTTTGTTTTTCATCCTGTTTCTCAATACACTAACCTGGGATTCAGAAGCCCCAGCTGCCCCATTTCAGACCTTGTTTTCTCTGACTCAGCTTTACCCTCAAGACACAGCTTCACCTCTGAGTCATCAGGCTGAGCTTTCGAGGACCGCAGTCTGGCACTCCCACTCCGTCCTCCCAGGAAAGGCGCTCTGTCCCCACACCCCAGTGCCAGCCCCATGCCTAACCTGGCTCACAACGCCTAGAAACCAAGAAACAAAATCTTAATGAGATCAGAGGATGCAGAGAGAAAAGGCTTCAGGATCAGGCATCAGAATGCCTAGCGTTCAGGTCCAGCTCTAGCAATTACCTTGTGCAACCTTGAGCTAGTTAGGGAAACCCCCTGAACAGGGGTGGCCTCTTCCATAAAATGGAAATAGTAATCCATGCTGGGTCCATCCTGTAGGGGCAATGGGAGGCCCAAATGAAACAGTGTGAAGTACCCAAAACTCAACGGCACAAACCCCTGCTCCATGGGCTGGATCTGTTCCATAAACTAATTTCATTTGGCTTGAACAATATTGACTTATATATCAAGTGCTTAGCATTTTAAAAATGAGTTGTCAACAAATTGGGAAACTTCACTTAGAGATCTGGATTTACAGCTTCTCTGGAAACATGGGTCGATCTGGTCATATTAACTTGTTGCCCTGAATGGCGAAAATTGGCGAGAGCTGGGTAGCAGCAGCCCCTTCACTTGGGCAGGAGCCTGGAGCTGCCCTCAAGTGCACCACAGTCCCCACCGCTCCCTATTATTTCCAATACCGAGTCCAAGACTCTGTGCCATTTATTGTGGCTCTAGGGCCATTGATTTGCTTCTAGTGGTGCCCTAGAGGAAGTAAATCATTATAACAACCATGTTTCCATCAAAATGGGAAAAAGAAATCTCAGAAGTGTCCCTTGCCCCAAATTATCTCCCCTCTTCACAGTTTCAGTGTCAAAAATGAAACCCCTTTGGTTAGGTTTTACCTGGCACCAATGGACCCTCTGAAAGGTGCGCATAGTGGGTCAGAGCTGGGGTCTGGAGCACCGCAGGTTCCATACATTCTACCCCTCCAATGCCTGTTTGTCCCCATCCGTAAAATGGGGCGGTACCAGCTCTTTTCTCCTAAGCTTATCGTGCACGGTATGGCACTCAGCGAGCAGGTCATTCAAGGTTAGTGATTGAAATGCAAATATTGTGAACTGATAAAAGGCGTCATGGGAGATGAAAGTATGAAGTGAAAGACTTAGTGGGGCTAAAGCAATGGTGGGAAGCAAAAAAGCAAAAGGAAAAGGAAATGACTTAGGAGAGAGAAAAAGGTCGGTTACATCCGTCCCTACCCTGCATCCACCTCTGCAATGAAAACATCCCCGGGGCGATGTACATCCCCTCACTGCACTCGGACTCCGTTACCCAGACTGGGTTCTAGTCCTGGCTTGGGCAAATCATTACCTTGTGTGATGATGTCTTCCCATCCGTAAGAGGACAGAAATGCCTCAACAGTTAGTTACTGTTGTAGTAAGTATGAACTAAAGTAAATGCATATGAAGGCACTTTGGAAATCTGAAAAGCGCTCTACACGGGTTAGGAGTTTTCTTTTTTCAAAAAGTTTTTCCTCCAAACTCCATCCAAAAGCTTTTTGAGTTTATCAAGTCTAAGACCCTCCCCTCGGTTTCGCAATGCCGCCCCTTCCTACACACCAAAGCCCGCGCCGCGTCAGGAGTCTTTTTTTCCCCTGGCGAAGGCGGGGACTCGGGTGGTGTTGGCAGCCGGCGACGCCGGGCGCAGCTTCGGCCGCCCGCGCCTGGCCAGTCCCGCAGCGGCCGCGGCGGGTGTGCCCCGCTGGGTGTGCGCCCCGGGCTCACGCCGAGCCCGCCGGCGAGAGGGCGCCCGAGGAGGTGCGCGCCCCGGACGACGAGGGTGCGCCAGCCTGGTGGAGCGCGCCCGGGACGGGGACGGTGCACCCGGAGGCTGCGTGCGCCCCGAAGTCCGAGTCACAGCCGGCGCCCCCCGCCGGCCTCCCGCGGCTCGCCGAGGTAAGGCGCTCCGCCACCCCGGCCCTGCCCGCACCGGCCCGGCGCGACCCGGGTCTTGGCCCCGGCGCTCGGCCCCTCTCCTCTGCCTCCGCCACCCGCCTCGCCCCCTCCCCGCGCCGCATCCCCGGCTCCCCTAAAGCAGAGGCTGCGGCAGCCTGGCCCGACTTGGCGCCCCCCGCCCCCCACCGGGGTCCGAGCCCGCGCGGGGAGGGGGCTGCCCAAGGGCGGGCGCCACTCGCCTTCCGCCCCACCCGCTCCCCGCGCCCTAGTGCCGGGGACGGAGGATATTGGGGAGCGGGGAGGCCGCGTTGTCCTTGCGGCTCGGATGGTGCAGCCCCCGCCCAGCGCCTCCGAGCCCAGAGCCTCCGAGCCCGGCGCTGCGGTCCGGGATGCAGCTTGCGGGACTGGGGCACCCTGCCACCGGCTCCCAGGACTACCAGGAATCGAGCTCCTAGTCTCCCTTCTTCCGCAAAAGTCGGCCCCCGATTCCTACTCGGGTACCCCTCGTCCCCTGGCTGAACTTTCCAGCGCTCCTGTTGGACCACGACCTTGGGTGGAGGCAAGGGGGCCTCTCTGGGGGCCGGATGTGCTGGCCGCCGCCCCGCCGAGGGCGCTTTTGCTGAGCATGCACGCCACTTGGTGAGATTCCCTCCCTGTCATCTCTCCCTTAAGGTCAAACTTTTGACCCCAAGTACTTTTTCCCTGCAGAGTGGCCAGTTACTTAGCATGGGGTTTGGAAAGTCGAGCCCCATGGCCCCTACACCAGGTCTGTATCTGCACTTGCCCTGAGCATCTGCCAGGACTGCAGGAACCAGTGGTTTTGGTTCCCAGGCGCCCTAGGGTTCGGGCTTGGAGGGCCGGGAGGAGGTACTTTTCAGGAGAAGGAGATGGAGGCTCCTCCTCCTTTCTGAGGATGACCCCCTGAAGCCTGGGCAAAGTCCTATTGACCAAGTAGGGTCAGGGGAGGATCAGATGCAGCCAGTGACCCGGTTGAGGCTTGGGGAGAAAGCATCTTGAACACGATTCCCAAGGACTTGCCTGGGTAAACCAAATGTGGGTTCCCTTAGAGCCTTTCAAGACAGGACACAGGAGAACACAGAGCTACATTTGGAATAAAGGCAGAGTTCACTCTGATATTGCCTTTTCAAGTCCAACCCTCCTGCCCATGTCCAAACCTCCTCCTCCCTGGACCATAATGTGAGTTGAGTTATGGGGAATGTTAATGGGCAGTGAGAATGGGGAATGGCTCAGGGTCCACACCAGACTTTCATTCAATCAACAAGTACTTGCTCTGTGCCAGGCACCAGGCAAGGGAATGGGATACAGATATGAACCAAACTGGCACTGTCTGGCCTCATGGAGCTTGCAGTCTAGTGGCCAAGACTGACTTGAATCAACTCACTCACATAAATATAGAATTACAAACAGTGCTGAATTGCTTGAAAGGAAAGGATAAGGTGCTGTGAGAATCTGTGATACATACAGTAGTTGCTTAGTCGGAAGGCTGATAAGAAGTAACTAGTTCAAGAGGGCAGAAAGAGTCTTCTTGGCAGAAGGAACAGCATGTGAGAGGGCCCTGAGGCAAGTAGCAGAGTCCTTTGGAGGGACTGAAAGGCTGTTTACCAAGTGATGACCAGGGGCCCCAATGGGCATGTGCCTTACTTCTGCATCCCATCACCTGGCCCAATCAGTACCTTCCTTTCTTATCCATAATCACGGGCAGTTGGAGTCCCCCTGGCTGGGAGAGAAGAAGGAGAGACTAACATGCCGGTGTGGGACTCACCCGCCCCATGCACGCACTTACTACCAGCACCTTTGCAGACAGCCCGTGCCCGCTCAGGGCGCCAAGAGGCAGCAGTTCTTCCCTCCAGTTGTTCCCTGTTGCCCACTGTGTTCACGACTGACCAAGGCTGCTGCCAGAAATCAGAAAGATTCATGCTGGGCGTGGTGGTTCACCCTAGGCTTTTAAACCTAGAATGAACTCATTGCCTACAATGTAACATTTTTTTTTTAAATTAATTAATTTATTTATTTTTGGCTGTGTTGGGTCTTCATTTCTGTGTGAGGGCTTTCTCTAGTTGTGGCAAGTGGGGGCCACTCTTCATCGCAGCGCACGGGCCTCTCACTGTTGCGGCCTCTTGTTGTGGAGCACAGGCTCCGGATGCACAGGCTCAGCGGCCATGGCTTACTAGGCCCAGCCGCTCCGTGGCATGTGGGATCCTCCCAGACCAGGGCTCGAACCCGTGTCCCCTGCATTAGCAGGCAGACTCTCAACCACTGCACCACCAGGGAAGCCCAACAATGTAACATTTTTTAGGGTGGTTTGCAAGGCGTTTCCTAATCTGGGCTCTGCTTGCCTTTCCAGCCTCATTTCTGGCTTCTTCCCCCCGCTGCCCCCAGTGAACATCTCCTATGTTCTACTCATCATTGCACTTCAGGCAGTTCCTGGAACACTTGCTGCCTTTGCACATGCTGCCCTTTCTCTAAAATACACTTCCTCCTTGTTCACCCAGTGAATGCGCACTCAGCTTTCAACATCAACATTTAACCTAAGGTTCCCCCACGACCACGAAGGCCTTTCCTGACCAGAGAATCAAATGCTCCCTCTTCTTTGTTTCCGAAGCTCCCCTGACAGGCTTCTATCACAGCGAGCATAAAATGAACCTGAGCTTCATAAAGGCAGGACTCTCCTATCATGTACCTAACACAGAGAAGGACATAGAAGGTGCTCAGTAAATGCTTACTAGGCTAGAAAAACATCTAGTCTAGTATTTTTTAACTTTTTTATGGGGGGGGGGAGTGTTACGTATATCTTTGAGATTCTGACAAAAATTATGGATACTCTCTTCCAAATGCATATAACCTAAAATATTTTGCATACAATGTCACATGATTCACAGCCCTCTTCTTCCCCCATTGACCCCACTTTCCAAAACTTTGGACTTTAATTTTATAGGAAGCAGAGGCCCAGTGAGGTTCAGTAACTGCCCAAGTAACCCCTGCAACACACAGACACACACCCTCACCCCACCCCAGCTCCTGACTCTCAGGCCAGGGCTCCTTCCAGCTCTCTCTGCTTCTCTTAGTCAAACAGCCTCTTTTTGTCCCTGGCACTTTGTGAAGGCTGCTGCTCGTGGCTGGAAGATGGATATCTTGGTTTTGCTTCAGTTCAGTAGCAGCCTAAGGTGTGACAGGGAGACAAATTTTGTTATGGGCAGAGTTGACAATTAGGAAGACAGATGGGCATCTCCCTGGCCTGTTCACTGCCCCTTGCCTGCAATGTTATTACATCTGTTTTAGCTGGAGGAGGGTCATGTGTGCTTCACAGTTGTCTTCTGGGCCCTGGATTGAGCCACGTGGGCTAGGTTTGGAAACGCTCTGGATGGGACCCTTGAGATCAGGGGCCTAGCTCTCGGTCTTGTCAAAGTCTTCCTCCCTGTAGAGCAGGCTATGGGAAGGCATGGAGAGAATGGGGTTCTCACTCGCTGCTCCTGGAGCTCTTGCGTGCCTGCCTCCTGCTTTCTGCAACGAGACGCGTGCTTCAGGCAGCTGGGCCCACGAAGTGCCCAGCTTACCTGCAGATCAGGATCTTCAATGATACAGTAATTCACTCATTCGTCAAAACTGCATCGTGGGGGCTTCCCTGGTGGTGCAGTGGTTGAGAGTCCATCTGCCGATGCAGGGGACACAGGTTCATGCCCCGGTTCGGGAGGATCCCACATGCCGCGGAGTGGGTGGACCCGTGAGCCATGGCCGCTGAGCCTGTGCGTCCGGAGCCTGTGCTCCGCAACGGGAGAGGCCACAACAGTGAGAGGCCCGCGCACCGCAAAAAAAAAAAAAAAAAAAAACTGCATCGTGTCTCTTCTCTGTGCCAGGCACTGTGCTGATTCCAGTTTATAAGGAAGGGTCATGGAATGTGAGCCAGTGATAGACGGTTTTGCTCTGTGGAGGGTGGGGAAAGAGGTAACCTTTACTTCTAAGTCAACCCATTCCTCGGATGGTGTGCTAGGGAGGACAGTTAGGGCAGCTAAGAATGTGCTCAGTTTTAAAACTCTGATCTCATGCAAGTTATGTCATCTTTGCAGGGGACTAAATTTTTTCTAACTGTAAAATGGGTTTGATAACCATCTTTTCTTGCTTATCTCTGGGCAGCTGTGCGGATACAGTTACCACATTTCACGTGGCAGATCCATTCACTTCAGTCTGCGAAGCAGGAGCAGTACGGTATAATAATAGGGTCCGTGTGTGTCAAACCCTGGCACATTTCATGCGTGCAGTAATCCTAGAGATAGTTACAATCATAATCTCAGGTGTACAGATGACAAAAATGAGGCTCAGAGAGGTTAAGTGATTTGCCTGGGGATATGGAACTCATAAATGATAAAACTGGGATTGACAGAGCTCTCTGTCTCTGGGGGTCAGACATCTGGCCACTTGGTGCTATTCTGTAGTAGACTATGTGGGAAGAGGCCCGGGCTTGGAAGCCAGGGCATCACGGGATTGGAGCCTAGATCTACTGCTAACTAGCTGTGTGATTTACAGCTGGACTGCTAACCTCTCTGTGCTTCAGAATGCTAATCTTCCAGACCCAGAGTTTAGACTAAGAGGCCTCTAATAGACCTTTCTATGATGTTTCCAGTCTACATGGATAATATTTCAAAGTAGGATTAAAGGAAAGAAGAGGGGCCCTCCCAATAAAAATAGGCTTGTCGCAGTTTCCCTGATAAAATAAATGCTGCCCTAAGATTTCAAGTAGATGGTTAATGTGATATGCAGGCAGTTATAGATTGGTGGTGTCTGAAGAAGCTGGCTGAAGTTTCCTTCTCCAAGGGAAAGAAGTCTGTTTTCAAAAGGGGCGCTTCACTGTCTTGTCGGGGCTCTGGGGCCTGGGCCTTGCCCCTCACTTAACTTTCTGGGGACACAGGCATTGTGGAAAAAGACACAAATCCTGATTCCCTCCCCCCTTCCGATTGTTTTCTCCAGAGTAAATAAAACTTATTGGCTGGAGATGTTTGTTGCTCTGACATCAAGGGACAACGGGGAGAGAAATAAGACATTGGGAAGAATTTGCTCCATGAATTTGCTCCAGCCTTCAGTGCTGGTTCTCCTCCACAGCCTGGTTTCTGCCCAGAAGCCAGAGATGCTGGCTCTCAGTGAAATCAATTTTGATTTTCATAGCAGGGCACCAGACATCAGGGCTGAGTGTTTCCAAGTGCTGTGTTCATAGGCTGGTCCTTACTACCCCACTCCCATCCGCCTTGAAAAATGTAACCATCCTACAGCTGGGGAAAGGTTTAAAAGACAAGGAACGTCAAGTTGGGTGGCGGCTGAGTAGAGCCTAGTATGATCACGGTCTACACTTCTTAGGTGCGATGCCAAGTGTGTAGCAGGGGGCCATTTCATGGTGAAGTGTTTTAAGATATCGTTTCCATGTATTATTTGTATGATTTTTAAATAAATAAATAATAAAGGCCATCACCCCTCTCTTCCTCAAAGAAGGGTTACTGGCCCTGTGGGCCGGAGCAAATGATTCACGTTGACCAAAGAACTTCAGCTTCCTCACCTGTACATGCTGTTGGTAATACTGACTCAGGGTTCTTCTGATACAGAAAACAGAGACTCCCTTAAGCTGGCTCTAACGAAGCGAGTGAGGAGCTATAAAATGCAGTATTGATATCTAAGCAGAGGCCTGGAAGGAGGCCAGGCATCCTTGAGGTGGCAGGGAGAGCGTTCTGAGCCCGAGGCTATTCCACCGGTGCAAGTGGTCATTGGTCTTCACTTTGAGTACCACTGGCTCAACTCAGCACCTGTGCCCGCCCCCCCTGCCCCTTCCCCGCCACCTCACTGTACTATCACACTCTCCTTTGTCTCTGAGTTCAAGTTCCAGAGAGGATGCTATTGTCTGAGCTTGGTTCTCTAGAAGCTGAGGTTTTCTCTCCAGGCCAGTCTCTGGTCAGCTTTGGCCAATCAGATAGGAGGGGAGGCCAGAGGAGGGTCATATGTGCAGAACTTGGCCTTCTTAGGCAGGAAGGGCTGAGGGTGGAGATTCCTTGAGAAAGAGATGAAAGTGAGCTGGAATTCAGGAATCTGCTCAGTACAGATGCTTACTGAGTTATGAAGGATCTAACAGAGATTCTTAACTTGAGGGTTAACAGCCCCAGGGGGCCCACAGGTAGAATTCAGAGGAGTCTGTGAACTTGGGTGGGGAAAACAATAACATCTTTATTTAGCATTTTCTTCGATTATGAATGTAGGCAACAAACCACAGTGTATTTGCAGTATCTGTGACATTGTCACCAGTAGAAATCACAGATATTTGCATATCAAATTTCAGTTGCTGCATATATCTGGAACATGATTTATGCCCATCACAGCAGCAGTTATTATACCTGCTGCTAGAGCTTATTATTTAATGCATTAATAAGGAACATATACTACTATATTACACACTCATTTAAAAAAAATTAATAATTATATTTCAATGTAATTGGTTTTGTTTGTAGTCAAGCTATGTATTTTATTTTATATATTTTAAAACGTTCTGAGAAAGGGTCCATAGGCTTAATCAGTCTGCTAAAGAGGTCCATGGCACAAAAAGGGTTAAGACCCCCCCCAGAAAGTCAGTGAGCTTTAGTTCCTAATTTCCCACTGTCCCTCGCCCTAATCTTTTATATACCCATCTATCTCTGTCCAATTAGTGCAAGACATTCTTGAGCAGTAGTAAATTTCATTTACTAGTTTGGCAAATTTGCAAAAGCACATAATTTGTAGTTTGGGTAGAAGGTTTTAATGTATATCAAGAAGTAAATTTACAAATTGTGGTCACACATGGGCAACTGGTTCGGTAACTCCTATCAGCCTGCAAACCCATCAGCTTCTGCATTGATTGCCAATCCCATGCAAACCAGTCCATCGAAACAGCCACAGAATAGGCAGTTATGTTCTTGAGAGGTTAAGGAGCTTGTGTAGATTACGTGATGAATCACTTGATCAAATGCAAGCTAGAATCCTAGGAGGGAAGAGAACCACTGGGAAAAATAGCTTTGAAGTGGGTTCTGAAATAGCGGGAATGCAAAGGAGGCTGAACGGAGGAGGGAGGGAGTCAGTGAGGATGTGGGGGAACTGGCCAGATGTTGATTTGGAGGAGGATGCCTGGAGAGATGAGAGCCCCCCAGAGCAACATTAGAATAGTGGTTGGTTTTTTGCTATCTTTTATTGAATTCTTACCATGTGCCAGACACTATGCCAAGCCCTTTAAATATGGCAGTGATATAATCTTTACTGAGTACCCAATAAGGAATAATTGCTATCATTCCCATTGTATTGGTGAGTAAAGTGAGGCTCCAAGAGGTTAAATACTTGCTCTAGGTCACAGAGGTATTAAGTGGTGCAGCCAGGGGCTCAGCCCAGACCTGCCTGATCCCAGAACCCTGTGCTCTTAAAAACCACGATAGGCAACCACAGGAGAGTCTGTCTAGAAAAACGATAGCTGCCAATTTGTTTTGGTAAGAAAGCGCTTACTATCCATTCCTGTCTTCCCCATCCTTCTCTCCAGCCTTTTTGCCTGTTCTCACACCTCCTTCCTTCCCTCTCCACCCTGAGTCCACTCACAGGCACACATGCTGCAGGAGTGAGGACAGGATAAAAATTAAGAGTGAAAGCTGTGGGGTCAGGCAGGATGGGCTCTGTCACCTGGCTCTGACCATGCCCAGCCTCATTACCTCCAGAGGTAATGACACGCCCTTCCTAAATTTGCATGTCCTCTCTCTAGTGCTTTGTTTTGGATAAGTGCCTCCACTCTCTGCTTACAGAGAGTCGTCGTCCCCATCTTCTTCACACACGGGCTGCTCTGGGAGGGCTTCCCTGAACCCCCTGCAAACCTGGCCCGTGGGCAGCAGGCATCACTCCTCTTAGCGGAGGATTCATGAGCGTTACTTGGGAGGCTGTCCTCTCTTGGGTATAAGCTCCCGTCCTCATCCCCGTGCTTGGTGCAGCATCTGGCGTGGAGTGCTTTTCAGTAGAGCCTTGATAAAAGCCAATGAACAGTGTCTTTTCAGGCCCCCATTGCCCATCCTTGGCACCCATTCTGGGTCCCATCACCTAGAGTTTGTCTCTAGGAAACCTCACTGGTTACCTAGACATGGGCGCCTGCTCCAGTCTCACAGATGAGTATACTGAGGACAGGTGGGAGGTCCTGGTGGCCTGGGAGTACGTAACTGAGCTGGAATGGGAACCCAGGCCTCTTGCACCAGCACACTGCCTGGTCCTGACGCTAATGCTGGGAGTGCCTCTTCCACACTGGTAAGCAGGCTGATATTTTTGCATGAGGGGACATACGTGGAGCACCTGGAATCACATGCTTCTGCATTTGCTCACTTGCTCCACTCTTGTGCCTGCCTCGGGGCTAGCCTTCTGACCCAATCTTCTCTCTCATTCTAACCCCATGCCCTGGGCTTTGCCAGCTGCTGAATGGAGCCCTGTGTTAGCCGGGCCCGTGGGTGGCCACCTTCGGGTGATGCCCGGTGGTGCCAGAGGCTCTTGCCCTAAGAACTCTGCCCACAGGCAGAGCCGAGGCCTGAAATTCCTGGCATTAGAGTCATTTCATTCCTTTGGATTACTTTGTCTTCTCCAGAGAGCTATTGTTAAAATGCAAATATGTTACCCCACAGGGTAACCTGTTACCCTTCTCTCCCCTTGGAAGAGAAGAATGTCTGGGCTTTGGTTAAGTCACACCACCTCCCTGGCCCTCAGTTTCTTATCTGTAAAATGGAGATAATAAGAGACTGTATTATGGGGTTACCCCGAGGATGAAATGAGATAGTGCACATGAAGCACTGGACACATAATAAGTAGTCAATAAAATTAGCTTTTTTTTTTTTTTTCTTTTTAAAGCTGTAGGATTATTTGGTCAGTTCTCTAGCTGAAGTTCTGGGTCTTATTAGTTTGTTTTTTTAAGTATTTTGTTTTAATGTCGTCTCCTTTTGTTTTAAGATTTTTTTTTTCCTTTCTAATTATAAGATGGCTTTGACCTTCATTTTCTTACTTTTAAAATCGGGTAAAAGATCCTACCTTATTGGTTTACTGAGGATTTACTGAGCCTAAAGTGCTGACTGTGGATGCCGGGCCTGCCCACGGCTCTCACAGAGAGCCTGCTATTCTGAGTTAACCTGGAGGTGGGGATGAAAAGCCCTTGGGGAGTTGAGGGGAGGTTCTGGGTGGGTCCCAGGGGGGAGATGGGGGACGAGGAGGGAGCAGAAAGGGGAAATGAGGGGAACCCTGCTTCCTCTGCCCCAGCTGCTTGGATGTAGAGTCTGGGTGGGAGGGGACCTGGGAATCCTGCCCCAGCCCTGGGAGAGGTTGGACCCTGTGACCTTTCCCCAGATCGTTTGCCTTCTAGGTGAGTTCTCTGAGGTTCTGAATTCCCTGTAGGAATGGTATCCTTGACCTCCCTCCCTAGCTTGACTTTGGTCGAGTAGTGGTGAGGAGACCAGAGTTTTCCTTACCCCTCCGATCTCATAGTGGGTGTCACTGGGTGTTGTAAACTCTCAAAGGATTGAGAGGGCAGTTGGTCTTCTGAGACCATCAACCCAGGCTAGATTCTCTGCAGTGTCTCCTGAGAGCAGGACGATTCTCTTTGGCTTGCACCAGGGAGAGAGTCCAGGAGCAGAAGCAGCTTGGCCCAGCGTCCTGGCCTGTAAATGAGGAGGGGTGAATGGGTGGGGGGCACAGGAGTTTTCCAGCAACCCCCAGAGCAGGGCGCCTTACTTCCAGCGTTCTCGGAAAAAAAAGATGCTCCCCTCTCCCTTGTCCGCCATGGGCAATGAGAATTGTCAGCCCTTCTCTGAGCGCTGGCCTTCTCCAGTATGCTTCCCTGGCAGCCTCTGGGGAAGACTCAGCCCCACCATCACCCATCATAACTGAAGTTATCCTTCCAAAGCAGAGCCGGACTGATGCAGAAAATCACATTCCCTGGAGCTGGAGGCCAGGAACAGAGTGGAGGTGAATGCTGGTTCCTGGCACCCCAAAGCCAAGCAGCAACCTGCCACCTGCCTGCCCCACTCTGGGGGTGGGGAAGAAGGGGGTGCAATGGGAGTCTTCCCAATCATCTGCTTTGGGGCGGAGCACAAAAGGGCCAGCATCAATTTCACCCCAGAAGTGGGGCTTGGAGCCATGCAGTTCATTATACCTCACGTTCGTTGATTGCCTGTGGGCTGTTACCATCCTTTTTTCTCTCTTTCCCTCTTTCCTCCTTCCCTGCATCATTCCTTCCCTTCCTTCCTTCCTTCCTGCCATCCAATAAATACTGACTGATCACTTGCTCTGGGCCAGGTACCAGGCTAGATAAGGAGCTTTCACTTCAACAGAGACAAGAATCAGATAGCTAATGACAGGATAGTTTGATGAGTGTGCTGACAGATGTTCTTACAGGGTGCTGTGGGAACACAGAACTGGGGGGAGGGGGACCCATCCTGATTGGTGTGTAGAGAAGGGGAAGACGCTGGTAGGTGAAGCATCTTGAGGGTTGAGTAGGAGTTGCCAGATGGAGAAGGAAGGAGTAGGATCCTGGGTAGTGGGAGCAGAAGGAAGTCCAGAAGATGCACAGCTAGAGGACATACAGAAAGCTCAAGATGATCACTTAGTCACTGAGTTTTAGTTATCTCTCCTGTAAAATGAGAATAGGACCAAAGTCATAGCTATCACACACACACACACACACACACACACACACACACACACACACACACAATCCTTCCTTCCTTTTTTCCAATGTATTTTATTTTTTACCGGAAAGATTTAACCATGTGGAGATAATGGCAATGAGAGGCAGAGCGTGCGAAGTGTTGGAGTCAGCGGAAATACGATGGCGGGTTATAGCTTTTTGGAGGATGGACAATACTAATTGAGATTGATATTGAGGATTACGAATTGTTGGCACAATTTAAGAAGATCCTGGAAGGGTGGGAAAGACTCTGGTAGAGAAGACAGAAAAAGGCATCTTCAGGGGCTGGTACAGTGAGCAAAGGCAAAGCGAGGTGTGGCTGCATCTGTCAGGGCCAGAGGAGTTGGGGGTGAGGCTGGAAAGGTGGGCTGAGACCACTTCGATGCCTAACTGGTGGGCACACAGGCAACATGTGGTGTGCATGTGGATCTATTGGACCTGTGCAGTGTTAAAAAAAAAAAAAAGAATGAAGTCGACATTAAAAGATGAGATTTTACGGGGCTTCCCTGGTGGCGCAGTGGTTGAGAGTCCGCTTGCCAATGCAGGGGATACGGGTTCGTGCACCGGTCCCGGAAGATCCCACATGCCACGAGGCGGCTGGGCCCGTGAGCCATGGCCGCTGAGCCTGTGCTCCGCAATGGGAGAGGCCACAACAGTGAGAGGCCCGCATACCGCAAAAAAAAAAAAAAAAAAGATCAGATTTTACATAAATCCACATTCCTGGCTTCTTTTGAAAAAAATCAGGTCTGGCAATACTAGCCTTGAATTAATTCCCACATGGCAACAGCTGGCTGGAAGGTGAGTGGTAGACATTCAGGATGTCACTGTAGCCCACAGTCACAGGTTGCATCTCCCACTGGCGAATTAGCTTGACTTCTCCACTGTTCAAATCACTCTCAAGTTAATACAGTATGTTCAGAAAGCTCTTAATAAAATGCTAATACATTACAAGGAAGCAGAAAGAAAATTCTAAACCATTAACATTGTAGTTCCTTTATTAGATTAGGGGATGAATTTTACTACTCCTTGGGTAAATTTTAACTGGGGAGTAGCAGTTAGGGGGAGAAAATGGGATGCTTGATGCATGATGGTTTGAGATGGAAACTCCAAGAAGTGAAGGGTGGGAGTGGACACCTGGAGAGAGGAAGATGGCGGGGCCCTGTGGTGGGTCATTGTGCCCACTCCTCTCAGCCATGGCGTCTGCTGTCTGCTGGGGAAGGACGCCAAAACACCTGTCCTTTTTATTTACTTTATAAATAAAAATATTTATTGCATTGTAAGACATTTGCTACCTATTTTACTGACTTTTAAGCTTAAAAAATTGGACTCTTGAAGGGCAAGGTGAAATTTGTGTGTTTTTTTTTAATTGATAAGGAAAATAATGGTAAGGAGAAAAGTTCTTCTATTTTTTGAATAATTTTTGGAGTGTGTGTGTATGTGTGAGTGGCTGGTCTTTGTAGTTTGAAAGGCTCAATAAACGCGACTGGGAAATTTTAAATTAATTAATTATTTAAAATATTATACCAGTTAGTAGCAAACATTCAGAATAATATAAGAATGTATAAAGGCGTAAACTCCACAAACTGTCAAGAACTGGTGGTTAGGGCATATGGGAGAGTTTGGAGTGTATTGTTCTAGACTTGGCACTATACCTAAATAAGATATAGCTATATCCTTGCATAGACCTAGGTATATGCTCACATATATATGTGGATAGAAATTTTTTAATAAAAATGAGGTTTTGCATACTGTTCTGCTATGTTTTTCTCCTAATCCTCTATCTTGAACATATTACAGGTCATTACATCACCTCTAGGCCTATGTAAGGAGAGTACAATGAAAAAGACTGCTGGATAGAAAGGGCTAGTTTTGAGTCCTCTCTGTGCTCTTCCTAGCCTCAAGTACTCTCCTCTATAAAATGGGGACAGGGCTTCCCTGGTGGCACAGTGGTTGAGAGTCTGCCTGCCGATGCAGGGGACACGGGTTCGTGCCCCGGTCCGGGAAGATCCCACATGCCGCGGAGCGGCTGGGCCCGTGAGCCATGTGCTCCTCAACGGGAGAGGCCACAGCAGTGAGAGGCCCGCGTACTGCAAAAAAAAAAAAAAAAAAAAAAAAAAAGGGGTGGGGGGATAATTCTTCCTTCAAAGGTTAGAATTAGGGTTAAATAGAATGCAAATGTACTCAGCACAGCTTATTGGATATTGGGTGATCAGAGCCCATTATACCATCGAGAAAATGTGTTTCACTCCTTGGATTCTTCATTCTCCTCCCTTCACCCCGTTGGGAGAGGAGTGGTGGGGGGTTGGGGGGTGAAGGTGAGTCTGGGGCAAATTACAGCTTTTCTCAATGGAGTTTAAAACCCTCTTTTCAGTGCTGAGTAACATTAAAATCTCGAGCAGCTCATTAACAGATGCATTCGGTTTTGTTTAGGACATTTTCTCCGGACCCACGTTTATTTATTCAGCTGCAGGAAAATTCCTGAAGTCAGGTATGTGAGCAGGAAGGTATGTCTGATAGAAAGGCTGTGACCTGTGCCTGCCCTTCATAGAGGCGCCCTCGTGCCAGTGGGGAAAGTCTGCCCCTCTTAGTACAAGGGGGGATTCATACCTCGTCTTCACAAATGGCATCCCCTCCTGCTATGGACTTTCCCTTTTCTACTTCTCTCCTTCCCCTTCTGGTGCTAGAGTACCATATTCTCTTTCATTTGTGTAACACGTCTTTAACAAAGACCTCTTACTCCGATATCTCACTGAACCCCCCAACAAGTCAATAGATTTAGGTCCGTATAATATGACAGATGAAGCACCTGAGGCCCAGAGGAGCTGTGATAGGAGTCAAACTCACACAGCGAATCTCGGACAGATCTGGATTTCTTGGCTCGCAGGCCATGCTAGTCTTGCTGTATCATGTTGCCTCCTTTTCTAATTGTTGGCAGGAAGCTCCTGAAAGGGAGGGCTACAGGAGGGCCCCTTGTTCTGGCCAGTGGGGGAAACTGTTTGGAATGCGTGCGGTTGTAGGGCTTAGGGTGCTGGGAGAGACTGGTGAGAGTAGACGAAGGGGATGGGTTTGGAGGTCACCCCAAGGTCAGTGGAGGGGGCAGCCGGGAGCTGGGGAGGTTGAGAATGGCCTGGTGCAGAGCCTGGACACCAAAAGGGAGGCTGGCCTTTGTGGTCACTGGCAGGTTTGTGGGCTTTTCCAACATTTGGTCTCATTTTGAATGTTCGGCCCTTTTTTTGCCTCAGTTAGTAGCATGCTGTAAAATCCTCTGCCATACCCCACAGAGGAACCCTTTCCTAATTCAGGTCACATCTACCTAGCCCTCTATTTCCACATGCAACAAATCAAAACTTATCAGTTCTGTTTCCCATTCTCTCAGAGAATAGCTGAGAGAGCTATTCAGATAACCTTATTTGCTTTAATGAGCATGCTGGCAGGATACATTTATCTAGCCCACGTGTAATATCACAGTAGCCTTACAGACCAGCTCTTCTCAATAGAAACATAACGCGAGTCACATTTAAAATGTTCTAGCAGCACATTAAATAAAATAAAAAGGAAACGGTGACATTAATAATATATTTTTATTTAACCCAATATATCATTATTTTAACATGTAATCAATACCAAAAAAGTTAATGAGATATTTTTACATTTGTTTTCTCATCCTAAGTCTTCGAAATCCATTGCACATTTTACACTCATGGCACATTTTAATTCAGACTAGCCGCATTTCAAGTGCTCAGTAGCCCCATGTGTTGAATAGTTTGTGGCGATGGTTTGGGCCAGTGTAGTTATGAGGCTTCATTCACTGTTAAACCGAGAAGGCTTATTTGGAGATGGGTAATGGGGTGCTTCTGGGCCCCTTTGTGATCAGGGTGTCTTTGGGTGGGACGGCCCATCAGCAGACCTCAGTTACAGCACATTGTGGCTACTTGCCCTGTCCTCACCTTTGTGCTTGTTGTCATGGGCGACATGATGCTGAAAATATTCCCCTCGCCCACTGTGCCACCACCCACACTATTTGTGTCCTCCCTTGCCCTCTCCTGTCTTCCCTCTTGACACCTGTGACTTTTGTGAACCCCAATCCTAGATTTAACTTTACTGTGCCCTTTCTCTGATCCTGCCTTGGGACTGCTGGATTCATTTTAAATCCATGCCCTTTGACCTCAGCTGCTACTTGTCACCCTCACGTTTGTCTCAGTTGTCTCTCATCCCCCTCGCTGACTGTTGCAAACCTCACCTGCTCCCTTGAGCTCTCAAATCCATCCACCCGTCCTCGTTCTCAGCACGGGGGCAGTTCCTCCCTTACTGAGAAGGTGGAGGTCATGTGGCTTGAACGCTCTCATCTCCACCTCACCGTTTCTCTTCATCTGTGCTCTCCTCTCCCAGGCCAGAGCCTTAAAAACCTTCCCTTCCCACCTCCAGAAACACTCTACTTCAAACTGGCCAGGAAGCTCTGGCTTCGGATCCTTCAAATCTCAGGTCTACCTACTGCTAACCTGGGTAAGTTGTTTAAGTGCCCTGTGCCCGGTTTCTTCATTGCAAAATATGACTAATATGACTCATAAGATCACCTAGTGCCTATGGTGGCAGCGAAGGTGAAATTCAGTTTTGTGACATGTTTTAACACAGAGCCTGGAGTAAATGTTGACTCTTATGTTCCCTTCTCTTGCTGGTGTCTCAGTCCATCCCTCTCCCCTGGCTTCTCCCCTTGGCCTGCAAACACACTCCCTGTCTAGTAGTTCACCTTATTCCTCCCTTGAGCAGCTGCCCATCTCTCTTCTGAATTCCACTGAAGTATCGAAGAGTAGCCCCACCTGTTGCCTCTACCCTCTTGTCAACCCCAGGCATCTTCCCCCTGCTCTACTGACACTGTGCTCACTGGTTTTCTACACTCACCCTCCTTTGGATTTCTGGGCTGCGAGCCACACTGGCTCTTCTTCCCCACCCCCGCTCCCCGCTGTGACTTTCCCCACACTCCTCTAACGTCGCTCTAGCTTCTCACTGCCCCCCTCACCTCAGCATGACTCTAGATGACTCTAGAATCTACACTCTCGTCTTCAGGCTTCTCCTCTGCCCCAGGCCCACCTTTTCTACTGTCTGCTGGGCCACCCTCACAGGATAAACCCCTCTCTGTGGGTGAACCCCTAGGCAGGCACACTCGTGCCCGAGGACACTAACAGTCCGGTCTCCTACTCCCAGATCTCTTCTCCCTCCTGACCTCCCTAACTCGGCTGTGGTTCCCGCCACTCTCTAGATACCCAGGTCTGAAACCCTGCAGTTTTTGACACTTCCTTCATCTCCCAAATCCAGTGCCTGAACTAAAGTACAGTAAGTCCCCTACACACGAACCTTCAAGTTGTGAACTTTCAAAGGTGCAAACATGCCCCTGGATGCCAGCTGTTGTACTGTACTACTGTACTTTTCAAGGTACTGTACTGTAAAATTAAAAGTGTTTTCTTTTTTGTTTGTTTGTTTTTTATGTATTATTTTTGTGAAAAGTATTATAAACCTATTACAGTACAGTACTATACAGCCAGTTGTGTTAGCTGGGTACCTAGGCTAACTTTGTTGGACTTAACGAACAAATTGGACTTCCGATCGTGCTCTTGGAATGGAACTTGTTCGTATGTAGGGGACTTACTGTAAGTGTTTAGTAACAAAAGGTTATAATCAATGAATCCCATTGGTTGCCAAGTCCTGCCCTTTTCTTCCTTTCTCTCTAGTTCATCACTTTTCAATTCCCACTGTAGGCCCTATGGTAAGCATTTGCTATACTTCATCCCAATTCATCTGTTCAACCCTGTAAGGAAGAAGTTGTGTTTTTTTCTGTTTTATGTACGTGGACACTGGGGCTGGCAGAGTTTAGGGAATTTGCTAAACATATGCTGGTAAGCGGCAGAGCTGGGTTTTGGACTCAAGCCTGCCTTTCTCCAAAGCCCACCCTCCTATTATGCTCTCTTGCCTCTAGCAGTTCCTGTACCAGGCTATGCTCTTTTCAGAATTGAATACATATTGTGTATGTACATGAACACATCCTTCTGTGCCTGTATTGTTCGCGTGTTGGTGTTCTATTTACCCTGCTGTTACCCAGGCTCATCGCTGGTTTATTTCAGAGTCTGTGCCTTGACCCTCAGTGTTAGCACTTGAAAGCCTTCCCTGAGCCCAGGTCCCCACCATGAAATGCCAGAGCCTAGAAGTAGGAATGTGAACACATCTTCCAACAGAACATATGTTTCCCTTTCTCGGGTCTCAGGCTCCCCATCTGTAAACTGAGAGAGTTGCACAAGTTAATTGCAAGAGCCTGTCCTGCTCTTATGCTCCATGAATCTGTTTCATGGTTCTGCTTACCTGGGTCCTCCTGAGCGCTCAGCACATGATAGACGCTGTGGGCAATGCAGAGAGAGCACAAGAGGCATTGCCCCAGCCGCCAAGGAGCTGACAAAATTATTCCGGAAAACAAGCCAACATTCAGGAAACTGCCAGCAGTATAAGACATTATGTAATTATGCCTGCAATCTCAGATTATTGAACCATTTGTGATGGTTCAATAAAGGAGAAGAAAAACTGCTGTTCTTTTAAAAGAAAAAAAATTACATAAAAGGAGCCGTTAGTGAAAAGCATTGGCCGGACTTCTCCTCAGATTTGCTACTCTCTCTTCCCTCTCGAAATCAGTCTGTAAATATTTACTGTCTACTAATGGGCCAGGCCCTAGGGACACACACACTCCCTCATTGCAGCCAGAGCTGTATCCAAAACCCAGCCTTCATCTGGTTCCTCTCCTGCTGAAGAACCTTTGTGGGTTTCCTACTCTCTATAGAATAAAACGAGCTGACTTCCAGCTCCTGCCTTCTCCCTCCTGGGCCCCCCACCCTGCATGCTAGGCCTGGTGCACTGGTCATTCCTCAAGCCCACTGTACCTGTTTTCATCTCTTGGCTAGGGCTGCTTTACCCAGCCTGCCTAGTGAACTTCTCTTCATCCTTCAAAGCCCAGCTCAGATACCACACTGTGATGCTTTCGTGGTCTTCTATCATGCCTTTGCCCACCCCTCTGACACCATGTGTCCTTGTTTAGGTCTCCACCTCCTGTTTTGAACCATGAGTTCCTTAAAGGGTCTTTATCCCCTGTCTTCATCATCCACGAATCCACAGAACCTAGCCCTGAGCATGAACAATAGTTTCTGATGAATGACTGATTGAATACCATCCATAGAGGCTGATCTTTGAACAGGAAGCTCCCTTGCTTTCTCTCAAGCTGCTGGGCTGTTTAACTCCATGCCTCACGGCCTGCGAAGGAGACTGGATGGTTGAGAAAGCATCACTGTTTCCTCTTTCCACACAGTAGTGGGGACACACCGCCACAAGAGCCTCACTGTAGCCCTGGAGGGGACTTTCAAAAGCAGCAGCCGCTGACACCATACCTAGTAGGGGCTGCGCTGAAGGAGGCCTTTGTGTTGGGCTTGGCAGGCAGGGGGCTCTGTGTTCCAGAGCACAAGTGTGTAAGTATGTCAGGCAGGGTCCGGGCTGCACACACCCGCCGAGGGCCTGGGCCCCTAACGGCTCCTGCCCTGGGAAGAAAAGGAGGCATTGTATGCGCTGGCTGCGCTCCAAGGGAAATATTCCTGTTGTTCTTCTGTTTTGAACTGCTCCCTTTTTAAAGGGGAAAAGTCCAGAAGTGCAAATCTCTCTCCCACTCCAACACATCCTGTCCACCAATTCCAAATCAGTTGCTGCCTTCAAAATATTAATCAATCTGTGAATCCATCAATTCATTCATGTGACTGCTATGTCTTCAAGGAGCACTGCTAGGGGTCAGCACTGTACTGGGCACGAGGGAGACAGCCCTTGTCCCTTTGAGGCTCAGTTCGGGATTGCCGGGTGTCCACATCCTTGTGGATCCTGGCCCTGCTCCTTCTCTGGGGCCCGATGTCCCTCTGCAGCTCAGGACTCCGCCTTGAGGCCTCTGCCCTTGCCTGTCCTCCACCTCCACGACCTGGCCCTGCATTGTATCACCTCCCAGAGGCACGTGTTATCAGGCCACCACCCTACCCCCACACCAGGCCTTGCAGGCAGGTGTGGTCAGAACCATGGCCCAGTCTGGGCGGTTAGAAACTTAAGCAGGAAGACCTGATTCAACCCTAGCTCTGCCTTTCACTATCTTTGTGACTTGCACCAAGTTACTCAAGCTCTCTGGGCTTCGGCTTCCTAATCTGCAAACCAGAACGAATGATACCTGGCCTCACACACACAGCCATTGGGTGGAGGAAATGGTACTGTACTGCCTGGCACCAGGCCTCTCCTGCCACACGGCAGCTCTCAATTAATTAATAACCAAACAATGAACAACTATTGAGCACTTACTAGTCTCATCCTTCCCTCAGAAACAACAGCAACCACGGCTTCTGTTTGAGTGTTTTCTACATGCCAAGTTTTGTGTTAAGTCCAGGCATAGCGCCATCAGAACAGCCTCCAAAGTGCTTGGTTCTTTCTTATACCCTTTCATAGCTGGGGAAACTGGCTCTGAGCTAGAGTGACGTGGCCAAGGCCACACAGCTTGCAAGCACCGGAGTGAGGAATTGTGCCTAGGTCTGTTGGACCCCTTCCCATCCCTTCCCAACCAGACAGATGCCCATCACAGGCTTGGCTTCTTGGTTCTGGGACCTGAAGCATCAGCATCTCCTGAGAGCTTGTTGGAAATGCAGATTCTCAGGCCCCGCCCCACACCCACTGAATCAGCCGCTGCATTTTATCAAGATCTTTGGGCGCTGTGTGTGCATAATACAATTTGAGAAGCACTGAACTGAGTTTCTAAAGCGTTTTTTAAAGTAAGTTAGAAAAGGACTTCTCAAACTATAGAGTGCATAAAAATACCGGGAGGGCTCGTTAAAACACTGATTCCTGCCCCGGAGATTCTGATTTTTGTATCCATTGCTCCTTCCATTCTTATCTATTGCCTTCACTTCGCGGGTTCCTTGGTGTAGGTGTAATGCATGTGAGTAGGATCCAGGCAAACTTCTGGCTCAAGTCTTGGCACCAGGCTGCTCATGGGTTATGTATGCAGAGCCATTAAGGGAAATCTGGGCTGGACTTGGGGCCTGCACTGAGTCTGGCAGCAACATCCCTCTGCTTTGGGGGAAACTGCCCCACTGGCAGGGAGGTACATCTCTCTCCTGAGTTATATGAGGAAGGAGCCATGGATCCCTGCAGCAGCCACACCACACTCCCTACCCCTTTGAACAACAAAGAAAGGAAATTAACTTGTAACCTAAAAGCCTGAAAAATACATCTTTCTAATGGAAAATTTGACAGAGCGATAGATCTGCAAAGAGCATTTTCTCTAAAATTGACATCTGTGTGACTTGACTGCTGCTATCTGGTTAAATAGCAGTTAAACAGCTCAAGCCGCCTTGGAACTTTCAAAGATTATTTGAAAAGTAATTGTGTTTTATTGATTAAATAATTTTAAGTTAATCAGAAAGCCACTGCATTCCTTAGTCTATTCCTTTGCAAATAAATTTATCTTATAGTCCTATTGCATGCCTCCCAAATGTTGTTTATATGTTGATAATCATCTGATATTTAATGAGCGCGGCTGGTGATGGAATTTAACAGTAAATTAGTTCCTTTGCTAAATCCTATCTGGTTCCTTCTCTTTCTGTTCTGACTCCACTGGCAACTTACTTCATAGACAGTTGCAGAACTAGAACCTGAGAGACAGAGAACACCGTAGTTAAGAGGTTGGTCTCTGGAGTGAGACATACGTCAATTTGAATTCCAGTCCTGCAACTGACTAGCCTGTGCCCTGAGCCTATCATCTGTGAAGAGAGTATAATAGTACCTACCCAATATGATCATTGTGAAATTAAATGTTATCATTGTACAATATTGGAGAGTGTCTGGCTAACAATGATATCATTATTATAACAATATGAGTAGTCACTGTTATGATGATGCCACCTCAGTTTTCTAATCTGTAAAATGGGAACTAAAAACATAAACACATGAGTATTCAAAACTTCTTTGCCCATAGAGCCTTCGAGTAATTCCCTTCTAGGAATTAGCTTGCTTGGCTGTTACCCCTCCACTATTATGTCAACTGGGGTCATCCAGTGATGAGGAAGCTCTGGACAAATGGAGCCAATATTGGGATTGTGACGAGGATAGAGAGAGATGGCAGAGGATGGGTGCGTAGATGCCAGAGGTGAGGGAGTGAAGATCCAGGCGGAAGGGATTGCATAAGGGATGTTGGGGGTCAGAGCACGCTGCTTCTGGAGCAGTTACTTTGCTGGAAATAGATACTGAGAATAGCAGAGATAGGAAAGGAAAATTTTAAGACTTTTGCTTTGTGCTAAGAATGCACTTCCTCTTTTGTGTTTTCTCTAGAGACTGCAGTGAAGCTTTGGATTGCCTCCAATGCATTTTTTTCTACTTAAATGCTGTTTCTTTGAACACAACCCTGAGCTGTGGCCGGGCCATAAGGTGGCCATCTTTACCTCATTTACAGGGGAATCGTGATAGGACCATCCCAGGGCTGAGTGAGGATGGGTAAAGGACTCAGTACAGAATACGTGCTTAATTGCCATTGGTAACTATTTCCATTGCTGTGCATCATACTTTGTCTGTTGCCAGAAGCTGCAAGCAAAGGTCACCATTAGGAAAATGAGCAGTTCTCTGGCTCTCTTTACCAACATCAGGCCATTATCCCACATTTAAACTAGGGACACCAACCACATTGTTTTCAAAGAAGCCATCAATTTGGTGCCCTCCAATGCCTACTGCAGACCAGGGCCATCAGCATGAAATTTATAAAGGAAAGCAGGAGTCTAGAAAGCAGAATCTGACCTTGGCCCTGCTGTATGGTATGGGCAACTCATTGAGCTGCAGTTTCCCCTTTAGTAAGTGAAGATAAGGTCCAGAGTCCTGTGTTATGTTTCTCTGCTCCCAACTGTAGATAATCAGCAGGACTGACTGAACATTTGCCACCTGCAAGGCCATGGGCTGGTGCCCTAAAGGATACCCAAAAGCACGAAAGAGGGGCCTCAACCTGAAAAAAAAAAAAAGCCCTAAAATCTGGCTGGAAGAGAAGATGTGAGCAGGGAAAAGAATCTGAAAAAGAATACACACACACACATAACTGAATCACTTTGCTGTACACGTGAAACTAACACAACATTGTTAATCAACTATACTTAAATTAAAAAATAAAATAAAATATAAAAAAAGAAAGAAAAGATGTGAGCATCTTTATTTTTTTTATTGGAGTTACCTAATGAAAGTCTGCCTGTCCTCTGCTATCAATTCGCAACCACTATGGGGTGATACAAACATGGGATGTCAGTTTTGGAAACATCTTTTCTTAGTGACTTTACTCACATTAAAATGAAACAAAACAAAACAAATCCCAAACCAGAATAGTGTATGACCTTCCTTTGTATTGCCATGTGGTACACTGACAACGAACCCTATCTCTAAGGGAATTTGAGGTTGATAGAAGTTTCTAGAGACCTTCTTCTCTCACTGCCTCTCTCTGGTTCATCTCTAAAGATGCCCAACCTTCCCTCAGTCGCATGCTGCTGAGGCTGGGTGCTCACCATCCTTGTCTGACCCACATCACATATGCCCGCTCCTCTCTGGACTGTGCTTGCTAGAGGGCCAGGCGGGGCCTTGTGAAATAATAATAAAAAGCTTTCCAACTTGCCTGAAAAATCTGGAAACATCACTGGCTTCACCCAGGTGTCTGGAGATGACTTATCAGGTTCGGTTTGGTTTAACTGACTTCCCTGTGCCAAGAAAAATTTTCCTCCCAACCCAGAAGGCAGATGCCACAGCCCACGCAAGCCCTAAAGTGTCTGCACCTGCAGCCGTGTTCCAAAGCCAGCCTGATGCCTGTGAAGGCTTCCGCTGGACTCTGACCAGGACCATGATGCTGGGACCGGGGGCTGCCCTAAGAGGGTGGGTGCAGGGGTGCCCCACGGCAGAGGGTGTGTATGTGCTTACCCTTAAGATGCTTTCACTGAACTGACCCAGGAGGGAGGAGGGGAGGCTGAATTCCTTGGTTTACTCCAAGTTGTGGTTCCCAAGCTCTTTGGACTGTGGCCCAGTTCAGCCAAGCAAAAGACCTTGTGGCCCACCGAGCCCACTGATTCCCACTTTACAGTGAGAAAGAATTTGGTAATAACAAAGGGTAAAGGGGAAGAGAAAAATAATCAAAATGGTCGTGCAGCAAATCCTCAGGACACAGCAATCAACAGAAACTCCAAAGAGTAATTCTCCAAGTAATGTAAATTAATGGAATAAAGCAATTAAAAACCAAGGCAACACTGATGCTGCATCGTAGCAGTCAAGGGTCACAGTTGCAAACAACAGAACCGATTCTAGCAAACTTACGTAAAAGAGGAATTTATTAGAGGATGTCAGGTCACTCCATCACCCTCCTCAGAATCACTTGCCTGCAGCCCTTCCTTTTCCAGGGCACTTTCTTCCAATCTGAGGTCTGGCCTGGGTGCCTCTGCCTGCTGAGTGCAGGTGCCACGACTGGGTCCTAGCTGTAAAGGAGTCTGGCACTGTAAATTCTGTTTTCAACCTTGAGGAGGTGGAACTCCTAAGGAAGGAAATAACCCAGACATAGGAAGGGTGTTCACATGGTTCTGGGTAGCCCAAAATAGCATGACAAATGTCTTTTGCTGTAATAACAAAGCACCCTTCCTGAGAATTGGGGGAATTCCAGCTCTTCACCTGCATGCATACTACACCCTAGTTCTGCAGTGTTGTTTACCAGTGGATGGAGGCCACACATTTTTATAGAACAGAGAGTTAATATTCTCAGTAAACTCTAATAAACTAATTTTTGTTTATGAATACCAAGGTTTATTAATTCTCAATAACTCATTACGTTCCTAATTCCTTATAAAAATGAAATCCCATGTATGAAGTTTCCTTTGAGGGTGATGAAAATGTTCTAAAATCTGATTGTGGACTTTTCAATAACTGGTTCTGGGAATAGTCGCATGCAAAAGAATGAAGCTGGCCTTTATCTTAAACCAAATGACCTCAAAATGGTTCAAAGTCCTAGATTTAAAAGCTAAAACTGTAAAGCTCTTAGAAGAAAACATTGAAGAAAATATTTATGACATTGAATTTGGCAACAATTTCATGGATATAATACCAAAGCACAGGCAACAACAACAAAAATAGATAAATTGGACTTCATCAAGTAACCTTTGTGCATCAAAGGACACTATCAAGAAAGCAAAAAGACACTACAGAATGGGAGAAAATATTTGCAAATCACATATCTAATAATGGGTTAATATCCACAATATATAAAGAACTCTGACAACTCAACAACAACAAAAACAAACAACCCAATTCAAAAATGGACAAAGAACTGATTTGCAAGGAAGAAATGGAGACACAGATGTTGAGAACAAATGTGTAGACACCAAGGGGGGAAAGCAGGGGGGTGGGGGGGTTGTTGCTGGTGGTGGTGGTGGGATGGATTGGGAGATTGGGACTGACATATATACACTAATATGTATAAAATAGATAACTAATAAGAACCTGCTGTATAAAAAAAATGTGACGGTGATTTTAGGGAAATTATTTTGTCTCCATTTTCTCATGTATGAAATTAAAACTAGGATCATTCAGATGATCTCGTTAGATGGATGATGTTTACAGACAAATATCTGATACTTTTTCATCCTAATAAATAAGAACCAAACAAAATTTTTTAAACAATGGACAAAGAACTTAGACATTTCTCCAAAGAAGATATACAAATGGTCAATAAGCACGTGAAAAGATGCTCAATAATCATTGGTCATTGGGGAAATACAAAACAAAACCACAATGAGATAATACTACACACCTACTATACTTACTAGGATGTCTATAATGATTTTTTTTAATGAGAAAAAAATGTTGGTGAAGCTGTGGAGAAACTGGGATCTTCATGTATTAGTGATGGGAATGTAGAATGGTGCGGCTGTTTTGGAAATAGTTTGGCAGTTCCTCAGAAAGTTAAACATAGGGGACTTCCCTGGTGGTGCAGTGATTAAGAATCCGCCTGCCAATGCATGGGACATGGGTTCGAGCCCTGGTCCGGGAAGATCCCACATCCCGCGGAGCAACTAAGCCCGTGCGCCACAACTACTGAGCCCGTGCTCTAGACCCCGTGAGCCACAACTACTGAGCCCACATGCCACAACTACTGAAGCCCATGTACCTAGAGCCCGTGCTCCACAATGAGAGAAGCCACTGCAATGAGAAGCTCACGCGCCGCAACTAGGGAAAGCCCATGCGTAGCAATGAAGACCCAATGCAGGCAAATAAACAAATAAGTAAGTAAATAAATTTATATATAAAAAAAAAGTTGAACACAAAATTACCATATAACCCAGCAATTTCACTCCTAGGTATATATCCAAAATAAATGAAAGCAGGAACTCAAACAGATACTTGTACAGCAATGTTCACAGCAGCATTATTTGCAATAACCAAAAGATGGAAGCAACCCAAGTGTCAATTGATAGATGAATGAATAAACCAGATGTGATACTTACATACGATGGAATATCACTCAACCATAAAAAGAAATGAAAATTTTGATGTATGCTACAACTTGGATGGACCTTGACAACATGCTAAGTGAAATAAGCCAGACATAGGAGGACAAATATTGCATAATTCCACTTATAGAAGGTACCTAGAATAGGTAAGTTTATAGAGACAGAAAGTAGAATAGATGTTACCAGGGCTGGGAGCAAAGGGGAATAGGGAGCTATTGTTTTATAGGTTACAGAGTTATGTTGGAGATGATGAAAACGTTTGGGGTATAGATGGTAGTGATGGTTACACAGCATTGTGAATACCACTGAATTCTACACCTACCAATGGTTAAAATGGTAAATTTTATGTTATGCATATTTTACCACAATTTAAAAAATTAGGTTGTGGCAATGTTTGCACACTCTGAGTATATTACAGCTATTGAATTGTACAATTTGTATGGGTAAATTGTATGGTATGTAGATTATATCTAAATAAGGCTGTGAAAAAAATCCTTTCCAGCTCTGGCAGTCTCTATGATCTATCTATTAATCCGTTTATTTATTCATTAATTCAACATATTTTTGTTGTGTTTCTACCATGCCAACAGTTAGGGATAGGATGATAAATAAAATAAACACAATCCCTAGCCTTTTCTTGCTTAAAAAACTGTGGGTTTTAAGAAGTAATCATAGCTAACATTTACTGAGTGTTCACTACACAGTGAGCATTGGCACAAGCATTTACTGTACCTTATCTCATGCGGTTCTCACAACCGTGTCCTGAGCTGGGCTCTTCTTGAATAAAGAAATTTGCTCAAGGTCACACAGCCAGGATTTGAACCTGGTCTATCTTACCTTGAAATCTTTGCTCTTAATCATTCATCGTTATATGTGGTAGCTGGGTTCCAGCACCTGGAGTTGGGGTATTCCCTGGAGACCTGCCCAGAGACCTGTCTGTCAGGCTGGCTGATCTAGCAGCATTACAGGGAGAGTTAAACTTGAGATGAAATGACCTCTAGGAGGGATTGGGTTTGGAGAATAAGGCCTAAGTCCATGGAATCTTGCACAGCCATTTATAGTAATCATTATAAAGCAGGTATATTTTCTAAATGTTATGTGATTAGAATTTTAAATACAAAATTGAATTCAAAGTTGAATTTATATCATTATGTTACTAGCTACTATATTTATTATTTATTGAACATAGACTGTATACCCGCCTCTGTTCTAAGTTGTTGACAGGTATTGTCATCTTATTTAATTCTCTTGACAGATCCATGATGTGTAAGGTGTATTACTATTCCTACTTTACCAGTGAGGCAGCTAAGGCACAGAGAGGTTAAATAATTTGTCCAGGGTTACACAGTCACTAGCAGAGCTGGGATTCTAGCCCTGGCTTCTTTTTTTTTTTTTTTTTTGCGGTACACGGGCCTCTCACTGCTGTGGCCTCTCCCGTTGCGGAGCACAGGCTCCGGACGCGCAGGCTCAGCGGCCATGGCTCACGGGCCCAGCAGCTCCGCAGCATGTGGGATCTTCCCAGACCGGGGCACGAACCTGTGTCCCCTGCATGGGCAGGCGGATTCTCAACCACTGCGCCACCAGGGAAGCCCCTAGCCCTGGCTTCTTGACTTGGAGTCCAGACTCTTAGCCACTCTAGAACTTGGTCTTCAATTATGTTAAAATATGCAAAATAGATGGACATGACTGTGCTGCAACTTTCTGGCTAGGGTGTGTCCCCTGTCACATTCTTATCAACACTGAGGACCTTTAAAAAAATCTGTTTTTTCTAACTTGTAAGAGAGTCTGTGTCGTACCATGGTTAAGAGCAGTACGTTACCTGGATTCGAATCTTGGCGCTGATGGTCTCAGTAACTGGGCAACTGCTCTGAGCCTCAGCTTTGTCCTCAGATAATGGACATAACAATACTACTTTATAGGGTCATTGTGGGAATTAAATTGGCTGGTTTTGGAATGGACCTATAGTGCCTGGTGCAGTGTAGGGTAAATAAATAGTATGGCATTTCGATGTTTTCTAGCATCTTTTTTATTATTAATTCATGCAGTTAAACATTGTTAAAAATGTTAACCATTGGTATTTCTTCTTTCCTGAATTGCCTGCTTGTGACCCTTCATCATTTGTCTGTTGGCATCTTTATTTAACAGAGTGTCTGAGTCAAAGACTAAGAGCATTCTGGAAGGGTCTAAGTGAAGGGAGGGATGAGGAGTAGAGGTCTTTTCCCCCGTGGGCCTGATGCCTTTCCTTTTCTCCAAGGAGCATTTTTCACTGGTTAGTGCAGCCTCCTCTCTCCCTGCAACTGGCCCTGTTTCGTCCCTGAGAAATTTTCATCTGCCTTAAAGGGTCAATCATTTGAATAGCTCATTCCCACTGGACCCCTACACCCACAGATCTCCCACGTGTGGTTTCTTTCTCTGTCCAGTGAAGTTGCATTTTGTCAGAATGGCTGTAACCAGTCTGCTCTGAGAGGCTGTTTCAGCAGCATGTGTTCCTAAGCAGCGCACTGCTCCCTGGCCCTGCGTAATAGCTGACCTCCCTGAGCAAAGTGCAAAAGCCTAAGGGACCGCTTAGATAAAGGGCACATTCTTCAGATAGTTCTACCTCTTCTCCCTCTTGCCTGGCGCCATCTTGCCTGACTTAGGTGGTCCACTTTTTTCCCATCATGGGGCAGAAGGGACCTGGGCCATAAAAGTTGGAGGCTTCTAAATTGCGAAAGGAGTCAAACCTCCCCTCGGCTAAATGATTCCTGCCAAAAAAGTTCTGGTGGATAAGTGTGTTTGGTCCAGGAGAATTTTCTGGGTATATAGGTGGTAACATGAAATTGGCTACTAATATTAAGACATATGCATGAGTGAGTTGTAGGGGTAGAGACATGCCAGTATCCCCGCATGGCAAGGGCCAGAGGCTGTGGAGGGGATCCCCCGCAAAGAAGCTCAGACTCCCCTAGAGAAAGTTGTTGGTGTTTCTCATGGAGACCTCCCCTAAATGTGAGGTCGCCTTCTGCCTGGACAGCACCAGCATTGAAGCTTACGTTCTGGAGTTTGTGTGTCTCCTGCATTCACCTGCATGCCCAGTTCAGGCTGCGTGGTTTAGAGGAAAGGATATTAGACTGGGAGACAGAACATCTGGGTTTGAGTTGAGCCTTTGCCTTTTCTTAGCTTTATACCCTTGGGAACCAACTTTGTTTTTTCATCTGGAAGATGGTGGGTAACATTCCCGGTTCTGCTCACCTCCCTGCTTGACCATGGAGTTAATTGAGAGTACTAGGTAAGTGCAAAGACAGAAGAATCTCTCCTCCTATTAGAGACGTAGGCAGTCAGCACAGTGCCTGAACCTGCATCTCATGTGGAACTCAGAGAACTGAGAGAACTACCCATCTTCAGAAAGAGAGCTGAAGAAGGAGGGTTAGAGGTATGTGTGTGTGTTTGTGGATCTTCTGTCCTGGCGTCTGAGCCAAGCTGATCCATGGCACTGCTAGGGGCTAGTATTTCCTTCCCTCATTCTGCTTGCTGTCTTTTTCAATCTGATGAGAGGCCTGGCACCTGTTGGAAAGGAGAGGTGCTTTCTTGGTACCTAAGGGAGTATCTGGAGAGGTCACTTGTGTTTAGAGTCGTCGGTATCGTGGATAAGTTCAGTTTCACAAACTTTACTGAACATCTAGCCTGTGATCCTGGTCAGGGAGACAGACACAGAGGCAGCAATTAGAATTTAGGTGACACCTGCGGCAGTTAAGGGCTGACAGGAGCAGTGTAAGCAGGAAGGCTGGCCACTGCACTTGGAGGAGATGCTGAGCGGAGCTTGGGGGACAGGCGGGAGCTGGCCAGTGTTCCTGGAAGAATGTTGGGTGTTTCAAGAAAGGCTCAGCTCTGCAAGGAAGCCTCTCACCATTCTGTCTTCGATAAGAAAGAATTTATCCTGGGAGAGGAAATGAGAAGGCTTACCTCTATCATATAGATAAACCAGAGAGGAAAAGTGGGTGGCTAGAAGGTCATGGGACCTGGTGAAATGGAGAGCTCTTTTTCCCTCAGCTTCCTGGTGAAATGTCTTATGCTTCTAGCCGTTCTCTAGCCAATTCAGAGGGGATGGTCGATGATCATTTAAAATCTAACAGAAAGACAGTCTGCTCCTCAGTATATTTTTAAATATAACCTCAGAGTTCAAGGTACATTTCTGATTTTTAAAAAAAATTCTGGTGGTTTGGTCTGTGTACTAGTTAAATACTTTTAGCAGTTGAGAAAAGTGAATGTTGGTGTTCCATAGTCTCGTCCATCACATCATCCCATGCCTTTCAGTAAATTTGTTAATGTCCGTCTTGAGCAAGATGCTCCAGAGTCTTCCAAGGAAAATAAGAAATTTGATCCAGTGTAGTGGGAAGAACACAGAATTCTACCCGCCCCCGAAATCTTCATTTTAATCCAGATTCACTCCTGGGTGAGCCAAGGGAATTTGCTGAGTCCGTCTCATTTTCTTCACCTGTACAATGGGGATGCTCAGCCCTGCCTGTCTGCCTTAATCTGGTGTGAGGCCCTGGATGTGAAGTACTTTCCAAGTGTCCTGGGCTGGATGCAGGCAGCACTTCAGGGTGACACTCAGCTCTGGTATCAATTTCAGTGTGGGTTAGACAGGAATCTGCCCTCGCCTCTGAGAGCACATCTCGACAGGCAGTGTCTGTAAAGGTCAGAGCTGCTTCGACATGTCTTGCTGATGGGGCTTCATTTCCTAGGACAGCCTCGTTTGGCTAGAGCCACAGAAGGTCAAGGGGATAAGGTCCTCTCATCCTTTTGCTGAGCCTGCATACAGGAGCCCAGATGCTCTCCTGGTCCCGTTTTGATTGCACCCACCCCCCTGTATCTCCTTCAGGTCTAGTACTGATGCTGGATTTGCAGAGCCTGGAGCCTCTGTGCCTGCGCCTCACACCTGCCTCTGTTCCAAAGAGCTGCGGCTGCAGTGGGCTGGCTGAGACTCTTCACGGCGCCTGCCTGGGATACTCTGGGACCTTCCTCCTCCACAGCTGCCTTCTCCCCGGCTCCTGTACCCGCCCTTTGGAAATCACTGGTCCGCTCTGGAGCTGGATCCTTACAGTAGGTACTTCCTTGCTTTTCTCTTTCTGCCAGAATTGGGTGAGTTTTGGTGCTGGGGCATCAGCTTCACATAGCGGCAGGAAGCAGGAGCTGCCAGTCTGGCCCCAGGAACTCACTGGTCATTGTTTCTTCTAGCTCTGCCCCGACAGACTTCCAGTCACTGATTGATCAGGGCAGCGAGCAGTCTGGGGATCGCTCACAGAAGCTTTGCTTGGCTGTGGGACCCAGGAGGCAGCGGGGGGGAGGACGTTTCTAAGGCAGAGCCTGGAAGAAGGAGGTGCACCACTGGAGGGTTTCAGCTCCTTAGGAGGCTGAGTTCTCTTTAGGAGCAAATTTATTAATGCGCCACTCAGCTGCAGGGAAGGAGGAGGAAAAGCATAATTAATTATGACCCCCCCCACCCCAGATAAGCGCCTAGCTTTGGGGGAGTGTGCAGAGGAAGGCGTGCACCGTTTCAGCATCTTTAGATGCGTCCCTCTGAACTGGGAGCAGCTCTGGGAACTAACTTTCCGACTGAATGATTTGAGCTTTCTTCCTCTTTCTGCAAGATCCAGTATCAGCTTATTGAGCACCGAATTCCTTCCTGACCCCAGTCCCCGCTTCCCGTGAGCAAAAGGGAAGTCATTATTGCTTTTCCAGCAAGGTCACGGATCACCTGACCAAATCGTTAACAGCTGGGGAGCCAGTGCTGCTGTGCTGGACTCAGGAGCCATCGGCTCGGGTCTAGCAGCAGAACCCCGCTTTCCGGGAGGAGGTGACTCCCCCAGCTCCAGGCTGTGGCAGGGGGAGGATGCCAAGGGAAGGTAATGTGGTCCCAGCTTTCCTCCCGACGGTTTTCTCTTCTTCATGAAGCTCCAGATTCAGCTGCTGCAGTGCAGGCAAAAATGACAGACACTTGCAGAAAACTGTGGGAACGGAGTTATTGAGATTGTGTTAATGTGTCATTTATTGAGCATGAGTTATCTCTTTGTTTCCTGGGTTGGTGGGAAGTGAGCTGGCTGGAGAACTCGGTTGATGGAATCCTTTTCGGGAGTGCATCTCACTTCCCCAGTGCCTGGACTTCAGCCCTCTTAATGTTAAGCAGTGCTGTCAGATGCCTCCTGCTGTTTAGCACAGGGGACGTTCCCACTTGGAGGCGTGGGGCCCTGGAGTGGGGAAACGGGAAGCTCTCATCATCTGGGGAGATCAGTATGAGGTATAAGTCATTTTTTTCCTCTCTTTCAGAGAGAGCGTTTTGTCTTTGCAAGAGGTCTTGCAGGGATTGACAGATTGCTGTTTGGTGTGCTACCTTGCTAAATATTTGACTTTGTAAGGTTGAATTCTCCAAGAATTCTCATGGCAATAAGGCTGTGCTTTGAGCCAAGCTTTCTTTTTAAGGAAATCCAAGGTGCTATTTATTTTGGCATGCAGCTTGTTCTGGGGTGAAATATGGCATTTTTATTATTGCAGAATAAAGAGAGGTTTGAAGAGAACAAACGTACAGAACTAGGTTTCAGTTTCAGGGCTAAGTAGAGGAAGGTTTCTTTGTATTTGGATTTGAGGTTAAAAGTGAGATTGAAAATGGCATCATAAAAAGAATAACTGGGGAGAGGGAGAGGGTGGGGGTATAAATCGCCGGAGTTGGTCTGGCCCAGGGAAATCCACGCTCCTGGGCATGGACCCTGCTGGAACCGTTTCTGACGTGGCCTGGTAGATACATATGGGCTAACACTGCTGTCTGCCAGCAACTGCCTCTTTGGTTGATTTTGTGCGGGCAGCCTCAGTCCTCACCTCTTCACTGCCCACTGGCTTTGAGAAGCAGTGTGGAGTGATGGAGTCGCACAAACTGTCCTGCCCCTAATTAACTGGGTAACTTTAGATTGGCCACATAGCCTCTTTGTGTCTTTGTTCCTCATCTGGAACTTGAAGATGATCTGCCACATGTTAGGATATAGCTGGGCAGTGGGTGAGGGTGACGTGTGGCCACAGAAATGAGTCCTGTAGGAGTTCTGACCTTCACAAGCTTAACAGGGGAGAAGAACTAGAAGAAGATCCAGCGATGTATACTCAAAACATCTAGAATATCATGAGCTCACGAGAGAGGCTGGGACCTAATTGGGCATTATTTATCCTGGGATAGGCCATAAACAAATGAAAAGTTACATAGCACCGCCAGTCTTACAATTCTGAACACTGGGGATACAGCGTAACAGAACGAGTAATAAATTGCTTCTAAGTCAAAATTTTAAATGCTCCAGGAGGTTGCAAAATTCCACTTTAAAGGGAAATGGTGTCCAACAAAGCTATTTTTCATATTCTGTTGTATTGCAAACAAAGTAGCATGTGTCAATGTAGCATTTAGTCTTTGATTCCACTCCCCTAAGCACATCAAACATCCACCCACTCGAAGAAAACTCCCTTAGCTAAATTCCGAGATGTCCGTGCGAAGGACCACGGGCCAAGGTGGAGAAGGCTGGGGTGCGTGGAGCTGGAAGTGGCATAACTTGGGCATTATAGTCCCCCCTTTCCTGCAGAGCCCTTTACGGTGAAAGCTTGCTCGGCCCTCTTCAGAGAGTTGGGGTATCAACTAATTAATTTCTGTAGCCTTGGAAAGATTCATTTAGAAAAATTCAAGTCTAAGAAAACGATTAGAGGTCTCTATAGAGTTCTTTTTAATGAACTTTGACCCCAAGGGTGCTGCAGAATTATTTGAAGCTCTATGATCTGATATATGAAGGGCTGAACTGTAACTCTAACCAAGGGCAGTGGGTGTGATTGAACTCCCCGAGGTGATGGTGAGTTCGTGCAGCCAGAGGTCCATCTGCACCCAGGTGGCCACCTCCTGCTTAGGAGGAGCTTTGTTGCTTGGTGTCCAGCCTCGGAGAAGCAGATGGCACTTTGGTCAGGAGGACTTATAAAAGGAGTGGTGGAGGACTTACAAAAGGAGCGGTTCGGGCTTCCCTGGTGGTGCAGTGGTTGGGAGTCCGCCTGCCGATGCAGGGGACACGGGTTCGTGCCCCGGTCCGGAAGGATCCTGCATGCCGCGGAGCAGCTGGGCCCGTGGGCCGTGGCCGCTGGGCCTGCGCGTCCGGAGCCTGTGCTCCACAGCGGGAGAGGCCACGGCGGTGAGAGGCCCACGTACCACAAAAAAAAAAAAAAAAAAAGGATTGGTTCTCCTCCTGCATGCCCAGAAGATGCATCACATATACTGGGGAGAAAAGCAGAGAAGCATCGGAGTCAGAAACGTTTCCCCTCACAAAGAGAGCTGGGGATCAGTCACAGCATCAGTCTTGTTTACAGGGGTGGAAAAATGTTTACAAATCAGTTTTGTTCCCAGCACAGGCTTGGAGTCAACTAGACTTGAGAGCAAATCCTGCTCGAATACTTGCTTGTTATATGATTTGGGGCAGGCCTTCCAACTCTCTCAGCCTCCGTCTCCCTACCTGGAAAATGGGGACAATAATAATCCTCTTGGGGTTATGGTGAGGCTTGCGTGTGGTAATTCGAGTGTGTCAAGTGCTCCGAGCTCTGCCTGTTATTCAGTAATGTTTTGAGGGGGGAGGAGGAAGGAAGCAGAAGGAGAGGAGAGGCCGTGATGATGGGGGGGGCATGTGTAGGGGTTGCATCCTCACCCTTTTCTTCCCCAGTTTTCACCTTGAAGCTGCTGGGCCTCTCCTGCCTGCCAGCCTGTGGGAGGCCCCACCCCTGGCTGCAGACTGCAGATCTGGGGCACTGAGATCGGCAGCAGTGTCCTCTGCCCAGGAACCTTCTCTTTCTTTTCTTTTTTCTTCCAGTTGAGTTATAATTGACATACAACATTGTGTTAGTTTCAGGTGTCCAATGTAATGATTTGATATTTGTATATGTTGTGAAATGACTGCCACAATAACTTTAGTTAACATCCACTATGTCAGATAGTTACAGTTTTTTTTTCTTGTGACAAGAACTTTTAAGATCTACTCTCTTAGCAACTTTCAAAAGTATAATACAGTATTGTTAACTATAGTCACCATGCTGTACATTTCATCCCCAGGACTTTTTATCTTAAAACTGGCAGTTTGTACCTTTTGATGCCCTTCACCCATTTTGCCCAGCCGTCACCCCCAACCCCTGCCTCTGACAGCCACTAATCTGTTCTCGATATCTATGAGTTCTTTTTTTTTTTTTTTTTTTTTTTTGCGGTACGCGGGCCTCTCACTGTTGTGGCCTCTCCCGTTGCGGAGCACAGGCTCTGGACGCGCAGGCTCAGCATCCATGGCTCACGGGCCCAGCCGCTCCGCGGCATGTGGGATCTTCCCGGACCGGGGCACGAACCCGTGTCCCCTGCATCTGTAGGTGGACTCTCAACCACTGCGCCACCAGGGAAGCCCTGAGTTCTCTTTTGTTTAATAAAGATTTCACATACAGTGTTTGTCTTTGACTTATTTCACTTAGCATAATGCCCTTAGGGTCCGTGCGTATTATCACAAATGGCAAGATTTCCTTCTTTTTTATGACTGAGTAATATTCCATTATGTATATACACTATGCACCACATCTTCTTTATCCGTTCATCCGTCAGTGGACACTTAGGTTGTTTCAGAACCTCCTCTTTTTAACAAGGGCGACCCTCCCTCACCCCTGATTAGAAGCTTCCATGCCTCTCCGCTGTCAGCCTCCTTAGTGGCCACTTTTAGCCTCCAGGACCATCCACATTCACCTTCCTTCTCCCTAACTTCTTCTCTGCTCCAGCTCCAAACTCAAGTACTGGTTGCCACAAAGGTAAGTGAGGTATTTAGCTTCTGTGATCTTTCTGCAAGGAGTGTCTCTGCCTATAGAAACCCTGTCTACCCTTCCAGGCTCTGCCACTCCTGCATAGGCAAAGGCCGCTGCATGGAACGTGGTTATGGGGGGACCTGAGACAGGAGCAGGGTGCTCGCTTTGGGGACAGCAGCAGCACTCCCAGAAAGAGGGTTCAGCAAACCTTCTGTCGGGCAGACTTCAGACTTCCTCTTATTTGGCAGACCTGATATTTCCCAGGCATCTTCCCCAGTTTGCTTGTCTGTTCCCCATTTTCCATCCCAGGTGGCTGGGGGCCACCCCTTGTCCTTTTCTTCCTCCCACGTCCTCCCAACCTTTCCCTCATCCCTGGTATGCTTCTCTGATCTGAAGTTTGTGGTCGAGCACATTGGAATTCCTAAAACAACTCCGCTTCTACTGCTGAGGTGTCACAGATGATTTATTATTCTGATGTGTGCGGAGTTAAATCATAAAAACCAATTTCCTAGGTGATTTACTGTACTGGGGGCAGGATCCAGGTTGTTTACCATTTGAAGAAATAGTTCTGGAAAAGGATTGAAACTTTGGGGAGAATTTATGATCAAACCTCAAGGTACCCTAATTCAGAGTCAGGAGAGTACGCTGCTTGCATAGTTACTGATGTCTTCCGGCTACCAGGCTTGACCTCCCCCTTGTTCTGCCCCTGGTTAGAAATCACCCCAAATTATTAGCTCCTAGTCAGTCCCTCCAATTAGCTCATCTTCTTCTTGAATCTGATTGGGATGTCACAGATCACTTATAGGTACTCTGATTCCAGCTCTTCCCAAAAAATGGATTATGATTCTTTTACCATGACAGGAAGTGAGTAGATTTCAGCTCTTGATATTTTGGAAAGAGCACCATGCTGCTTGTCGGAGACCTGGGTCCAGTTCCTTCACGAATGTGCTGAGAGGCCTTGCACAGAACAATTAACTTCTAAGCCTTAGTTTTCTCATCTGTCTAGTTGGACCAGAGGCTTCCTTTGGTGTCAACCACTGCTAACATTCCATGAAGACACACCCCAGATTCTACTCTAGGAGTGTGTATAGGCTTTTAATTTCCCTCCTTGGAGGGCTACAAGCACATGGGTACCCTGGGAGAAAGGCAAGGAGGGGCGTTACTTTTTTTTTTTCTTGCTGCTATGTTCCCTCCATACTTATTCTAATTGTAATGAGACTCTCCACTTTTCCATCCTCTTTCTTTCAGACCACTCCAACAAATTGTACAGGCTTATCGGAAGAAGAGCGCCCAAGAGACTGGCGGTCAGCATTCTCTAAGATGGAGAAGACAGACGGTAGGAAGGATCCCTTGTATTCCCTGTTCTACAGTGAGCACTTGGGTTGGAAAGCGGTTATTACCATAAATCCTGGAAACAGCTCAGGGGAGGCCTACGGGAGACCGTCTAGGCGGTGCTGGGAAACCCAAACTGTGTGTTTCAGACATGAACAAGAGAAGGTAGTAGGGAATGAAAATGAAGGCTTATGTTTATATTGGAGTTGTGTACTTTTTGTAGTGTTTCTTATCCCTTCCAAGCACCAAGAAGGGAGCAGGATGATCTCACTCATTCACCTCATTTTAGAGATGAGGAACTTGAGGTCTAAAAATGAGGCACAATTTGGTAAAAGAGCCTGCATTCATACCTGTGTGATTTTCCAAGGCATTTCACTTGTTTGAGCTTCACTTCCCTCCTATATCAGTTAGCTTTGCTGTGTAACAAACCACTCAAAAATGTATTGACTTAAAGATATTTATTATTTCTTAAAAGATCCTGTGGATTGGCTAAGCCATTATTCTGGGCTGGGCCAGCTTGACTGATCTCTGCTGGACTTGTTCACATGTCTGTGGTCTTCTGGGTGACTTGTCCTGATGGTTTAGAATGGTTACACTCACATGTCTGGTGGTGGACTCCATGTCACCTAGGGCATTGGTGATGATTTGGCCGTGCGTCTTTTGTTGCCCAGCAGGCTAGTTGGGGTTTGTTCACATGACGACAGAAGGGTTCCAAGCACAGCAAGAACGGACAAACTCTAATGTGCAAGCAACTTTCAAATCTCTGCATCTGTCACATTTGCTGTTGACCAAGTCACAAGGCCAAGCCTAGGGTCAGTGTGGGAGGGAAGTACCCAAGGGTGGGTTATAATGGTGGCTATTTTTGCAAACAGTCTGCCACACCTTGTCTGTAAGCAGGTATGAATACCTACTTCGCAGGGTTGGTAAAGGATTAAATGAGATAATGCATGTAAGGTTGTTGAGTAATAACTATCTAGCCCAATGAATATTCCCCTTTCCCTCCCCAGGAAACTTGCCAAACATCATAGACTAGACCCCGATCCCCTGACTTCTAATGAAATGCTTTTTCCAGATTACTCAATGTCAGGAAACAGGAGAGCCTATATGGCCCTTCACTGGTACAGGACTCAAGGATTAGACAGCAGCTCCAGCCCCGCCTTACCCTTCTTTCCAAATGCAGTTACCATATATTTCAAAAGTCTGCCTCTCTCCCCAGGGAGCTGCCTTTTCAGCGCATCCCTGAAAGTGGTCCCACAGAACACCAGCTAATTCCCTTAATGCCCCGGGGGCCTGTCATTCCTGCCTGCCTCATTTGTCCCTGCTCAGCATCCTTGGCACGGCTGCTTTCCACGTGATCACCCACAGCTAGCTAAGAAAGGCACCCCTCCCTTCAAGCACACACATCTCACAAAATAAAGGCAGAGGAGGGAAAAGACAGCTTCCACTGTCTTGGCCTTTTGAAGAGATTCATTTAATTCCCCTTCTTTCTGGTTGTATTTTTGGCCACTTTCTCTCTAGTTTCTGTTTTTCCCATTTCCTTCAGAAACTGAGTATAGGCTTTTGGACTTTTTTCCTCATTTTAAATGCCTCTAATGGGTTCCCTTACTTGCACCCCACTTCACTTTTTCCCTCAGGGTAATGACTGTGGCCCCTTCCTCCTTCCCTTGTCTCCTTCCAATCCCTTTTCTCATGCCTACCTGTAAGTCTTAGGCTCATGACTGTGTTTGCAGGTCCTTTCCAACTTGGGTCTAGTGATCTGGGGTGCTTTCAGACTGAGACTCTGTAGGGAATTCTAGGTAGCTCTGAGCCTCATATATCTTACTTTTTTCTTCTCCCCTGACTCGTTTTTCCCAGTTTCTCCAGAATTATTTTCTTGGACTCTCACTTCCTCTTGATGCTGTAGTCCTAACACAGAGTTAAATATTCAAGAAAGAGCACATTCTCCGTGAATCTCCCCCTGCCCCGTTCAGAGCTAGCCCGTCCTCGTCTTTTGGCCCCTTTGTTGAGTACCTATGCCATGTTCTCTACTGCATCGGTGCTAATAATCACAACTCTGTGAGTTAGGTATTCTTATCCCCACGTTACAAATGCAGAGACTGAGGCATAGGGAATTTAAATAATTTGCCCAGAATCACAGAGGCAGGAGGTAACAGAGGCAGGATTCAACTCCAGCCAGTCATGTGTTGGTTTGTCAGATCTGAAGTTCATTTTGAGCAGAGACAGTCCTCCTAATTAATTCTCACCCTGGCCCAATGCCTGGAATTCTGAGCTCCTGCATACCTATCACCAGGTAGAATTAAAAGGAGCAGAACTTAATGTGAGCATAGATCTCCCAGCATATCAGATCAAGCTCCCTCATTCAAGGTCCAGCATTCCTCTTGCACTGGGAGAAAGAGAAGGAATGCAGAACGGTGGGTGGCAGGCACAGCAGCACAATGTGTGGGTGTGTGTGTGTGTGAGAGAGAGAGAGAGAGGAGAGGAGAGAGACCCCATAGTGTAGCTTAGGAAAGCACCTATTAAACCCGTCATCCTGGATAACTGCTCGGTCTCCCTGACTTCTTTGATTCACCTCAATCTCCCTTGTGCAGTATTTTCCCTTGGAACCTGCTGTTCCTCATTCGATGCTATTATTGTATTTGTGCTCTGGACCTGCTCTCAGAGGCTGATGGGCAAATCAGTTCATTTCTACCGAATTGAGGCAGTAAGCAGATAAATAATGCAGTCTCCCCTTTGGAGTGTTCTTTGCCTTCTGGGTCATAAATCTGCTCCCTATTTAACTTTAGACAAATACCTCCTCTCTGATTTGGCTTGTTCCTATAATCCAGGAGGCTGCTGAACTGGCCAGTAGGCCTAAGAGTATAGCCAAGTGCAGCTGGGAAACTAACAAAGAACAATTGCTGTCATTGAGACTACAAGTGGGCCTCTTTGGGAGAAAGCAGGTTTGTAAAAAATCATGTGGGTGCATGGGAACTTATTGGAGTTTTTTGGATGCTGGAGGAGTGTTTACTCCTTATCTGCCTGGAGTCCAGGTATCTGCACAGAAGCTCTGGAACCCAACTTGGACCAACCCTGCGGATCAGCACCAATGCCTTGCTGTGTTCCCTGCTGAGGCCGAGACTTACTCACCCACAGGCCCTGCAACTTTACTTAGCACTGAGGCTGGTAGGGTCGATTGTGTCAGTGTTCAAGGGTTCAGCCTTTATGTGTCTACTTGGCTTCTTTAGTTCTTTGGAGATAACTGTACTTCCCTAAGCACAGTTCCTGTGCCCCAAGCATGTAGCACTGGCCAGAAGGACAGATCAGACAGGCAAGTGGGAAGAGCTCAGTCCAAATACGTCATCACTCTTAGGGAGAAAGCAGCCCTATATGTGCCCCAGGTAACGCCATCATTTGCACCTCTTCTTGAACCTGCCCCTCCCTTCCATTCCCTTCGCCTCTTTCACCTTGACCATGTCAGCAATCTCCCAACTGGTGTTCAGGCCTCTGGTTTGTTCTTCTTCTAATCCTCTGTAAGAATGCTCACTGCGAAATCACATTTGACCAAGTCACTCCCGTGTGTCAAACCCTTTGATGACTCCCACTGCCTAGAGAGTAAAGTCAAGGCTTGTTGGCGTGCATACAGGTGGCTCCCTGATCTGGCTCTTGCTGACCTTTCCAATTTTGTCTTTTTCTACTCCTCACCCCTCTCTTCCACACATATCAACTGTGTTTATAGAACCCTGCATTACTATGGATTTTCACACCTTAATGCATTTGCCCATTCTCTGACATATATCTGATCTGTCCTGGCTATCTATTGCTGCATAACAAACCACCCCAAAACTTAGTGGCTTAAAACAATCATGCATTACTAACACAAGTTCAGCTGAGTGGTTCTCATTTGGAGTCCCTCCTGTCATTGAAATCAGATGATGGCTGAGGCTGGAATCATCTGAAGTTCTTTTACTTATGCCTGGCACCTGGGCTAGGATGTCTGGAACAGCTCAGTCTGGTGAGGCATCTCTCACCATCTCTTCACATGACCTCTCTCTGGAGCTACTTGGGCTTACTCACAGTATGGCAGTCTCGGGGAAGTTGGACTCCTTACATGACATCTGGCTTCCCCCTGAGTGTGCATTCTAAGAGACGCAGGTAGAACTTAGAGGCTTCTTATGACCTAATCTTGGCATTCTCTCAGTGTCATTTCTGCCATTTTCTTTTGGTCAAAGCAGTCACAGGCCAGCTGAGATTCAAAAGCATAGAGAAATGGACCCCACCTCTCAATATAAGATTCCCTTGCCTGTCTAGAGAAGGTAGGAATTGATAATGGCCATCTTGGAGATAAACAGCTACAATGTCTTTCACCCTCTTGTGTTCTCCTGGCAAACTGCTATTTATTCATTTAACACCCAGTTATATGTCGCTCTTGTGAAGTCATCCCTCTCCAACCAAGGCAGAATTAGCCTCTAAGTCCAAGAAAGTTTTTCTGAGAAACTAGGAAAATAAGTCAAGAAGGAACACTGGTCCTTGAGCATGTATCTGTTACCATCCTTGTCATACTGCATCGTACTTGTTGGTGTTTCTCCTACATGACCATACTTTTTTTTTGAGGGTAGAGCTATACCTGATTCATCTCTGTGTCCTTAAGATCTATCTTAGCAACCAACAGAGGTGCTCAAAAAATAGTGGTTGAGGTAAGTGAATTCAATTACTGCTATTTTGTCATTTCCCCCCCAGGGCCTATTACTCTTGGAGTCAAGCAATCAGTCAGACGCAAAGAATTTGAGGATCCCCTCCTGTGTACCCAGCAAGTCAGTTTCCATTAGGGGGCTTCAGTTCTCTGTAATTTGGACTTCCACAAAGATAATAACTATAATATTGAGTGTGTATTGAATGTTCATCATGTGCTAGGCATTGTTCTAAGCACTTCATATGTATTAATCAGTCCTCACAATCTCATCTTACCTGTTATTATTGCTATCTTATGGATGATGAGACACAGGGAGGCTAAGTAATTTCCCCAAGGTCACAGAGCTGAAATATAGACCAGGCTCCAGGGTCTGTATTCTTGGCCTCTGTGCTCTCCACTAATGTCCTCTCCTGAACTCAGCATTTTCAGAGCATGTTTAGCAGAATGTCACAGAGGTAATAAAGGGTGTCACATTAGGAACATGAAAACAACAAAAATTATTTAACCTGAGGAAGGCGCTAATTGGAGACAAATCCCTATGGATTCAAATAATCAAAGGACTGACTTGTTCTCAGCATCCTCTGCTGGAGTCAAGATCAGTGGTGCCTTGGTGTGATGGAGAACTTTCTCATCGTGATATTCTCCTGATACTTTGGGCTGCTCTGAAAAATCATGAGTCCCACACCTCTTGGAGGAATGTTTGCCAATGTCCCTTCTGACATTGATTGTCCCATTTTCCTCCACCACCTTTTTTTCCAGTTTGTGAAAAAGGTGGTATTTCCTTACCTGGCATGAGTTTTTGAAAGTGAAACTTGTTTGTTAAGCACTACGCAGTTTTCCAGGGGAAAAGAGCATAGGCTGTGCATGATTATGGGTGCCCGTTCTGAGCTTCATGTACCTAGAGGCTCAGCCATCAGAGGAAGCTTAAGTAATGCAGGAGGCACGGCTCCTTGATATCTCTGGCTTTAGCAAGATTTACTAGGACCTATTTGAATAATGCAAGGTCCTTTTTTAATACTGAGACAATCGTGTATCTCATCCTTTAAAAAATGTCCATATTCATAATTACCAATTAGTACCCTGATTTGGCAAATTCCTGGCCACGGTGGTAACTGAAATGCCATACTGCAAATTGGAAACTATTCCCTCTACCTATTTCCTTGGAGACACTGGCTAAGTCCACATTGATTTAATAACAGGATTTCTCAGCCCAGCCAAAAGACGGTGAGCATCACAGCATAATTCAGAGGCTGGAACATTTAGGAGAACACTTATGCGAGAGATATTAGGTCTCACTGCCTGTCTTTCTCATTAACGTTGTGCTTCTTTTTCACATGTCTTATGTCTCCCAGCCAAAGACCAGTCCTCTCAGGGGGATGAAGAGAAAGACCCTCCAAAGAGCCACCCCTACTCCGTGGAGACCCCATATGGCTTCCACTTAGACCTGGACTTCCTCAAGTATGTGGATGACATCGAGAAGGGAAACACCATCAAAAGGATTCCTATCCACAGAAGGGCCAAGCAGGCCAAGTTTAGCACTTTGCCCCGAAACTTCAGCCTTCCCGACAGCGGGGCTCGCCCCCATGCTGCT